>NW_025336060.1:0-44333 GCF_004798865.1 Varanus komodoensis
CAAGGATAGGCTAGACATGCACATGGTGGGCATGTCGTGAGCAGAGCTGGCTAGAGCCAGAGGTCAGACTAGATGGCCTGGGAGGACCCTTCTGACTTGCTCTGTTTCAGTGTTTCCATGAATTCTGACATGGTTCGCTCCAACCCTAGTTTGGGACACTTGGAAACCATGAGGCAAATACAGCATCATGTTCATTTGATGGCTACACTCTTTAGCGGTGGTTGGGGTGTAGTGGAGTCTTCTGGAATTAAGAAATGAGAGCGTATTAGACCTGATAGATTAAGCTCTCCACATCCCTATTTCTACATGGAGATAATGATAATTCTTTTAAGGTGAATTCTTGCACCTTAAGCTATTCCACAACAAGAAGTGCTTCTATAGGTGAAGTTCCCCTACCTGGTGGTGGAGCTGAATCTCTGCATGAGAAATAGGTGCTAAAGGCATCGAATGATGCTTTTTTCCCCATCAATAGAGCATTCCTTTGCATACACAATCCTACAACAGTGTGTGTTTGGGGTGGTTAGAATGTCGGACCACGACCTGGGGGAGCCTGGTTCTAGTTCCCACTTGGCCACAATGCTTGTTGCATGTCTTTGGGCTCCTCACTCCCTCTCAGCCCAGCCTACTCCACAGGACTTCTCTGAGGATAAAATGGAGCTATGTAAACCATCTTGGGTTCCTCACAAGAGGGAAAAGTGGGGTATGAATGCAATGCAATCCTCATTCTCTACCCAAAGGATCCACTTTGGATTCTTCCCTTTCCTAAAATGATATCTCCACACTCTAATCAGGATACAAGCTTTCCAGAGCACGCAATTCACTCCATGTTGCTGGCACCAAAGAGGGAGTCACCACTGCCAGGGATCTGTGGATGAGGATCTCTGGACCCTTTTCACTTCAGGTGGCGTCTCCTTCCCATTGTCCAAGTCCCACCTGCATGAATTGGCACAGTCCGGCTCACAGAGCAGGCCTTTGGCTTGCTGGTGGACCTTCCCACACCAGAGGTCTGAGCAGAACACGCAACCCAGAGGGACACAACTTCAACGAACTCCAGCACAATCAGTGCTTGCTTAGATGCAGGGCTGGCTTCCCAGCTTTGCCTGGATTGGGACCATGCAACCCCCTGCATGCAAAGTTATTGCTAAGTTGCAGCTTCTTCAAGAATTTGATCAACTTCTGGGGTTAACTCCAATGTCAGTCCTGCTTCTAGTAGACCCACTGAAATAAGCTGAACTTACATGAGGCCCACTCATTTCAATGAGTCTACTCTAAGCAAGATAAACATTGGCTTACTATATTAGTCAAATATATTAGGCATATTCCTCAAAAAACAAACAGAAACCTCAAAGTGTGATACAACGAGGATTAAAAAAATACCAACAGGTTAAAAAGTTTAAAACAGACAGAAACAATTAATGATAAGACGCCAAAACCTGGCAAAGCAATTCTGTGATGCGCTCCCCTGCGTGCCATCTTGCCGTGACGGAAAATCATAACCCAGAGCTGAAAAGATGCGGATGCCAGGAATCCCCTTATTTTCATCACAAACACGCCAAAGAAGCAGGAGCTTGTTCAAGTAAACAGGTAGACTGTGAGACATTGTTTGTGGGTTTGGTTGTTCAACGGATGTGCAGTAGAACTGTCAGGTGCATGTTCTTTGTGTTCTCATCAGTGACAGCGCAACTTAAAAAGGGGTCGCAAAGATGATGTAACCTGTAGCCACAATCCAGAGAAAGGATATTTTAACGCAGAAAAAGCCATTCTGAAAAAGCCATTGTGTGCTACCACACTTCAAAGACAACTGAACTTGCGCAGGTAAGGGGCTTCAATCCATGCAAGAACACAACTTTGTCTCCTCCAAACCAGGTACAACCTCACCCCAGTACATATTGCAATGGGTGCTTGGCTAATTTGAAGGTTTCCTAGTCTACTGCCCATACGAATCCCTTATTTTCCTCTGGTTCCCCATGAGCATGGAATTCTACCCCCCTTGCCCCACTGCAAGGATAATACACAGGCAGCTGCCTGTATTAAGCATGGGTGCTGAAAACAGGGATCGGCTGGACTGTCAAATTACCATCTCAGCAACTGGAATTCCAGGCCATTTTACGAGAGCTCAGGAGCAATCCAAGTTAAACATGCGTAGTTGACCTTTGCGGTGCCTTCCCCTCGCCTCCCCCAAATGCCTCCCCAGCTTTCAGCAGCATGTCACCATTTACCAACTCCATCTTCTGCAAAGAATTGATGATGATACGTAACAGCGGGGATGCGAGCAACTCGAAACTCTTGGGTTTACACACAAATGATTATGCAGTGCTGCAGGCGCCAAGCCAGACGGCCCGACAACAGCCCCATTTATCATTCGTTAGCAACGGGCACATTAATCGGCCACAATATCAGCGCTGTCCTAGAGCATTGACAAAACTCTTGTTGATTTTGAATGTGCCACCAGAACATTTTATTAAGCAAGATGAATAATACGAAGGGCAAAGGTCACTCTGCTTCAGCTGAGAGAACTCAATTATTTTCGGGTACCACCGTCATTAGGATGTCTTGAAGTTGGCAGATCGATTAACAGATGCCAATTCTTTAAGCCGCCATGTAAAATGTAGCAACTTCACAATCGTGGATATCCACCCTTGCTTTTATTTTTGAGTATGAAGCCCTGGATGCTGAGAGCTTCGTCAGCATCTGCCTGTGATGCTGATCGTTTGGAACACATGGTGCTCGTGGCGGTGACAGCCTGCGCTGAGCGGCTGAGCTGCATCCGTCACTCCTGGGACTCTACAGCTTGTGGTGCAGACCCGTTGAGAAAAGGGACATTGCTCAGCCTGGACCGGACTTTAGCATCAGGTCAATGGAATCTGCCCTTCCAGAATCTGCCCTCCTCTTGCACCTGGCCTGGTTCGGCAAAGTGCACCCCTGGAGCACAGCTGGCAACCCTCCCCAGCTGCCATTCTGGTTGGCCAGCCGTGTTTCCTTCTCACTGTTGCGCAGTGCATGGGGTAAAACTCTTGGTGAGCACCTGGAGAAGTATGGGTGCTCTCCAGGGGCTTAGACTCTGGGCTGCTGCTAAGCAGGTGGAAGCCCAGGAAGCCAGAACTAGAGAATCGGGTGGATTTCCTGCACAAGATGGATTCCTCTCCCATCACAATTAGAATGCATAGAAGCTGTAAGACAAGGTGCCCAATGGCAAGGAAATGTGAGAAAGGGTGTAGGGCAAGGAGCAGGCGGAAAAAGAGGGACTAGAAGGGAGTCCCTCCTGAAGGAGGCTCATGAGACCGAATATCCTCCACACCCTGAAAAAACACCTTTCATGTGGAAGATGGAATGCCAGGCTAGGCTACAGGGTTCCAACCTAGTCTCTTCCCAGGTGTCCTAGTTTTCCACAAGGAAGAAAGGGGGCAGTAGCTCACTTTTAGATGGCAAGTTCGGCACTGGATCCCTGGAGGGCTGTTACCAGTCCTGACAGAACAGACAGATGTACAGAAATTCCACAGCTTGAAGCTGTTATGCTCAGGAGAGATATTTTGACCTTTCAGTATGAAGGAAGAAAGCACACAAAACCCATGTAAGTGCCCAGTGGTGGGAAACTGGAAGAAGGGGGTAAGACCAGGGGAAGGGCGCATGGCCAACTAGGGGAACCTAGTCCATCTGGGTAGAAGAGAACTACCTACCTTTGCTTGCTTGCTTCTAAGGCTTGGAAGGAGCAACACCCAGTCCTGTAACTCTCCCAGCCTAGATACAAGGCACCACAGCGAGAAGACGCATTGCTTAAAAGGTTTCCACACTGCCCCAGCCAGGCACAGTATTTCTGTGTCGCTGTCCCGCAAGCTTTGCATATGTATGCATTCAAGTCCACTCTCTCTGTATCTGTTAGCCACTGATCGGGGCTTGCTGTCAGGCATTGATTAGTTGTCTGTACAAAGCATGTCTCTTTTGTCCGCACCCGCTCTTCCTCAGCTTGGGAGAAGCCCCTCTTTGGCTGCTGCTCTGCTCTGCGGCCCGAAAATGGGGCTTCGGCTTCCTTTCCCACCTCATCCATCTATTTCATTTCGGCTCATCCCGTCTCATCCATTCCTCATCCTTTTATCACGAAGCATTCATCTTGCCTTTCTGTGCTGTTTACTGTTTATGTTAAGTTAAGTAAACGTGGAGATGTGAGCTGCACAGGAATGGATTGGATGTGCTTAACTGCCTGACTAGACATACAGCCCCGATGGGTGTTGAGCTCGAACAGGTGCTGGGGGCTTGTTTCCGTTAAAGCTGTAATCAAGCTGGGTTTTTATTGTGATGTTCTTGTTTGGTGTTAAGCTGTATTGCTAATGCACTGCGAGAGTCCCCTAAGCTGGGACAAATATGCTAATAACAAAGAAAGATAATGCCCATAAGGCGCGCTCTAACAATGCATCCAACCTGCAGTGACGCATTGCGTGTCAGTTAATAAGGAATTATTTTCTATAATAACTCCAAAAGCACCCAGTAACAAAGGTTGCAAACTTTATTAGAACCAAGGCCAGATGCCCCCAGGTTCCTGCCTGGATAGAAACTAGCAGCTGCTAACAGCTGGAATAGAAAGTGAAAGCAACCTAGAAGGGGTATGTGGAAATAAGTAAGAACTGGGGCTGTGGTGGGTTAGGAGTTAGCGATGCGCAAGAAATCACTTTGGGAAGAAAACTGGCCGCAGTTCCCCGAGTTCCGGCTTCCTGGATTCTGCTGCTCTGCAGTTGCCCAGTTCCTGGTGAGCGCTCCCAGAGTTTGCGGGGTGCTTGCCAGGAACCAGACCACGCATGGCTGGCTGGCTGGAACGGTGGCTGGTGGGCCCACTGGCTGTGCCCCCTTTCCCCATGTGGTGGCAGCAGCGGAGGTGGTGAGTGAGGAGGAGGTTGGACACCAGCTGTGGGGGCTGCAGAAGGTTCCTGGCTGCACAGCTGTGGGTACATGAATGCTCGCAGGTTTCTTCTGGGCTCAACTCTCTTCCTTAGAGATGGACACGCGCTGGGAGAAGTCCAGTGGGCAGGTTCTGGAGAGGCTTGGCACATCCCTAGTTTGGGTGGTCTTCACTGATGTACACAGTGGCATTCATGCTCCACACTCCACCCTCCGACTTACGCAGAATTTGCTATTCACCTTCGTGAGGTCGGCCCACTGCGAGGCTGCGTCTCCTAAATGGTTGCCTTGTTCCGTCTTGCCGGACATGAGGTGCCTTGCATAGTTCATGGATCACCAACCGAAAGCTGGTTCAGGTGTGCTGATGCGCCACTTCTGAATGACATGCTCAGCAACTTTGTTCCAGCTCAGTACAACCACTGCAAGCTGGACTGAAATGCTCTGAAGAACCTGCTGCCCCGCACTGGCCTTCAACAGCAGTGTCTTCTCCTGAACCACAGCAGCTTGTCCAAAGCTGAAGAAGCGTCTCTTCCCATATTTAAATGAGGCCCTTTTCCGGGGACCTCACCAAGGAAAGGAAGGAAGCGGGCTGCTAGAAAGAGGGCTGAGGTGGCGCTCCCTTTGGGGCGCCCTCTCCATGGAGAGACTTGCCTGCAGTATGACCATTTGGTCACTCTGGAAGGCCTTTATAGTCTCTCAGGCATTGTAAGGCCTGATTTCTAGTGGTTTTAGCACCAAATTCTGCTGTGCTTTCGTTCTTTGACTGATCGTGCTTATGTTTTAATATATTGTTTGCCACCCTGAGATCATTGGCTATTGAGTGGTTTAAAAGTATGGAAAATCAGTAAAGGCCTGCAGATCATCAAGCCTTGCTTGAGTTGGTCTGGCTGAATAAACTGGCCTAACATGGGATGGGGAGTGTTCATAGAAAAGCAGCCTTGGAACAGGCCAATAAGTCCATTGCGTCTTGCTCAATGCAGGTCTCCAAGTTCAAGTATTTGCAACACTTGGCTGTCCGGCTGCTCTTGAATGCCTCCAGCAAGCCCACCACCTCCCAAGGTCATTGGTACCAATTCCGTACTGCTCTAATGGTCAGGAAGTTTTTCCTGATGTCCAGCCAGAATCTGACTTCCTGTAACTTGAGCCCATTTCTCTGGCATGATGGAGGAAAGAACTCAGCCCCCTCTGTGTGACAGCCTTTCGAGTATTTGAGAAGCCCCATTCAAACTCCCCTCAGCCTTGCCTCCTCTCCTCTCCTACAGGCTAAACATGCCCAGTTCTTTCAACATTACATTATGCACAGAGTTATCTATTTTTAAAGGAAAAGCAAGTCTGCAGCCTACCAACGTTGGCAAAAGAACTGTTCCCATTGAGTTTCTTTCTTTCATTTGCCTCCTGCATTTGTTTGCCAATTCCTCCCCAAGTGGGTGATTTTCATGGACACTGGGACATGTTGGTGAGTGCTTTTGCTACCTGTGTGGCAGGGCAGAGGCAGCAGCTGGTGGGCGGTGAAGGGAAATCGCACGGTTCCTAGGACTGATGTCTAAACGAGGGTGGGAGAACACGGCACCTGGGAGAGCAGCGCGTGGAGCCAACTAGTCCGAAAGCACGAGGCCAAGCAAGAGACTGAGAAAACAGCCTCAAAGTGTTTCCCTGAAGACCCTCACCCAAAAGCTGAAAGTTAAGAAGAACGAGGAAGCCAATCACAAAGCAAAGACTTTGCTGTCTGCACTGGGGGCAAGGGTTTGATCTGGGCATTCAAAGGGGCCACATGGCTTCAGCAAGCGCGGTTGCCAAAAAGTCGCAACTACCTGGTTTGGAATATGAGTTTGTCTGGCTCAGATGCAACATGAATTGTATGCTGCTTCTCTCGAACATCTGCATCTTCAGCTTAGGATGTAAAACCTGAAGCCCAGTTGATGTATTTGGCTTTTTCCATAATGGTTTGAACAATTCCAAAAGGAATGAAGGAGGGAGGGAAGGAAGGAGGGAGGGGGGTAATGATGCCACTGTTTCTGGGTCAAAAAGGTAGGATAATTACTTGGCGAGAGTGTGATTCTGCCTGTGCACAAGACAGAGCTAAGCAAACACCCCAAAGGGGGATTTTTCAGGTTCAGGGGATCTCTGTTGCTCCCAAGCCTCCGGGAAAATTACACTGTGCAGCCAAGATGTTGTTTGATCAACTTCTTGTGAGCTCCCCAACCCAGGGAACCAAGATAATGTGCTTCTATGATAGTCTCTTCTAGTTTATCCCCAGTTTATGTCTTGACAAGCTTTGCTAGTTATCCCCTGATATCTATTTGCATGACCTCTTTGACTTACAGTGGGATAGAAACATAGAAACAGAGCGAGTCAGAAGGTGGCCTCCCAGGCCATCTAGTCTGACCCCCAGCTCCAGCTGGCTGCGCTCATGACATGCACACCATGTGCATGTCCACCCTATCCTTGAACACCCGCACCAATGGGGCCTCAATAACCTCCCGTGGAAACCCATTCCACACCCTCGGGGTCCTGACTGTCAGGAAGTGCTTCCTGGCATCCAAATGGAACCTTGGCTCCCTGAGCTTGGCTCCATTGGAGCGCGTCCTGCCTTCCTCTGCAGGGGAGAACAGGTCTCTCCCCACCTCCATGTGACACCCCCTCACATACCTGTATGTCGCCAACAGATCCCCTCTGAGTCTCCTCTTCTCCAGGCTGAAGAGACACAGTTCCCTCAGTCTCGCCTCATACGGCGTCCCCTGCAAACCGGCCACCAACCTTGTGGCCCTGCGCTGCACTGACTCTAACCTGACTATATCCTTCCTGTAATGAGGGGCCCAAAACTGAATGCAATACTCCAGTTGCAGGCAGACCAGAGTCGTGTAGAGTGGTAGTAATACCTCTCTCGATCTAGAAGCCACGCTTCTGGCTATGCAACCAAGGGTGGCGTTCGCCCTCTTGACCACCGCATCACACGGCTGGCTCATGTTCAGCCTGCAGTCAACCAGCACCCCGAGGTCCCTTTCACAAGGGCTGCTCTCCAGCCACTTGTCCCCTAACCTGTACTTATGACAGCTATTTATATGCCTTAAGTGCAAGACCTTGCACTTATCCACATTGAACGCCATCCTGTAGTCTCCTACCCACTTCCATGGTCTGTCCAGATCCTTCTGGTTCCAGAATACCTGCTCCTCAGTTGTGGCCACTGCCTCTGTTTTAGTATCATCTGCCAGTCTTATCAGCGAACTGGTCATCCCATCTTCCATGTGGTTGATGAAAAGATTGAACGTTGCCCAATCGTATTCAAGAACATTAACAATATTGTGCCTCATGATCATCATAATAACGATCAATAATTTTAAATAGCATGGAACAGCCGGGAGGACAGATCCGATTTCTTGGGTCCATGGCAAATAGAGAACAAAGTGTGACTTCTCTGTGGTTATAAGCCCTACAAGCCAGTTTTGCTCCTAATAAATAAAACCACACACACACGGGTTGAATCAGGCCACGTTGCCCCACTGAATTACCACTAAATCAAGGATGACTAGGGATAATGCCACGTTTCCAAGATGGAAGGATTGGTGAGATTAAAATGTCGATACCTTGATCACCGTTAGACTGCGAGAACTTGGTCTGTGAGCAGTTGAAGCCAAGAATCGAGCTTCTAATGCATTTATATTTTTGATAGACTGCTCATTCCATCTTGTAAAAATTCATTTCCATGTCATAGACAAACTCTTGAACTTGCTGTGTGTGAAAAAGAAGAATGCTGAGAAGAGTTTACCCCCTAATAGCCTTGAAGGTCAGCAGGAGTTGTATTTCCACAGATAATATATTCCCTGAACATGTCTGACATTGGGGGGTGGGGGAATACCTAATACTTAGGAGGC
This sequence comes from Varanus komodoensis, assembly GCF_004798865.1. Taxonomy (NCBI): domain Eukaryota; kingdom Metazoa; phylum Chordata; class Lepidosauria; order Squamata; family Varanidae; genus Varanus; species Varanus komodoensis. The sequence goes on from NW_025336060.1 coordinate 8,763, forward strand.
AGTTTGAGCTAGAAAAGATCACAGGAACATATGTGCTTAATGTGGGCACTAAATAGCCCTTTATGAAGGTGAGAGAGGGAGGAAGTGTCTTAATTTCCCTCTGAACTCCATCCAAACAAAGAACCTAATGTTATCGCGGGGAGTGATGTAAGAAACACGATCGGTCCATTCTGCGAATGGCATGAAACTTCAGCAGGCGAGTCTTGAATAGCTCCTAGGCCAAAATTAAGGAGTGATCAGATAAACGGCATTTGGAAGTGATGCAGGAAAGTTGGGAGACAGGGCCAAAGAGCTCTTTAAGATCAAGGTGAATTCATGGGGAAGTGGGGGGGGGGGAGGGAGGAGAGGGGGGCCATGGAAAAAGTGTGGGCCATTTATTATGGGATACATGGCTCGGAGTGAGCTGCTGGCTGCTTATTGCAGGCCAAGGATTTAATGATGCTTATTTAAACTGCAGCTGATTGCTACCACGGAGGGAAGATGGGTGTTTGTTGTGTTTTATTCTCCCTTTTCTCTGCAGCCATTCAAGATACCAGCCATTCAAGCCTCAAAAGCAGAATCAGGCCAGGTTCAAGAAGTCCAGAGAACAGAGCTTTCTTTTCGCAACAGTTCACAGATCCAGTACGATTGCCCCTACTGCTTGCCCGACCATGAAGGTACAGCTCTGTACTTGACCCCCCCAAAATGTTCCTTGAAGGAAATGGCTTTGATGAGCCAAGAGGCATTTTAACCGTTCTTTCAGAATTTACTACCTGCTGCAAGATTGATAGAATGCTTTCCCTAAGGGAGCCTGCGTCACGCAAGCCATCCAGCAATGCTTGGAATTGCCCCAAAAGTCCGGCCACGGAAAAAAGGGCCAAGAAATACTGTGATTTGTCTAAATATTGCCGATATTGAGCTTATAACCAAGCCAGACTACAAGGGGGCATTTCTTTCTGCTTCCAACAGCTGTTTTGGCAAAGTTACGTCAGTGCAATTGAATGTTTTCCAGACGATGTAGACCTTGTTATCTATTGTCACGTCAAGCAAATCTGGAGTTACACTGGCAGAATGGGGCTTCCCTCTGAATGTACAGTCAGTGGATTTTATTTATTTATTTAACACTTTTAAAGACCATCCTTTACTGTAGTTTCGGGACAATTTAACAGTAAGACAAAATAGAATAAAACACAGCATCCTAGTCACATTCTTAAGCAATCAACAATAAAGCCCATATTAAAAACAGTGAAACCTTAAAACATTGGGAAAATATAAAGGTTTTAGCCGAAAAGAAGAAAATGAGGTGCCAGGCAAACCTCTCTGGGGAGAGAATTCCAGAATCAGGGTGCCACTGCAGAGAAGGTCCTTCCCCGGGTAGTTAACCTCCTACTCTTCAAGGAAGGCTCCCGGAGAAGGGCCTCCGTCCCAGATCTTAAGGGACAGGCAGGCACAAATGGAAGAAGATGCTCCTTCAGGTAACCAGGCCCTAAGCTGTTTCAGGAAAGGGTAGAACCTTTGGGCATTAGTGGGAAACAGAACATGGCTCTGTTTGGGTCATGCTGAAGAACTGACATGTGAGTTTTTAGTCCTTACAGTGTACTACTTGCTGTTCTTCAATGTTTCCACACATCAACCATTAACTGTGCAGGGATTTGTGGATGCGCACATGTGTGTGTGCAACCACATTCTCTGTCGATGCACCAAGTGCAAAGAACATGTATGAAATGATCTGTCTTGCACTAGTTCAGTATCCGAAATCCATCGTTCCCTGCCGGGAGCAAGAAAATCTGTCAGAAGGCCTATTCAAGCGGCAGTGCTCCCCGTAGTAAGTTATTAGGATTTCGATTTGCACAACCCACTCCTAAGGTCAGGGTCAACTGTTCAAAAGCTTGGCTGACCAGTGTTTTTAATGCATCCTGTTTCACAAACCAGCCGGGACCCTAAGCTGCATCGGGTGACGGCTGCCGTGCGATTCGATGGATTGTCGCTGTGGGGATGAATTGGGCTAACTAGGTCTGTGGGGGGAGGCCCTTTTTCACGCTGACACATTTCATTAATGCTGTCGTTTCACTGATGAGTTATGGCTTCTCTGACAGACATCTTTTCCTGCCCCACCTCCAAATTGGCACCGAGGGAATTAAACAGCAGAAGCGGACTTTCTTTAAGGTCAACGAGGAAAACAAGAGGAGGGAAAGATGTCTGCTGAAAGCAGGGGTTGTGGAGGCGGTGCGGATCAGTATCAGCCAGCACAAAGACATGATCTGGGCCACTGAAAGGGCCCTTGCTTATTTCCCCATCAAACTTGTGTCCATTTTCAAAGGGGCTGAGAAAAGATCTTAAAATGGTGCCAAGGTTGTGTGGGAGAATGCAGTCCAAAACAGCCAGAAAACAACCTGGAAAAACATACCCAATATATTGGCTCTTCCCTGATATTGCAAGAGTTCCTCTATGCCATATAAGCAGCCGGCACAGACCCCACGACCTGCAAACGCACCAACTTCAGAAGTGCAATACATTGAGAACAAGAGGTGTGCATGGTGGTTAGACTGGGACATGGAAGATCCGGGCTCTAGTCCCCATTAGGCATGAAGCTTCCTGGAGGACTTTGGGCCTGTCACAGACTCTCGGCCAACCCACTTCACAGGGTTGTTGTTCTTTGGAGAAAATGGAGCAGAGAAGGAGGATTATATAAGAAACCTTAGGTTGTTTGCAGGTGGGATATACGTATAATAACCAGTGTCGCTATTCAGTGTCCCAGGGAGTGTTTTAAAGGAAATCTCAGCTGGCACAAAGTTGATTTCAGATGTAGCGCTGGAGGAAGAAGAGATCCGTTCTTACACTGTGCACCATCCTTCCAGCCAAAATCCTCCATGCACCTGCTTCCCACCTGAAGGAATATCCCTGTTTTACCTCTTCCGCTTAACAAAGCAGCTCCCGATGCATCATTTGCATAAGGTGTGAAGGCCAAAATGTCCTTTGCACCATTTTTTTTTACATTTTTAACCCCATCCACTTCTCTCTTTTAAACAAAACTGCCAACCCTCTTTGCGACCCCATTTGCCACAAAAGACAAAAGCCTCGTTGCCACAGCACAATTTCCTTCCCTCCATCCTGTGTCTGCAGCACATTTGGGCGACCTCAAAAGGCAGCACTGTTAGGACTGGAGGAAAGGTGCCAGTGGAGTCTTCTGCCCAGAATGCCTTGGGCACAAGGGACCCAGATTTGGGGGGTGGAGGGTCTGCCCTCCGCCGTCCTGCCTCAGGCAGCGAAACGTCTTGTCCCAAATGTGTTCACTGCACCATGCTCCACTGCATACTAGAATGACCTCTGAGCTTGCCCAGGACAAGCTGTGTGAAAAAGGAGACTCTAACAAAGTGTGCATTTGCACAAGCATGCTTTCACAAGAGGTGGCTCATGATGCTCACACAACGGGCTGTGCCAGCATTTGCACATTGCTCTTGTGCCGCATGTCGGTTGCACACTCCTCAACAGAACCTTTAAGAAAAGCTCAGCAGGGCTATTTGGGCTTGTGTGATGACATATCAGGCACTGCTCCTAACGAAATAAATCAAGAAGCAAAACTATGAGCACATTGGGCGCGCACACGGCATGCAGACACCAATCAAGCTGATGCCACATGAGTGGCATCGGCTTGATTGCATGATTCGCTCAACTTTGGCTAATGAAGGGGGGTGCAAAAGCATCACGGTGCCTCCCTCCTTTCAACAGGAAATCCTTCTCACACTTCATCGGTATCTCTGAGTATTCCCATAGCATCTGAGATTTTACCTGGGTATTATGGACATATTTCTGAATTTAATTCTGCAGCTTTGAGGGCTAGAGATTTCTTTATTTCCGCTTAAGGTGAAGGAAGAAGGAAAGGCTTGATAAATAATAAAGCCAAGATTCCAAAGATGCTCCATCCAGGAGTTCATGCAGGGATATAGCACAACTGTGTACAGTGGGACCTCGGCTCATGAACGCCTCAGTTCACGACCAAATTGGGTTGCAAACAGAAATTTCTGAAAAAGTTTGCCTCGGGTCGCGAACTCCGCATTGGGTGACGATTGCGATTGCGCCCGTCTTCCCTTCCCGGGCATGATCGCGGTTGTGCTGGTGGGTGGGTAGAGATGGCCCCGATCGTGCTCGGGGGTGGCGGGGGGGGGGAGATGGGTGCGATCTTTGTTGTTGTCACTGTGCTTCCAATTTTTGTGATTAAAAAAATAGTTACAGAACAGATTAACCTTATTTACATTGACCCTTACGGGGAAATTTGACTTGGCTCACGACCAATTCGGGTTGCGACCAGAGTCGTGGAGCGGATTAAGTTCGTGAGTCAAGGTACCACTGTAATTGCAGAAACACAAACGTGTGATGTGAGTTGAAAAGCAATGCTCTGTGGACAGGTTGCAAACTTGGGACTACTAGGCAAAGGATAAAAATCTTCAAACTAGGGGGAAGAAAATTCACCGACTTTTTCATGGTGTGTGCTTTTCATGTTTCCCAGTTCAGCATCTCACATTTCCCAGCCTAACACATGAGATTTTTCCTCCTCAATGTACTTCTTAGACTGAATGTCCGCGATAAGGCAATGCATTTCTGTTTTCTTTGTAGTGCTAAGCAATACAACGGGCCAAGGCCTTGGACTGCGTGTCCAACAATCACATGTTGTTTTGTTCTTGAAAACCCTGGGCTTTTGAGAACACACAAGTACGTGCTGGTACACGCTGCCTGATCACTCCTGCGACAGGAATAGCCAGATATGGACTATTGTAGGAGCATAAAATCGAACAAGCACACAAACAATATAATCAACCCAAGATGGCCTATCCCTAGGTTGCTTAGCATCAGGAGTGAATAAGAAATTCATTTCGGTTCTTATAAAATCAGGATTTTCTGAGTCTGCACCAGTGGACCAAAGATGGAATCGGACACAATCTCTGGTTCAATTCCACACATTTCTGAGCTTGCACTGTTGTGTACCAAAATGCACATATTTGAAAAACGTATATTTCAATATGAAAAATTGCACCTTTGAAAAAAAGCACATAGCCTTTTTAATCCATGAGAAAATAATGAGTGCATTTCAAAGATGTGCACCATTGATGTACACACTGGAGAAAACTACATGCAGAAATGAAATGAAATGAAATGAAATGAAATGCACCTGGTGGGCATGTCATGAGCGGATCCAGCTGGAGCCGGGGGTCAGACTAGATGGCCCGGGAGACCCCTTCCGACTCTCTCTGTTTCTATGAAATGAAAAAGGTAAAGATTCGGGTCAGATCGAGCTTCAGGACAGAATTTGGAGAACTTCAGTGGAATCAAGTGTGGCTGATGCGCACTTCAGATCAGGAACTCTGTCTTGTTGAGATGAGCTGCCCTCAACAAGCCCTGGTTAGGTTCCCAGGTTCTCAAAACCAAATAAATGCATGTAAATTATTCCGCTCAAAAAGTACGTGCAAGTGGGATTAGAAGTGGTTCTTGTGACACAGCTCTTAGGTGATGGACCAAAGAACATAACTGGGCCATTGACTGGTATGTTAATGTTCTTGCTTTGACCCCTAATCATTTATACTTCATCAGTTTCAACTAAGCATCTCACTGGCGGCATTGTGCCACAGAATGGCACTTCTAGCACCCAGAACGAACTGCCAGGGCAGTGTAGGCGCATCCAAGTACTGTGGGGGTGGAAAGGGCAGTGGCAGAAGCTCCCCAGAATAGCAGCATCTGGGTTGGCCACTCTGGGATCACAGGGCTGGATGAAGGTGCTCGGTCCAGCTAGGCAATATCATCCATCCATCCATCCATCCATCCATCCATCCATCCATCCATTATTTCAACCCACTACCCCTGTGGGAGTGGAGATTCCTAACCTGGCAGTGGTGAGTGACTTTGCACAGTAAGAAATTGTATTTCTTCAAAGAGGAATGATTTTCCCTAGGTCAAACACAAAATGTGTGGGATGTAAGTCCCAATCACATTAATAAGAAGTGGAATCTGTCTGTCTGTCTGTCTGTCTGTCTGTCTGTCTGTCTGTCTGTCTATCTATCTATCTTTCCATCCATCCATCCATCCAATATCCCACCTTTTTTGCTGCAACAATCCTGTGAGGTAGCTCATGCTGGGCGTCAGTGTGACTGGCCCATAGTCATTTGTGACCTTCATAGGCTCATAGTTTCTTCCATGTAGCTTCCATGTAGCCTGAAATGCCTGACCCTGCCTAATCTTGGAAGCTAAGCAGGGTCAGGCCTGGGCAGAAGCGGGATGGGTGACTTTAGTGTATGATTCTATGATTATTGCTGTCAACTGCCTAGAGAGCTTTGGCTATGGGCAGTATAAAAATGTAGTAGTAGTAGTAGTAGTAGTAGTAGTAGTAGTAGTAGTAGTAATAATAATAATAATAATAATAATAATAATAATAATAATAATAATAGTTGTAAGGGGCCCTGAAGGCCATCAGCTCCACCCCCTGCTGTTGCAGGACACCAAGTTATGTCTGTGTGGGACAGAGACCCAGATCTCCTGAATCCCGGTCCAGGCTGTCCAACTACTATACCAGAGGTGTAAAAACAAACATCCACCTAGAAGTACTTCCAACAGTGCCACCTGCCATATGAATCACATTCGATCTACAAGACTAAACTAGAATAAAACAAAGCTGTAGGGAAAAGGCCTGCTTCTCCCAAAATACAGATCCCAAAGGTAGATACTTCAGAATTTGAATTGGAGCTGGAAGACGAGGCAGGCTTGGACTTCTTAGCTGAAGCATCAAGGCCAGCAGGCCCAGCAACAAGCCAAGAGGTTGGTGAGGCCCAGACCATATCTGCTTCTCTGGGTCATTCCTCTGAAGAGATGGAGTCAGATGGGCAGGTGTGACATGATCACTCCCATTGTCTCTCATCAGCTCAAAAGGACAGACCAATTGAGTAATGTCCGACATTCCTGCCATCAAGTCCTAAGCAGCAAAAGCCACCCCGAGGGTGGAACTAACCCTTTTTGGTTGCAAAGGGAGGTGCAGCATTCAGTCTGGAACCACCAAACTAGGATTCTAACTTTGCTGCCTTTTTAAATGACTTCTGGGCACTCATCTTTTGTATCACAAAGGCAGCCTAGCTGGCCAGTTTTGACATCCTAAAGACTGATATTAGAAAGACTTTTGTCCCCATCTGCTTGAAAGGAGAGAGCAGCGGCCGAGCAGGGCTGGGGAAACAGGCCTCCAACAAAAGGCCATAGTTCATGGAGAAGCAATACTCTCTGCCTGCCATCTTGCCAGGAGTTACTTTAATTAATACTGTTAAGTGGGAGTCAAAAACAGAAAGCATATCTAAAGTTATGCAAAGATCAGGATGAGTGACGCATATTAGGATGGTTATGGTGGGGGTGGGGGTGCTGGCTGGGGGTGGGGAATCTCTTTCTTCAAACACAGAACATTCAGAAGTGTTGTAGCCCAAAGGAGTGTTGTCCGGATCGCTCGCTCGCTCGCTCGCTCGCTCTCTCTCTCTCTCACACACACACACACACCACAGAGAATTAGTGTGGAAATGATTGGTTTAAGTCTGCGAATCTGCTGAATTGGGGGTGGGAAGGAAACACGAATCCCCCACTCCACCCTGCCGGCAGTACGTTCACCTGGCTTGATTCACCAATCCCTCTGGCTGAGTAAGCAAAATGACTGCAGCTTTGGAAGGGGCAAGGCTTCCATCCGCACAGAGAAACCGTACTTAAAATAAAGCAAGCTGGTTTCTCTTAGCATTAACAAAACTGTTTTGGTTTACTCTTTAGCACTATTTCCTAATTTTTCATTAATGCCTCACACTCCTTATTTTATAACACCACCGCATACTAAACTTATCCCCATACATGTACTCACCGGAGGATATGTTAACATGATAAAACTCCCTCTGAATGTCTAATCATTTTGAATTTTTATGCATCCCCTTCCTAATTACTCCTCCCCCCCCACATGAAATGGGCTCGCTGATCCACCACTGGAATTATCCCTGCGCAGATTCTGGGGACCCCGTGACTTTTGAGAGCAGTCACTAGACTGTCTTTTCGTAGTTCACACACACACGTGCAGAATGCTGCTGATGTTCCCCTCCCAGTATTTTCCCCAGGCTCCATCCGTCCATGCCCACAGGTGCCCAGAGCATCCGCCCCTGCAGCCCCTTCTTGACAAAGGCCGGTGACTCGCAATGGCGAGGCAGGCAGAGGCAGTGGGCATCCCAGATGCCCAGCAGCACGTCCGTTCCTACGTGATTCCACGCCACTGATAGGAAAAAGGTGTTCCTTGCCTCATTCTGCTTGGGGGAAGACCTGCTGGATGTTGGAGAGCTTTCTCCAGGGCGGAAGTGGAGACCAGCCCACAAGTGAGGATGAGCAGGCACACCCTCAGGTCCAGGGAACCCTTCCAGGGTTTGCTAGATGGCCACTGCCCTGCCTTGACCGCATCCCTTTCCCCAAACAGTGGATGGTTTGGTGGTCTCCCAGCTTTGTGTGGTCTCATCTCCATCTGCAAGTCCGAAGTGCTACCCTTTCCAGCAGCAAGACCTTTAAGCAAACATATGCTGTTGTTTCTTGGTCTTTGGGGCCCATCCCTTTCGGCTTTGGTCACCTGTGACTTGTGGCCCCTGAACGCTTCCCCAAAATGCAATTCCGCCCTCAGAGTCCAAGACGCTCTGCACCCCTGATGCTGAGAAACATTCTCTTTCTCTGGTGGCGTTCAGGGAATATGGAACACAGAAAGCAACACAGTGAGGCTGAAGGTTAGGAAATGGAGGACCAAAGGAGTTATCAATTCTGTGAAAGCTTATATTCTGAGAAAGTTAATAGGGAGGCAGAGAGAAAGCCAAAAAATAAAAGGAAAAGAAAGCCCCAAACCCACGCTAATGAGAAATTAATGTTGCCATTGCTACCCATCAGTATTAAAGTGGATTAACAGATTACTAGATAAAAAGCGAAAGTGGAGATTTCAGTATCAAAGGTTCTAATAGCATTATGGTCCCATTTCCTGCCAACTGGTTTTTAGTTAATTGCCTTTAAAAAAAAAAGAGCTAAAGAGCAGAGGTAATGAGATTCCTGTATTATTGGACTGCACACAGAAGACACCATAAAGACTTCTTGTTGCAATCCGACAGGATGCATTGTGGAGTCGTGTGAAGCCTCTGAAATCATGCAAGATTCAGACCAGTTCATGTTTGTGCACGCCTGGACTTTTCCCCGACCCCTTCCTCCTCAGATTTCTTGGTCAAATCTGAATTTAAATGTTCAGCCATTCAGACCTCACCTGGAATACTGTGTCCAGTTCTGGGCACCAAGATTAAAGAAAGATGCATGTAAATTAGAAAGGGTCCAGTGGAGAGTGACGAAAATGATCCAGGGTTTGGAAACGGTGCCCTGTGAGGAGAGACTGAGAGAACTGGGCATGTTCAGCCTTGAGAAGAGAAGACTGAGGGGGGACATGGTATCCCTCTAGAAGTACCTCCAAGGCTGTCACAAAGAGGAAGGTCAAGATCTCTTCCTGCTGATGCCAGAGTCTAGGACACGGGATAACTCAGGTTGTGACAACCCAGATTCAGGCTGGACATCAGGAAAAGCTTCCTCACTGTCAGAGCAATACAGCAGTGGAACTGACTGCTTGGAGAGGTGGTGGGCTCTCCCACACTGGGGGCATTCAGGGCTGGAGACTAAGCAGAGCTGTCATGGATAGGACAAGCTGCAGGGCTTTCATTCATAGGGTCACCATAATTTGGAGGCAACTTGATGGCACATAACAACAATAAATTCCTGAATTCACATTTGTAAAATGTGCATTGAAAAACCTACAACTTTCTTTAAAAGGTGCAACTTTTTCAGAATGCAGCTTTCTTAATGGGAAACACTTTGAAAAATGAACTACTCCCTTGAAAGATACAACTTGTAAATCATCTCCACTTTAGTCTATGGTGAAAATCTACCCAAATCTGGGAAAAGTTTGCACAACTTTCATATCTGACAGCTGTCCATTTGAATGCAATATGCATACAAAATGCCTGCAAAATGAACAGCAACTAGAAATTGAGGAGGGGATAAATGATCTGCTGTACAGAGAATCTTTGGTGAGCATAAACATAGAGGCTTAATGTCTGCACTCGTTCTGGAATGATAGGCTCCTTGTCCCTTGAAGGTATGTGACACTTAGGTGCACTGTAGCCTTCTCTACCCTGGAAAAAGAGGGATCTATTGAACTTGGTTACTACAGGTGGAAAGACTTTTGTTTCCATGTGTTTTCAGTAAGAATATTTGCAGAATTCTCCCTATTTGGGGGAGAAAGAATTCAGAATCTAAACACTCAAATGCAAGAGGAAAGGAATACTAAATTCACCCAAGGATAGGAGTTGGAGCGCTACAATCAAGAGACACATCTGAGGAAGAAAGATGACTGCACAACTCTTCCGTAGAAGGAATCTCAGAAAATGCCTCTCAGCCAGAGACATACGAGAGGTGAATCCCAGCAGACAGAACAGCTTCCTTGGATTCCACTGCCAAATCCATAACTGAGAAGCAACCTACATCTATTGGAAACATCATCTGGAACCAACACCTGAAGTCCCTTGAGGAACTTGCAGCTTCTACGAAGGTGGAAGATACTCTCCTACAGCTTACTGAAACCCTGGTTTGGGTCCAGAACTTTGCTGGAGAGAACTCTTGAGTACCTTTTAGCCAGCCTGAATATAATCCTGAAGTGGTGTAGTTTAAACTTCTCTGAGCTCTTCTTCTATTTTCCCAGTCCTCTCGGTAGTCTCCATCCAGAGTAGGAAAAGCAGTAACCCTCGATCTCTGCCATACCCTCCCAACTCCCTTGGCAAACACAGGGGTGCACAAGAGCTTAATGATGTTCACAGATCAGGTGTGAATGTGAACATCTGTATACACAGTGGCTGGAATTTATGCTAATTTTAATAGATTTTTTTTCAAAAATATGTAAACCGTGGCCTACTTTAAAAGGAAGAGACCGCATCTGGCTTGACTCATGACAGATGGCCTTGAATTTGGGGATGGGCAAGCCAAAGCAAGGTTTCACTCCCACTTTAACAGGATTTATCACACAGTCCAGGTATAATGTGTAGTTTGGCCCCTGGCTGGACCTCTTGACAGCTCTCCTGACCTGCAACTCACTGTGCTGGCCTCCAGGATTATTCCCCGGTGCCTCTTCCGTCCAAATCTTGTTGGAGATTTGCACTCCGGCCCCAACGTGCACAGCACGGACGGCCTACCCTGATGTTGACACGTCGGGCTGCCGAGTGATTGAGCTCTAAAGTGATTTCCACGTCCCTTTCAGTCATTCTCTGCTTCTCTCGGGGGGCCGTTCTGAAAGCCAGGTCTGGCAATCAAGAGGGGAGGAATTCCAGCCTGCCTCTCCCTGTGAAGCAAGCAATCCACACACTCCTGTCATAATTGCCTTGAGATGCCATCAAGGGGCTACACTGTCTTCAGGTCTCCTTCTCCCAAACCAGATTTTCTCTCCGAGCCCCATAATGATTTTTGCTGCTGTTGGAATCCTCGCCAATTTGTCAGTATCCATCAGCGGCACCCTAGAGTCATGCTGCCCGTCCAGAGGAGGGGGAAATATCACCTCCCTGTGGATGGAGAAGAGTGTTTTCTTCTGTGCTCATATCGCCGCAGATCGCATTTGCCCTTTTTTGTCATCTCAGAAAATTTTAAGCTTATATATTATATGTGCTGTCTGCCAAACCCCCAAGGTCTCTTTTTCTATTACTCCTTTCCAGGTTTGCCATGTCTGGCTGAATATCTGTGTTTTAGATTATTTTCGCTTAGATTTATTAGTTTATGTCTGCTCCCCACCTCCATTCTCAGCTGAATCTCACTTCGCCACGTCCTGCCTGATCTTGGACAGATCCCATCCGAACTTCCCTCCCACGTCTTTCAAGGGCTTTGTTCACACCGCTTAATCTCTGCAAAGATTCTTGCCTGACCTTTGGGCAAATGTGAAACAGGGCCCCTCCTCCCCCTAATTAATATTAATCATGCAGCTGCCTCTTAGTCCCTTACGCCTCTTTGGATGCATGATTGTAACAGCAGCTTCATCATCATTTCGTTTTGTAAGCTGCCTTGGATATTTTATGAAAAAGTGCAATACCAGTAGGGATGATCACAGATGAATACTGCTGCTGCTGCTGCTGTACAAGTAGGGCTGTAAAAATGCTGTACGGATTAGCGCAAGAGTTCAGAGGGGCTCCAAGGTGGGAGGGAGGCCCTGGCTGAGATATTTTCCAGGGCTTTTCGACGCCTCCCGGTACATTGGCCTGGCTAGGCCCTGGATTCTGACCCTTCAGCCCGGCACTGATGCTGAATTGTTCCCTTCCATTTTCACAGCTGGCTGCATCTCTTGGGGAGGGCAGGGGGGTTGTTTAAAGCCAGGGAGCTTTCTGTAAATTCCGACCCTTGTTTATGTAAACCTCAGCTGCAATTTGTGTAAATTCTGGCTGCAATTTGCGCAAACTGCGACAACAATTTATGCAAAATTCCCTGGCTTAAAAGAAGATGCGTATGCAAATTGTGGCCTGTTTCAAATGCAGAAACTGCCCCCCTACACACACACATATACACCCTCAGCTTGCTTTTGGCTCTTCGGTTGGCAAAGTGCCCAGCGTGCACCCAATGCAAAGGGGCTGAGCTGCTCAGCATCACCCATTCAATGCCAGTGTCCATTCAGTGCCCGATCTCCTCGCTAGCTTCCATTTGTGATGTGCTGAAATAATCAAGCACTGCCTTTGGCAAAGTAAATTAAAAGCGCAACAATGAAAAACATAAACTGCACCAGCCAGTTAAACCCCATTCGACATCAGAGTAGTTTACATGCTTAAAGCCCTGCCTGATAAAAACTTTTTGCCTACCAAGTCAAGGGCAACACGGGGGCACAAGGTGTGATTTAGCCGAACTTGGCAGGGTGTTCTGGAGACCGGAAAAAGACCATCCTCTGCACCACCATGAAACCCGCCCCTGATTGTGGTAAGTCCAAGAGAATAGCCACCTTTGAAGATCCTAGAACCAAAAAGGTTTGGATGGGAGAAGGTCTTTCTGATAGTCATATTCCAATCAGTATAAGGTCTTTATAGACATTTTGCATTGTGCCTGGAAACAGGAGGGAAGCTGGAGAAGATGCGGCAGAAGAGGATTCCCACCACACCTTTCTGAACCAGCTTAAGTCACAGAACAATTTCTGAGCATGCTTTTTATGTATTACATATTTATTTAGAGGACTTCTATGCCGCCCCATTCTCCGAAGCCTTGGGGTGGCTTTTTCTCTCTTGCATTCCTGCCTCCATGTGCAACTGCCAGAGGAATCCCACAAAAACTAAATACAGGTATTTTCAGTACTTCAGCTTAAGTTTCTAATAGGGACCTTGGTCCGGAAGAAACTACTCAGACATCTTTCTCAGGCTTCATCCGCTGTGGCATTAAGGGCATCTTTTGATGAACCGTGTCTAACTGGCTGTGGTACATGGGGTTAATAAATGCATTTCATGAATACTGGGTCTTGCAACTGTCTTCCTAGATGAGCCAATGAATTAATTCCTGCCCTTCCAAAACCATGAGCTTCCCTGAGGCGATGGGCTAGGATGAGGAATAAATTTAAATAACTAAATACAATTAAATAGTAAGCACTGATTCATGAAAACAAGCCAGCTCCCAAAGATGAAGCAAGATCAGTGGGGTTCTTTCCCCCACTCTTTGTTCTCAGATTCTTTTTCAGTAGCATCGTAAGCAACAATTCATAAAAAGCAAACCATGCCCAGAAATGGAAAGAATAAAGGTATGATCCTTTGTATGTTTTGGCAGAAGCAAGTCCTACAATTTCCAGCATGCTCCAGCCAGCATAGCTTTTCCTATCTAAACATGCATAGAAATGTAGGCAGAGATATCTGTGGGTACCTATAGATCTAGTGCTCTTATCCTTTCCTTAGCAAGCACGCGCCGGATAGCACGTCATCCATTCTAAACACTGGGAAGCCCAGGTTGGCTGCTAGATCAAGGATGACGGGCCAGTGACATTAACTCTGTCCAGTGATGAATGCCCACATGAATCTGTTTTCACCTTCCCCTCTCCACCTTCTCTTCTAGGTCACACCAACTAGTTCCTTTAGGGAAAGGGCTCCTTCCAAATGGACTCCACGAAGAAAACCACAGGCCTGAATTTACAATGGCTAAGCAGGGCCATTCTGGTGGGTTTTCATTCATGTTGTTGTTGTTAGTCGCGAAGTCGTGTCCGACCCATTGCAACCCCATGGACAACATTCCTCCAGGCCTTCCTGTCCTCCACCATCCTCCGGAGTCCACCTAAGCTCACACCGACTACACACACACATATAATTTAAATTTCATATTAAGTAGAAATAATTTTGGGAATTTTTAAAAGACATAGAATGCATTTCACTTACATAATTTAAACTTAAGTGGAAAAAGTTATTGAAAACTGTCACATGAATAAATGTTTGTAACTTCAAGAACTGTTAGTGATATGCTGACAACTGCTCATCCAAAACTCTAAAACTGCTGGGTTTGACTAATATTCAATTTGCAATTCCCATCCATTCATTGTTATTAATGAATTTATGAAATGGAACATTTTCTACAGAAAACCAAAGGAGTGGAAAATTTCCTGGAAGATATTCTGCCCCACATCACTGGCGTAAGGTACATAAATGCCAAAATCTGTTGTTCAGAAGTCAAGGAGGAACTGGTACAAAACACCTTTTAACCTATTTCTTGGCTTCTATGGAAGAACGATTGTGGAAGAATTTGCATACCTTGGCTCAATCATCAATCCAAAGGGAAACGGCAGCCAAGAAATTAGAAGAAGACTGAGACGGGAAGGGCAGCAATGAGGAACTTGAAAGGATAATCACATGTAGGGATGTTTCACTGGAGACCAAGGCCAAGATCATCCACACAATTGTCTTCTTGACCACTTCGTGTGGTGTGAAAGCTGGAGAGTGACTAAAGCTCACAGGAGGAAAGTGGCTGTGCCTGAATCATTCCGGAGGACAGCTTTACAAAGAACATGGATTGACAGAAAGATAAGTAAGTGGGGCCTAGATCAAATCTAGCCAGAACTTGCCCTAGAAGTAAAAACGATGAAAGTGGGTCTGTGGTACTTCAGGAACATCATTGGAGGGCTTGGTTCTTCAGAGAAAGGCAATAACTGGCAAACTTCAGTAATTGAAGGCTGGATGCAGATGAAGAGGAAGGGGAACAATGAGAGGGATCCATTTCATAAAGGAGGCCACAGTCATGAGTTGGCAGGAGCTGAGCAAGGCTGTCAGGGATGGGGCATTCTGGGGGACCTTCACTCAGAGGGTTTCCATAAGTCAGAGATGACTTGACGGCATGTAGCAACCACAGATGGGAGAGAGTGGCTAACCACAGAACAGTAGAGTTGGACGGGGCCATGAAAGCCATCTAGTCCAACCGCCTCGATGTCTTTGAGATCAAAGGGCTCAACAGCAAGCTTCAGGGGGACAAGTGGAATACTAGGCCCGTAACCCTCCTGCTTCCTCATGTGTAATTGGCAGCAACAAATAGAGAGCTTGGACAGTGCTGTGGCTTCTTACTTGTAACTGTCAGCAGTTCCGGCAAACTCTCAATTTCATAAACTTATCAGCTTGTTTAGAGAGTTGGAAATGATTTTCCAATTAACCAGTTAAGAGTTTCACAAATGAGTGTGTCATAGACATTAATTGTGGTGGTGAGGGCTTATTCCATGAGGCAGAATTTCAGGGACTTGCTTCTTATGTAGTACTGTAGATTAATTTTATTGAGTTGAGCAAAATCACTTTACATTTCGTTACAGAGGTAACTACTGGTTTTACTGTTTGCTTATAAAATGGAACTGGGCATAACGATCAGTAATTAAAGATACACTATCTCTTTGTGACCCCTTGAAATGCATGAGAAGTTACTTTTAGGAATATTCCATTTTGACTTAAGATGGTAACAGACTCTCATGCTTGCCAGAAAATCAACATATGGGAGGATCAGCTGGAAGGAATTGTTCCTGAGCAGTGATGCCCACACTATACAATGTTCACAACTGTCCCCGAATTTATGTGAGCACAAACACAACCTTGGCTAAATGGCCGTGTGGTGATTACCAGAAGACCATCAAGGGCATCTTGACAACATCACTAGAATAGTAAATATTCAATATAACGCAGCTCATGAACCACAAGGTGCAATTAAATGAAAATCAAATCATTTGAGCTTAGAGACACAATGCACATCAGATACTTGCTTGGTGCCCAGGAATCTCCTGGAGAGTTCTACAACTCTCCAAGGACACCAAAGAAAGAAACATTTCCATGAGTCTGTCATAGACTCTTGAATTCAGGAGGAACCTGACCATTCATCTTTAGGAGAGGCTGCTGAGAACTGTCCAGGGAGAGGACTCCGTCGCAGACAGGTGTGATAAAGCTTCCACCATGGGACTCAGTTCTCCAAGAAGACCCCAGCACCTTGTGCCCCCTCATCTAGAAGAAGTCTAGTAGCCATACGACATCAGCATTCCAAAGCCACCTATGCATCATCATCACAGACTGGACCTTGCTCTGCTTACTTATGAGTAGACATGCAGAGGCTTGGAACACCTACGCGAAGGTGCTCCACAGTGATTCCATGCTGCTTACTTCTGAGCAAATATTCTAACGTTTAGTCCTCCTTACATCTCAGCAGGCTCAGAATCTGCATTCCAGTGCAGTCATTGCTTCTCTGGCTATGCTCACAGACGGAATTTGGCCGCATAATTATTTCTTGGCTGGAACTGCACCAGTCTGATAATACGGGATGTGCTCCCCATCAAAGTCTTCAAGAATTAAGGTTTTTAATCAAGCGTGTGCTCCCGCAAATGGAGTCCTGCATTTGCTTGACCACCACTGGTGAGGCAACTCCGTTGAGAGTTGCCTCAGCCGGCACAGCTGGGACAGAGGCAGGAGAGAAAGCAGGTATTCAACACGGGGATCCATTCCTTCCATGTATCAAAATGGGCCCTACACATAGAAAAGAGCCATGTGCTCTTTGAAATGCCAGCATCCATTCTCCTTATTTTAATTAAAATTGTAATTAATTTGAATTAAAAATCAATCTTTGTGATGAGAGCAAATATTACATGGCACTCTCTTTTCAGTTTTGCAGCCCTGCAGCTATCTCAATTACAGGAATGAAAGGATGGTTTCCAAAATGAACCCGTTTTCCCCCTTTCACATTTTGCTTTCCAGTTAGCTTACAGTGATAAACAATTTACGATTTGCATGCATTTAAATGGAACGGCATGGAAATTCCTAACAGCGTTTTGTGGGGGAATGTGAAGAACCTTAGGAACGCTAAGAGCCTTAAACTGGCATGTGTCAATCTATATTAAATAATTTAGGGAACAGTGCTTCCCATACATATTTTCCACAAGGATTTCACAGAGGCTGGATTCAAGAAAGACAATTGCTAGCAGGAGCCATGGCCTCCTTCCAACCCCATCAGCTCCTGTTCGATCCTGTTCAATCTTTTCCTCCAGAGGGATCTGGACAGACTATGGAAGTGGGCAGGGGACAACAGGATGGCGTTCAACGTGGATAAGTGCAAGGTCTTGCACTTGGGGCATAGGAATGGGTGTCATAAGTGCAGGTTAGGGGACAAGTGGCTGGAGAGCAGCACTTGTGAAAGGGACCTCGGGGTGCTGGTTGACTGCAGGCTGAACATGAGCCATCAGTGTGATGCGGTGGTCAAGAGGGCGAACGCCACCCTTGGTTGCATAGCCAGAAGTGTGGCTTCTAGATCGAGAGAGGAATTACTGCCACTCTAGAGGACTCTGGTGTGCCCGCAACTGGAGTATTGTGCTCAGTTCTGGGCCCCTCATTACAGGAAGGATATAGCCAGGTTAGAGTCAGTGCAGTGTAGGGCCACAAGGCTGGTGGCCGGTTTGCAGGGGATGCCGTATGAGGCGAGACTGAGGGAACTGGGTCTTCAGCAACATATAGGTATGTGAGGGGGTGTCCCACAGAGGTGGGTAGAGACCTGTTTTCCCATGCAGAGGAGGGAAGGACACATTCCAGTGGAGCCAAGCTCAGGGAAGCAAGGTTCAAGTTGGATGCCAGGAAGTACTTCCTGACGTTTAGGACCCCAAGGACATGGAATGGCCTTCCACGGGAGGTGGTGGAAGCTCCATTGGTGAGGGTGTTCAAGGACAGGCTGGACATGCACATGGTGGGCATGTCATGAGTGGAGTCGGCTGGAGCCGGGGGTCAGACTAGATGGCCCCGGAGTCCCCTTCGGACTCACTCTGTTTCTAAGTTTGAACTTCAACACCCAGAATTCCCAGGCATAGCCCTGCTGGATAGGAATTCTAGGAGTTGCAGTCCAGATGCCTCCAAGGTCCACCAGGTTGAGGAGGACTGTTGTATAGGGTTGGGATGAAGCTCTGTGAAGCTCCCTCTCTAGCCATTGTGGACTTCCTCTTGTGCTTGGTCAGTCATAGAAAGTGAGCTGAGCTGAGCTGAGCTGCAGTCCACAAAAGCTCAGGAAATGAAGGATGTGCAGCCAGCACCCTCCTGCTGCACCACGAGCAGCAGCAAAAGCTAAACAAAGGCTGCTGCACGTGACGCAGCGGAGGGACACAGCTTGCGTAGCGTTTGTGCAGGGCTAGATCCCTGGCCAGCACCGTGTGCCTTCCAGGAACTTGGATCCACAGTGATCCAACTTGAGTGCTTGCCAGGAGCTCAGTTCCACAGTGGCAACAAAGTAGATCAGAGTCAGGGGAGTCAAGCTGAGGGACTCCAAAGCAGAGTCCTCCATATCCCCTTCTGGATAGCAGTTACTGCCCACATTGCTACCCAGATGGGGATGTGGATCCCCTTCTAGTGGGTGAAACTGCAAATATATCATTGCCTGAAGATACACCTGACGCAATGCCAGAAAATGGTCAAACAAGTTGTCTCTGGCTAGAACATTTGGGAGTTATTGTATGTTAAAATGGAGCTTTCCTTCTGTACATCTGCCTTCTTCAAACCTGTGCCCACCAGACCTCCACAATGCTCACCCAGCGTGGCGATTTGCGTAGTATCAGTCCATTCTGCCCAACTAACACCAGTTTGCCAGACTCACATCTCTCCCAGTATGGCTTCCTAAGCTCTTATAAATGGGAATGGAAGGAAACAGCGAGGGGGGAACGGTAGGGGAGTATTTTTGCTCTTATGTCCTACGGGGAGAGCTTCCCACAGGCAGCTGCTTCATCAGGTGTGAACAGAACACCTGGTGGCTCTAATGTTAGTGAGATTGTGTATCCACTCTGGCTTGTACCCCAAACCAAAGGAGCTACACATTCTGCCAAACCTATATTTGGGGGTAAAGTTCAGCACCATTAATAGCTCTGTTAACATTCAGGCTAAAATTTGGATTGGATAAATAGCCCCACCAACACTGGAATTGCCAGTCTCCACTGGTCTTCACTAATATTCCTCATGGATCTTCTCGTGTTGCTAAGGTTGGAGAAAAGTTGGTGACTTGTTGAGAAATACAGAGGTTGATTAAGTACCCACGCAAAGCCAGAAGAAGAAAAGTTAGTCCTGCAGTAGTTGTGGCGCACAATCCTTTCCATGCTTACTTGGAAGCAAGTCCAATTTTGTGTTCTGAACTGGTTCTTCAGCCTTCTCTATGCCAAGTTCATGCCATGGAACTGAGCTAGGGCTCTAGATATGGATAGGATGTTCTTAATGCCTCTGTCTTCCAAGGCCACGGTAAATGATAGTGTAAATAATGTGAAAGATCAATGATGGGGAAAGTGTTGCCTTCCAGATGTTGTTTCCATCAGTGTTGACTACTGGCTACACTGGTTGGAACAAATGGGAATTGTAGCCCAACAACATCTGGAGGGCCACTCATTCCCCATTGCTGCCATGCATGACATGGCTTACTTCTGAGTAAACACCTAGAGAATTGGAACACTACTTGAAGTTAACTGAATGCATGGATGAGGCACGCTCTGACTTCTGAAACTCTCAAACAACTTGCTTATGAGCAGTCGCGAGTTTTCCTACTAAAACATCTACTCCACCAGAAGTCCAAGGAACTCACAATCAGCCACCAGTTCCATTTCTGGAAGATCTTCTTGCTTTTCATGATGGAAGTAGATTTCATTACCCTGCCAGAATTCATCATTGGAAAGTTTTCTTCCCACTTTCAAGGCCGAGCACCCATTAGTACGAGGCTACAATGGCAGATGAGACATGGAACAACCATTCAGAAAGGTTTCTGACTGTTCACCAGCTGCTATCCATGTGTTCCAATTTATGCATTTGTTTATCCATGTGTTCAGCACAGAGTTGTTTACTTGCTTGTTGCCAATGCGTAGGTTTGGGGTTAACATGGTGCCCCTTCCCTTCTGCTGGATATAAACACTGGAACACTGTAAGCACCCAGCGTCCTTGTCAAAGCAGCTCTAGTTCATTTCAGGACAGGATGCAAAGGTATCAACAGGAGATGATCACGTACTGGAACAAGTGAAGACAAAGGAAACACCAAGACTGTCTTGGAACACGTGCAAATGCCTTCACCTCAATGTGTGCTCCACACACATTTGCATTCAGGGGTCTGGGTGAGGAAGTAATGTTCTTACTCACGGTTACAGATTGGGTCATTTTGATTTCTCCTCCCTCCATGCCAGTGTGAACCTCTCCTACTGGCCTCCAGTATGGTTAAACATTGCCAGTGTTAGTGAGTTGCCTTGCTAAACACACACACACACACACACACACACACACACACACCTTTCCCTTCCACACACTACTTCAGCAGGTTAACCCTAATGGGATTCCTTCTAAACCAGGGTTACCTAACCCATTTTGGACTTCGATTTCACATCAAAATATATGAGTTCGTATACCACTGCCTCCCAAATGGCTGGAGTAATGGGGTATGTAGTCCAAGAGAACGTCAATCTGAGAATGGGTCAAGCACATGGATGATTGGTGATATAACCACCCATTGTGTGACAGATGCATGTTTACTTATATGGACGGTGGACAACTCAACATACACAGGTTACAGATGTGCACATTGGTGAAATGGCAGCACAAAGAGAACCTTCATGTGATGCTTCTTCACCATCACTTGCTTGAGATGAACCAAGCATGGCTCAGAGCTGGTTTCCTCTGAAGGAAAGGGAGTATCTTGGTGGCCCATTTCAAAATGTATAGACTGATTTGCTATTGAAACAAAGCAAATAGGAGCGGGTTTAGTCCCATAAAAACTATGCAGCACAAGCTTAAGCATGGATTCTCAGAGGTAAGTCCCACAGTGTTCCATGCAGCATGGTCCCAAGCAAGAGTACACAGATCTGCATGCGGGTCAGTCCAACCATCTTTCTTGACCCACCAAGCATAAAACTGTTCCAAATAAATTTGGTATTTCTCTCCCTGGTGCTTGCCTGGATTCTCATGCTCGCTCCACAAACCTACTCCAAATGAAGAAACACTGAGAAGACAACACCAAGGTTCCTTGGAAGGTCTTCAAATATGACTCCTTCTCCTAGAACTTTGGTTTATCCTGTTCCAAAAAAGCAAGCAAGCAAGAACAAGAGGAGCATCGCCATCTTTTCTGTCTGACTATTATCAAGCTTTGCACCAGATGCCACAGAAACAGAGAAGGCAAGCAAATAAGTGTGAAAAAACCTCACATGGGCTCCTGTGTATGAACGGGACTCCGAGCGGTGCATTACGTGGGACTGTGTTTGGCATCGGAGCCCCTGAGATCAGTTTCTGGATCCAGGGCTTGAAAGACAAAGGCTTCTGCAGTGCAGAGTGAAAGGAACGGCTCTGTTGAACAGTCAGATGCTGAAGGCCAGACTCCTGCTTCCTACCACCAGCAGGCCTGGCCTACTCAAAAATGTCATATTCTCTGCCAAACATATCAACAAGTGTTGCACAGTTCTGTTCTCTTCCGTGCTCGATGGAGGTTCAAAGGCCCAGCTAAATGAGAATCTAAACTTGTTTCTCCCCAAGTATAAAGAATTCTGTAAATTTTAGTAGGTGCTTTAAAAAAACGGTCTGGGACTTTATTCTCACCCATTTCTGCTAGCCAGATTGCATAACTCCAGACACTTCTAGCATAGAGAAGACCATACTGTATCTTGCTTGCCATTAAAGACAAGGAGTCCATTTGAAAAAAGGGGGGAACCTTAATTCAGCACTAACATAGATGCATACTTGGGAATTCTTCCCTAGATTTTTACAAGCTAAGCCCTGAAAGCCCTGAGCTTGGATTCTGATCCACATCCTTGTCAAAACACGATCTGCATCCAACCCAGAGCACACCTTCCATGGCCTCCTCCTTCGCTAGGCCTCATCCTAGGCCTGGGAGTGGGCAGCGTCCCGCAGCACGGATAGGAAAGAGGAGCTGGGGATGTGCTGGAAGCTGGATCCACTGAGCTTTTGCTCAAGAGCCCTCGCGCTTCTGCTCTGATTCTAAACGTTGGCTCTTTTGACTAAGCCCTACAGCAAACCAGAATACCAGAGTCCCTCCAGAGCAGCCCTTTCCCTGCACAAAAGAAACGAAGTGGTGAATTCTCCTTCGCCTCCCAGTAGACGGCATGAAAAACAAACACGCAGTAATAATAATGAGGCTTGGCTGGTCATCGGGAGGCCTGCAACGTGACTGTCCCCCAGGAAGCAGCAGTAACAAGATGTCTGTTTGAGAACCAGAGACGATCAAACAGAAAGGTCTCTCGCATTTGGATTTCAGCGTGGGTAAACAGTCAAACCCCTGGCTTTAGAAACGGCGCACGTTTTGCGACACAGCCCGCTCCATGCAACCCGTCCTTGCTAGCTGCTCCTGCTACGGTTTCCAGAGTCAGCTAATCAGACCACTATTTAATAAGATTCCCCCTTCATCTGATCAGAAGGAACTCTCATCAAGGACAATATTGCAGCCACTTTTTTCTACAATGGGAGCAGAAAGCACAACGCAGACGTCGGGAGGACGATGCTGTCAGTCTGTTTGGACAGGAGCTTAATTTTCCCAAGAGCAATGATCTGTGGCTGCTTTTCAAGAGCCAAATCTACGGCTGGAAAATACCGACAATAGGACTGTACCGTTTACTTGACTGTACCTTTTCTTCTCAAGGATGTCTTGGGGAGGGAGGAAGTGGCTCCTGCCCCAATTCAGTGGGGTTTTCTACCTTGTCTTTGCGCACTGGATGGAGATCGTGGTGTTTTCAGCACCACCATATACCCAGTGAGTGACTGAATGAGAATTCCCAAACAGGCAAAAACAGGATAAGAATGTAAGAAGAGCTGTGTTGGACCAGGTCCAGGGTCCTGTTCACACAGTGGCAACCTTGAATCGTAAGCCGTCCAGAGACCCACTGGGTATTGGATGGGGTAAAAATACCCAAATAAATAGAATAGAATAGAATAGAATAGAATAGAATAGAATAGACCCTCTGCCCATAGGAAATCTACAAGCAGGACAGGAGTGCAACAGCATATCAGAGGGGATATGTTGCAACATACAGGTATGTGAGGGGGTGCCACATGGAGGTGGGCAGAGACCTGTTCTCCCCTGCAGAGGAAGGCAGGACACGCTCCAAGCTCAGGGAACCCAGGTTCCATTTGGATGCCAGGAAGCACTTCCTGACAGTTAGGCCCTCGAGGGTGTGGAATGGGCTTCCACGGGAGGTGGTTGAGGCCCCATCGGTGCGGGTGTTCAAGGATAGGCTGGACGTCCACATGGTGGGCGTGTCGTGAGCAGAGCCGGCTGATGCCGGAGGTCAGACTAGATGGCCCGGGAGGCCCCTTCTGACTCGCTCTGTTTCTATGTTTCCATGTACAGAGGTCCATTGCCTCCACTATTGGAGATGGCATGGACCATGAGGACTAGCAGCCTTCCCCTCCATACTTGTGTGCAATCCCCTTTTTAAAGGCATACAGAGTGGTGGCCATCACTCCATGCTGTGGAGGTGATTTCCTCTGTTTAAATATACATTGAATGAAGAAGCCCTTCCTTTTCCCTATCCTGAATCTCTGACCAATCTGCTTCATGGGGTGACCCCAGGAATTAGTACTATAAGAGGGGGAGAAAAATATTACTCCTTATCCATACATGAGTAATTTTCTACACCTCTGTTGAACCTCTGTTTGCCTGCCTTTTTTCTGAGCTTTCATCCTTCCTGTGTTCAATGCTACAAAAAAAAGAACAACCGGGATCTAACAAGTTGGCCCCAATTGGTACAAATTCCAAGAGAAACATAGAATCATAGAATAGTAGAGTTGAAGGGGGCCATGAAGGCCATCAGGTCCAACCCCCTGCTGGTGCAGGACACCAAGTTACACCATCCCACTCAGGTGGCTATCCAGTTTCTCTTTGGATGTCTCCAGTATGGGAGAGCCCCCCCACCTCGCCAGGCAGCTGGTTCCACTGCCATATTGCTCTGACAGTGAGGAAGCTTTTCCTGATGTCCAGCCTGAATCTGGGTTGTCGCAACTTGAGCTGATTCTTCGTGTCCTACATTCTGGCATTAGCAAGAAGAGATCTTGATCTTCCTCTCTGTGACAGCCTTGGAGGTACTTCTAGAAGGACATCATCCCCCCCCCCCCCACAGTCTTCCTTTCTCAAGGCTGAACATGCCCAGTTCTCTCAGTCTCTCCTCTTAGGACAGTGTTTCCAAACCCTGGATCATTTTTGTTACCCTCCACTGGACCCTTTTTAATTTATCTGCATCTTTCTTAATTCTTGGTGTCCAGAACTGGACACGGTATTCCAGGTGAGGTCCGACATAGTGTACAACTTTAAATTTCAAGCAGCTTTGCAAACACAGAAGAAGATTGCCAACCTGATCCTCCCTGGGCATTGAGTAGGAAATATGTTGCTCATCCACAAAACTCCAACTGAATGAGTTTTTTTNTTTTTTTGTGTCACTCTTAGCTCAGATCCTCTTGGCTTGTTAGGGAAAGAGTTCTGTTCTGTTCCAATCACCCTCCCGAACTGCTAATTTTCCAAGTGCTAATTTTCTCCCCGCATAGAAAAATGCTGCAACTTCTTCTCTCTGTAACTTGAAGCACTGCCAACCAACTAGACTGCAGCCCATTTTCCTCTTGACCATGAGCTTTAATTCCAGCACTAGAATCTAAAAGAGATTCGTTAGCGAATAAATCTCACTGAACGGACTTAGATTTGCTTCTGTGTTTAGAATTGGGCTGTACAAAGCAGACATTTCCTTCTAACACAGGTCTATTAACAATAGAGTGGATTTGGCACAGATTGGGAAGGCAAGCCTCAGAAATGGAAAGTCCATGCCCCAGAAATTTCAATTTCTGATAATCTGGCAAAGGTGTGTTTTCTTCTCCCTGTGACCAGAGTGGGCATAGGCAAGCCAGGCTTTTTCAGGGAGGGTAACTGGCAGACCTGCCGTGTCACTTTTGCATTGGTGTAGTCATGAGTCCGTTTCACTTTGGGCACTATCCAGTGCTGATCTTCCATGGACATTCATAAAATCATAGAATAGCAGAGTTGGAAGGGGCCATGAAGGCCACTGGGTCCAACCCCAGCTGTTGCAGGACACCAATTCACACCATTCTTGCAAGAAGAGGGAAGGTCAGGTAGAAATATAATGCAACCATAATCCAGGGTAAGGTAATATGGCTCTCCACATCCACACAACTCCCAGAGTTGTGTACAATAACAAATATGAAACAGATGAAAGCATAAAGCCATCCCACTCAGATGGCTGTCCAGTTTCGCCTTGAATGCCCCCAGTGTGGGAGAGCCCCCCACCTCTCTAGGCAGCTGGTCCCACTGCTGTATTGCTCTGACAGTGAGGAAGCTTTTCCTGATGTCCAGCCTGAATCTGGGTTGTCACAACCTGAGTTATCCCGTGTCCTCCACTCTGGCATCAGCAGGAAGAGATCTTGACCTTCTTTTTTGGGACAGCCTTTGAGGTCCTTCTAGAGGGATCTCATGTCCCCCCTCAGTCTTCTCTTCTCAAGGCTGAACAAGCCCAGCTCTCTCAGTCTCTCCTCTTGGGCAGCGTTTCCAAACCCTGGATCATTTTTGTTGCCCTCCACTGGACCCTTTCTAATTTACCTGCATCTTCCTTAAATCTTAGTGCCCAGAACTGGACACGGTATTCCAGGTGAGGTCTGACTAGTGAAGAATATAGGGGTAGCCCCTATAAAGGAGTAGCCCTTATATTTTATTGTATGTGTAGCGCCTACCAGCCAAGCATGTCAAGTTACATTGCAGTGGCACCCCAACTTTTCTGCAGTGGCACCCCGACTTTGGAACAAGTTCCCCAGAGAGGCTTGCTTGGCACCCTCTCTACAGTCGTATAGGCACCAGGCAATGGCCTTTTATTTTGATGGTGTTTTAACTGTTATTTTTTAATAGTATTTTAACTGTGGTGTATGCCTTTTTATGAAGTTATCAGTTCTATGAGTTTTATATTGGTTTCACTGTTTTATTATTATTTGTAATTTTTGTTTCTACACTACTTTATACTGTATTTATGTTTTCATTGTTGTAACCCCTCAGGGATCTATATGGCTAATGGTGCAGGTTCAAAATCTAATCAATAAACAAACAAACATTGGGTTCTATCCTCCATGTATATTACATGTTCAAAGATAGGCTGGACATGCACTTGGTGGGCATGTCGTGAGCAGAGCCAGCTGGAGCCGGGGGTCAGACTAGATGGCCCTGGAGACCCCTTCTGACTCGCTCTGTTTCTATGTTTGTAAGGAACAAAATTCAGGAGGGCTGCTTTGTGTTCTTGTTGCTTTAAAAAATGCACACCGGGAAATGTTGACCCATGAAAACTCAGAGTGAAGCTACATCTCCAGGTCGACCATGTATCACCAGCTTCAGAATGAACCTTGGAAGGAGCACGGGGGTCAGACTCCTCTTCTGCTCGCCTCCCACACACCGGCTTTGCCAGGGTGAATTTACTTCTTCGTTTTACACCAGGCTGACCTGGAGAACTCAGCTTGGATCTAGACTGTTATTCTAGCTAATGAACTGATATGGGACTACAGTTGGTATCAGATGTAAGCGTGAACAGGGCTTAATATTCTTCTGGGATCTCTGCAGAGAAGGCTGTGAAATGGAGGTGTGAGCACGGACAAGCATGCATTCTTCACGCTTATTCCCAGATTCAGAAACTATGGTTTTGAACACTGGTCGAGTGCATTGAAACTGGTCTGCAGAGAGGTTTTTTTTTTTTTTTAAAGGGAAATTCAGAATTTTTTAGCTTCAGTGTAGGGGCAGCAAGATAAAACACTGAAAACTCTACCATAAAAGGTTGG
The DNA here is from genome assembly GCF_004798865.1 of Varanus komodoensis. Classification (NCBI taxonomy): domain Eukaryota; kingdom Metazoa; phylum Chordata; class Lepidosauria; order Squamata; family Varanidae; genus Varanus; species Varanus komodoensis. The sequence goes on from NW_025336060.1 coordinate 36,083, forward strand.
GTTACAGCAAAATCAATGGTCTGGAGAATTATTTCTTTCTTTTCTCTTAGAAAGCAGACTGGAAAAGGAATTAGCAAGCAATGTACTCAGTAATACAATGCAAGAGGCAACGGTTTTGCAGTAACAAATGTACAATCCCACCTTTATATTCCATGCATGATCATAAATACTTCACTTTTCTGTGCACTTACCCTCATGGCATCCTCATGAAATACTATATTATAGGAATGGCACACTGTCTCGCCTAGTCTGAATCAATATTTCTACATATACCCCAGTTGCAGAAAGGGATGCTGTATTAGGTTAATATTTCATTATTCTGAAATACACCCTGGAAGGAGATGACTGCAATTGTGGGAGAGTTAACCCCCCACCCCCACTAAAAACAATAATTCCTTCCTCAAATTTCTCAGAATTAGAAAGGTTATGCCCCATTTAAAATACCTCTGAGAAAAGCAAAGTTTCAGAGTGTGGAGAACATCTTGCTGTTCCAAACTGTAACTTTGGATATTTAAGATAACTCTCCATCTTATGCTTTGGGCATATATCATTTCTACTTGAATTACAAGTGTCTCTGTTATCTAGAAAAGACGCAAGCTATCTTGGCAATTTACTTGGTCATGAAAATGAGATGGACTATTTGGTAAACCAGAAAAAGAGGAAATCTAATAAATGCAAGTCACTTATTGAATTGATTATTTAAAATATTACAACAACATCCTTTGCTTAAAAAAGAGCTGCAGTACAGTTTATAGGGTGAGGGTGTGGGACCTGGGAGATCCAGGTTCTAGTCCCCACTGGGTGACTTTGGGCCAGTCATAGTCTCTCAGGCCAGCCTACCTCATAGGGTTGTTGTTGTGAAGGGAAGACTGAGAGGAAAAGGAGAATAAAGTTTGTCACCTTGAGTTCCTTAGCAGGAAAAAAGGCAGGATATAAATACAATATCCTGTATTCAATATTTAATAAATAAATAAGAAATGAGAACATCAGTTCTTCCTAGCTCAGCCTGTTGGTGTTTCTTTTTTGATTAGAAAAGATTCCATGAAATGATGCCTGTACTGCTTCCCCAGCCAATTACTGCCACAGCATTCAGGCCCCCGTCCAAGCCCATTTTCGCTTTAAGTATAGCTCTCTATTATTCTGGATAGGAAGCTGGATGAAAATGGCAAGGAACCATTGTGTGCCTTCCATTCAGTGCCTACAACCAAAGTATTTAAAAAAGTATTAGATTTATAGCCTCCCCCATTAGCCAGAAAGGATCTCTGGGCAGGTTACAAGTTTATGAAATATAACAATGTACATGATAAGAGAAGTAATATTAACTCAACAAAAACGCAAGAGTAAAACCCAAACAGTCAAAAAACAAAACGTCACCATGAAACTTCGCAATAACCTCAAAGCTTTGCCAATAAAGACATAATAAAGGGCACAATAGCACTAAGAGGTAAAATTTTATAAAACTTTATCCTAACGAGTAAAATACTGAATAGATAAAAAGGTGTTTGCTTGACACTGAAAAGAATAGAGAGAATATAGGCTATGCTATAGCAGCAACAGCAGCAGCTCAACGGCTCCCTCTGCACTGTGTCCACATCCCNAGATCTGTCTCTCTTCCCTGCCTTGAGCAAGGCTTAAAGGATCAAGGGCTACCCCAACCGGGGAGAAGCTCTGGCTTCCTGCAGGGAACTGGCTGTCCACTGTGTGAACCAGATGGTGAGCTAGACGAACCCTTGATCTGCCCCAGCAGGCTCTTCTTATCTCACTGCTTGTCGTTCCATCCTGATGACACGTCCCTTCTGCCTCACCTGGTCTCTGGGGAGAAGGTGGTCTCCATCGTTTCTGCCCTGCAGAATCCCGCAGTGGCGGAAGCAGACCACTGCCCTCTGAAGAGCACAGACCACTCCTCCAGGGAGGTGGTGCCGTCTTGCTCATGTGCGGTGGGAGCCCTCGTCAGGTTATGAAGTGGAGGAAGAGGAGGGGCAGGAACAAGCTGGGGCCAAACCCTTTGACGCTCCTTCAAGGTTCTATAGCTAGGTTAGAATCAGTTCCACGCAGGGTCACAAGCAGGGCAGCCAGGTTGGGAGGGATGACAGATGAGGAGAGATTGAGGGAAATGGGTCTTCTCAGCCTGGAGAAGCAGAAACTCCAAGATGAACTTTTAGCGACATACAGGTATCTGAAGTGGAGGGCTGTGACCTGTTCTCCCCTGCAGTAGACGAAGGATGTGGTCCAATGAGGCAAAGCTCAAGGAAACAGACTTCAGGCTGGATGTCAGGAAGTACTTCCTGATGGCGAGGACCCCTAGGACATGGAATAGGCTTCCACGGGAGGTGGTAGAGGCCCCATCAATGAGGGCATTCAAGGAAAGATTGGGCAACCACATGTTGGGGATTTCATGAGGAGACCCAGCCGGCACTGGGGAATCAGACTAGATGGCCTGCTTTGTTTCTACGTTTCTGCGACATTCAATATGCCAGCAAATTTGGAAAACTCAGCAGTGGCCACAGGATTGGAAAAGGTCAGTTTACATTCCCATCCCAAAGAAAGGCAATGCCAAAGAATGTTCAAACTACCGCACCATTGCACTCATTTCACATGCTAGCAAAGTGATGCTCAAAATCCTACAAGCTGGGCTCCAGCAGTATGTGGACCGACAACTACCAGAAGTACAGGCAGGGTTTCGAAGAGGGAGAGGAACTAGAGATCAAATTTGCCAACATACGCTGGATCATGGAGAAAGCTAGGGAGTTCCAGAAAAACATCTACTTCTGCTTCATTGACTATGCTAAAGCCTTTGATTGTGTGGGTCACAACAAATTGTGGCAAGTTCTTAAAGAGATGGGAGTACCTGACCATCTTATTTGTCTCTTGAGAAACCTATATGTGGGTCAAGAAGCAACAGTGAGAACTGGACACGGAACCACTGATCGGTTCAAAATTGAGAAAAGAGTTCAGCAAGGCTATATACTGTCGCCCTGCCTATTTAACTTATATGCAGAGCACATCATGAGAAAGGTGGGCCTAGATGAATCACCAGTTGGAATTAAGATTGCTGGGAGAAATATCAACAACCTCAGATATGCAGATTATACCATTCTCATGGCAGAAAGTGAAGAGGAACTAAAGAGCCTCTTGATGCGGGTGAAGGGGGAGAGTGCAAAAGTTGGCTTGAAACTCAACATTAAGAAAACTAAGATCATGGCATCCGATCCTCTCACTTCCTGGCAAATAGAAGGGGAAGAAATGGAGGTAGTGACAGATTTTATTTTTCTGGGCTCCAAGATCACCGCAGATGGGGACTGCAGCCCAGAAATTAAAAGACGCTTGCTCCTGGGGAGNTTTGCCATAGCTTTCCTCCCCAGGAGGAAAGCTATGGCAAATCTAGATAGCATACTAAAAAGCAGAGACATCACCCTGCTAACAAAAGTGCTTATAGTCAAGGCTATGGTTTTCCCAGTTGCAATGTATGGCTGTGAAAGTTGGACCATAAGGAAGGCTGAGCGCCGAAGAATTGAGGCCTTTGAATTGTGGTGCTGGCGGAGACTCCTGTGAGTCCCTTGGACAGCAAGGCAATCAAATCGGTCAGTCCTAGAGGAGATCAACCCTGACTGTTCTTTAGAAGGCCAGATACTGAAGATGAAACTCAAATACTTTGGCCACCTGATGAGAAGGAAGGACTCCCTGGAGAAGAGCCGGATGCTGGGAAGGATTGAGGGCAAAAGAAGGAGGGGACGGCAGAGGATGAGGGGGCTGGATGGGGTCACTGAAGCAGTGGGTGTGAGTTTAGTGGACTCCAGGGGATGGTGGAGGACAGGAAGGCCTGCAGGAGTGCTGCCCATGGGGTCGCAATAGGTCGGACATGACTTCGTGACTAACAACAACAACAACATGATTCTAAGGTTGCCTCGTGAAGTTTCGCACACTGAATGTGAGAGTCAGCCTGTTTTGGAAGTGACAGAAGAGTTTTTGGGAGGGGAGTGGGATCAGATGCGGGACGCAGTCCTTGACTTTGTAAGAAGGTGTTGGGAGAAACAAGCAGCTCAGCTGGAGGGGGCGCCATTGCTCTCACCGTATAGCTTTTCAGCAGTGAGAGCCCCCCTGAGCGTGGAGCCAGTAGCCTTTCTGAAAGAAGCAGGGACCATGGGGATGTTTCCAGTTTGGAGTCAGCTCTTTGCACGGGCAGAGGCTTCTCCTTCCAACTTTGGTAAAGGCTCTTTAAAGTTGACCTTTTCCAGCAATTGTGAAGTTGCAAAAAAATAACTGCATTTCAAAGGATTGCCTCAAGTCCTTGAGACACAAAGGAAGGATGGGCGGACAGACGGATGGACTAGCTCAGGACAACAACCCTTTCGAAAGCACACACATTCCTCCAGGGAGGCAGACCCTTCCTGTCGGCTTTCATAAAGCTTCAGCTTACTGCTGAGACAACATCTCTCCGTTGCCTACAACAAAAGAGTTGCATTCACCAAGAGCGCCCTGGGAGTTGCCTGCAGCTCTGAGAAGGCCTGACAAGCTCCTGGAACTGGCTTTACCTCCCAGCCATCCTCCTTCCTGCAGCTTTACCTGCCCTGACCCTGAAGAAGCCGCACCTGCTGAGGCTGAGCAAACTCTGCCATTAGGTCCTCTGTGAGTCCCAAAGTCCAGAAGAACACAAGAGACGGTCCCTGCCAGGTTTTGTGCACCTGAATTGTGCAAAGGTGTGTTTTGGGGAGGGGGCAGCGGGCTTAATTTAGAAAAAAAGATGACTAGGCTAGGTCATGGTTGTGATTTATAATATGAAGCGTGGTGTGATCCATGTGGATATAATAGCAGGAGTGAGGCACCCACTGAAATTCATTTGGAAGCAGAGTCAGGGTGGACAAATAGAAACATAGAAACAGAGCGAGTCAGAAGGGGCCTCCTGGGCCATCTAGTCTGACCCCTGGCTCCAGCCGGCTCCGCTCACGACATGCCCACCAAATGTCCTGCTTCTGTACAGTGCGAGTAACTGGCTTATGGATTTGTCTTCACGATGTCTGGAAATGGCCAACAACTTCCACAGCTTTTAAAGGGGGTTAGATAAATTCAGATATGAGCTGGCTGGACTCCATCAAGGAAGCCACAGTGTTGAGCTTAGAAGAGCTGAGTAGGGCTGTCACGGAGAGGACATTCTGGGGGTTTTCATTCACGGGGATGCCGTAAGCTGGAGACAACTTGATGGCTCATAACAACGAGAGGATAAATTCAGGGAGTGGAAAGGTTGTTCAGTGGCTTTTGGGAAGGATAGCTTAACGGGGCCTTGGCGTTCTCGGCTCTGAGCGCCATTGACTGGTGGGTCAGCACCAGCAGAGAACGATCCGCTTTTGAGTGTGTTCGTGGGCTTCCACAGAGGTACCTGGTATCTGGTCTACTCCTGGGGAGCTGTTAAAATTAGCTCAGTGATCTCCTTCCATTAAAGCTGTACATCTTCTTCTTCCTGCTGCTGCTGTTGTCTTCTAACTGGGTGGGAAGTGGCCTGCTTTTTCCCCATTTGGAGGAGAAAAGAGTTCTACACGGAGTGAAATGAGAGCACACAGAGCTGAGGATGAGGGTGCCACCTTCCGCTCCCATCAACAACTTCTCTCTTCCTTCTGAGCTGAGCTGCAGTTCTGCAATGGAGCTGGAGGGACATGCCTGCAACTGTGAGTTTTTCCCAATTGCAATGCAAGGTATCTGGGGTGGCTTCCACTTGGAAGGGCAAGCCTTCTTAAAAAGGCTTCTTCCAGTAGAGACGAGAAGTACTACAACTAGAAGTACCTGATTCAGCGCAGACGGCTGCCTATACCTTTGGACTCCCTTTGGTGAACAGGGCTATGAAGACTTCCATGTTCAGTGCCTCCGCGTCAAAAAATTTGCCACTACAGCTTTGGTTTTGCCCAAAGAACCTTGCCTCCATCTGGAAGCAACGGCTGGATTTCGATTTAGGGATCTTAGACGAATCTTCAATAGCGATACAGTTCTATGAATCTGACTTGTGAAATCTGGAGTAGACCAGCTTTTGCGAGTCACACAGACATGCAGATCATTTTTTCAAACTTTCTGGAATCGTATGCCAAATAGGGAACCAGAAGAGCTGCTGTAAAATATGTTAATTTAAACACTATTAAAAATACAAACAAGACCACGATGTCTTACACGTCCCTGATCTATTTGCAGCCTCTCATGTGTAGCAATCATTTGCTGTGTGTGCTCTGCTCACTGACAGCTCCGGCAAGCTAAGAAAAACACACAAACAGGTGTGTCCTAGCAGAAGTTCCATAAACTGGGGCAGATTTTTTCATGCACTCTTCTGCAGGGAACTATTAATGCATCCATGGGTGGATAGCAGAGCAGGTGACCATCTGCAAAACACACACTGAGTGAATCAAGCACAACTGGAACATCCTTCTTGAGAAATATACCATGCCTCCCCTGTACCCCTTTCAACCTGGTCATAGTTACCTACCACGAAAGACAATGATCAAAGATGCTGTCCCTAGACGAGGCTTCTCATTTTCCTGCTGCTCCAGCTATTTGTTTATTTCCCAGAAAGAATTAGGCAGTTAATTCCCCGGCATTTCTTGCTGGTCTTTTACATCAGCCCCTTTGATAAATCTTTTGGGACATCGCATAATCAAGTGCTGCCATAAAAATCCTTATACAGATCTATAAACCAGATTACTTCACACAGGGAAATCATTGCACTGTCCAGCTCCAACGGCAGACAGTCTGCATTTAAAAACCAAAAGCACAGAGCTGTGCGACTCCCTAGCAGTGAGTTTAGTGTTTTCCTCACTGGAGCTGTCGAGCAATGCCGTGAGAAATCAGTGTAATGGGGTCTCGCGGGCTCCGATAACCGCAGCTTAGCTCCGGAACACGAGTAAAATTTAGACGGGTTTTGCTCGCCGTCAGGTTCTTTCCAGCAGTGAGGGAGTGCAGAGAAGAGCGAAGACCAACAGGCAACTTAAATGGGGGTGGAATTAAGGCTGAGCCGAGCATTTAAATATTCAGAAATTTGGCTCAAATTTTGCACAGGTGCCAAGGGGGAATTTCAGAGGTGGGGACAAAACTCTCCGGTGTTTCCCTAACTGGGTGCCATATTTGAAACCCCTGATGCCCCAGGACAATGTTTGATCCTGACATAGTGTTACTGTGAAGGAGCATCCCAGGAAAAATCCTACATAATGCTGTTTTAAAATTCTGGAGGTTTTAAATATGGATAGTGACAGTGTGGCAGTACTGGGGGACAATACTGCTAAGTTAGGTAGGACTTGTCCTCAGCTTTTCTTCACTTATCGGAATAAATGAAATCTCACATTCATGATGTGGAATGGGGTTGTGAAAGTGTGTGTAATTTTGCTTTGATTGTTTTGCATGTTGCATTTTTTGCTAAGATGCTAAACTGGCATGGTTGACTGAAAAGCATTTCCTGCATTCTGCAGAGATCAAGTATGGCATGGTAGACAAAAGATCAAAAAAGGCTTAGCTTCTTGTTCCTTCTTCACAGCGAAGACTTCCCAATGGACTTCGTCAAATCAGCTAACTTGTCTCACTGGACTGCTGTGAGGATAAACATGTGAAAGGGGCAAAAACAACCCCCCACCCCGCCACCAGGCATTCTGGAGCAAGAGCAACATAAAGAGAAGTCCGTCTGGTTGGTTTTTAGCGTGAATGCATTAAAAGAATGTGTGTCGGTCTTCACCTTAATGAAAGGTGAATGCACACATGATCCAGAATACAGTATTGCAATTCTTGCACCCTAGCTCTTGGAAGTGTGGATGGGGATGGAGGAATGCAGTAAATTAACCATTAAAGAACAAGTGTTGAAGGCTTGCTCTTTTCCTGTGGGGGAAGAATGTCAAGGGCCCCCTGGCATGCAAGCTGCAGTCCAATATTTCCCTTCAGCGATGGTGGCAACGAAGGAAAGTTTAAGTAGATGCTTGCTATGGATTATAGAGACTGCCTCGTTTCATTTTAATAACCTAGGCTAGTAGTGGGATTTTGCTTTTCCTGCTGCAGAATGCATGCTTCTCTAATTACAAAGCAAAGGACCAATGCGTTGTTTTATTTCTAATGTCAGTGTTCACACAGACTTCCTAAACCAAATCCACGGTAGATCAGCAAAACCAGTCCCCAAAGTTTCTGCTTCCAGCTTCTCGGAAATTCCAAAAACTAATCTCACTACTTAAGATGCTTCCTGCAAAACAATCTTATTTGTTTAAACACTTCAAGAACGTAGCAGTGCTGTGAGAGT
>NW_025336061.1:0-1330 GCF_004798865.1 Varanus komodoensis
CAGTCTTCATGAAGCAGAAGTGACTTGTGCTGCCAAGAGAATTCAACGTGCTTGGAGTACCAGGGATCCTCCAGAGCGTTTGGGAGGCTCTTGGAGTCAGATCAGGTCATGGCACCGAAGCTCCTGATAAGTCTTCTGGCAATCTTCCCTCCAGGTAATTAAAGCAGTATTATTGATTGTGATAAACACAACATGTTTCCCCTGTATGAGAACCCTCCAGAAGTTGCCTCTACATTTTCGTATCTTTCTGTTTTTGTGTCCTTTCTCCACGATTGCAGACGTTCATTCCCAGATCACCCTCACAGAGTCTGGAGGTGGAGTGAAAAGGCCAGGAGAGACCCTTCAGCTGACCTGTGCCGTGTCTGGGTTATCCCCCTCAAGCAACACTGTGGACTGGCTCCGTCAGCCCCAAGGAAAGGGACTGGAATGGGCTGCACGTGTTGGGTCCAATGGGAATCTGTTGTATAACAGCTGTCTGAAAACCCGACTCACCATCTCGAGGGACACCTCCAAGGGCCAGGTGTTCCTGCAAGTACGTGGCCTGAAGCCTGAAGACTCTGGCAAGTATTACTGTTCAGCAGGCACTGTGAGGAAATGCTCCTCTGAAGATGGAAAAAACATGTCTTCCCGGAAACAGCAGGCATGAGTCACACACCACTTCATCTCCAGCAGCTGTACATGCTGTTGAAAAACTCACAAGCATGACAGGTAGAAGCATTTGGAGCATCTTCAATGGAGTATGGACCACTAGCAATGGACTGCAGGAAATGGAGTAACATTCCAGAAGTATGGAAGGAAGAAGGCACATTCCAAGTGATGGTTAAATATATAAACCTACAAGAGTATTGTAATGTCTCCAATATTTTCCAAGTTCCTTAGGAACACAGGCCATTCCTTGTTCCACCAGAGCTTGTGAGATATTCAAGCTGTTATTTAGACAAAGGCACAAAGACAGAGATACAAGCGAGTTGGAAAGCCAGGGGTCTTTTTTTTTCTGAGTGAATTCAGAATTACGACCAGTGTGTGATCTGCATTTGAAGTCCCAGTGCCTGCATAAAAACCTCCCCAGTGACCAAGGCCATGATACCTTTACTATGGAAAAGATATGGGGTATTCCTTGCTTCCAAGGACATCTCTGCCTCCTCTAAGCAAGTGGCCAGCCTGAAAGAAGAGGATGCGGCCCCATTCCCTGCACAGAAGGCCCATGGAAGGAGGCCAGTCTGGGTTGGCGCCTGAATCTCCTGTGCTGGCACCTCTGGAGGCAGGGGCCCGTCTCCCGCTTCTAAAGGAGGAGACAATACCAAAATGATGATTAAGTTCATCCTTAACA
>NW_025336061.1:2267-3788 GCF_004798865.1 Varanus komodoensis
AGACCATTCAGCTGACCTGTACTGTTTCTGGGTTTTCGCTATCCAGCTACCACATGAGCTGGGTCCGTCAGCCCCCAGGAAAGGGACTGGAGTGGACTGCAGTTGTTGAGTATGATGGTGACCTGTACTATAACAGTGCTCTGAAGAACCGGCTCACCATCTCGAGGGACACCTCCAAGGGCCAGGTGTTCCTGCAAGTCCGTGACCTGAAGCCTGAGGATTCCGGCCTGTATTACTGTGCAAGAGACACAGTGAGGAAGTGCTGCCCTGGAGACGTACAAAAACATTTCTGCCCTCAAATACCAGGCATGAGTCACTCACAGCTCCTTCTTTACCAGCTGTACAGGCTGTTCATAACTCACAAGCAAAATATGTACAAGCATTTGCAGAACATTCAATGAGTTGCCCTCATTTCACAATACATTTGCAGATGGGCTGAGGCTGCTCGTGGTGGCGCTCTTGCTCCATGACTCGCTCAAGCAGAATGACTTAGCACTTCCAACCACAACTGCATTTGGAAAGAGAGGCAAACTTGATGGTGCCAGCACAGGCAAGTGTCCCCTCTGCCCCTTCTCTATGAAGAGATAAGAATATGGGGCTCCTTAAGTTCATCCTTAACTTGTCCCTCAATTTGAAAATGGAAGATTCTACCTATTTCCTTGTCATGCTTCTTCACCATAAACGGAGTGGAGCATCATTTGACAGCAAATCCATTTCCAGAGTCTTCTAGATCCATGGAAGAGTCAGCTTGGAAGGTACTAAGGAGGCCATCGTGTCCAATCCCCTGGTGTTGGAGAACGTCAAGTCACAGCATCTCACTCAGAAGAATGTCCAGTTTGGCCGTGAGTGCTTCTAGTGTGGGGAAGCCCACAACTCATCCAGACAACTGGTTCCATTGCCATATTGCCCAGATAGTGAGGAGGTTCCTCCTGGACTCCAGCCTGAAACTGGAGTGCTGTTCCTTCAGTTAACTGTTCCATATCGTACATTCACGGATGAGTGAGAACAGGTTTTGTGCCTCCTGTCTGAGACCGCCTTTCAGGGACTTGCAGGGTGCTCTCCGCTTCCCATGCAATCCTCTCTTCTCATGGCTGATCAAGCCAGCGATGGTAGTTGCTCATCATATGGCTTAGTCTCCAGACCCAGGATCATCTCCTCAGCTCTCCGCTGCACCATTTTTGTATTCCTGCATCTTTCCCTCTATTCCTCTGGGATCCGAACAAGTAGGTTATGGTGAAATACATTCACCAACAAAAGCAGCGTAATGCTTCCAATATTTTTCAAGTATGTTAGGAGCACTAGAGCTTGTGCTACCAGGGAAGGTGGGAGATTCATGCTGGTATTGACACAAAGGCACAGACACCAGCGACTGGGAAAGGCAGAGTTCCTCACTGAACTCAGGCATACAACTGGTCCATGACCTTCATTTTCAGCTCCACTGGCTGAGGGAGGCTGCAGCAAACCCTCCTCAGTGACCAAGCCCGTGATACATTTGAAATGGAAAAAATACGGGGCATTCCT
>NW_025336061.1:5480-6882 GCF_004798865.1 Varanus komodoensis
TGAGTAAATGCCCCTCTGAAGACGTATAAGAACATGTCTTCCCAGAACTAGCAGGCATGAGTCATACACCACTCCATCTCCAGCAGCTGTACATGCTGTTGAAAAACTCACAAGCATGACAGGTAGAAGCATTTGGAGCATCTTCAATGGAGTATGGACCACTAGAAATGGACTGCTGGAAATGCGGTAACATTCCAGAAGTATTGAAGTAATAAGGGACATTCCAAGTTATCGTGAAATATATAAACCCACAAGAGTATTGTAATGTCTCCAATATTTATCAGGTTCCTTAGGAGCTCAGGCCCTCCTTGTTCCACCAAAGCTGGTGAGATATTCAAACTGTCATTTAGACAAAGGCACAAAGACACAGACACCAGCGAGTTGGAAATCCAGGGAGTCTTTATTTCTCACTCAACCCATGTATGTGAGTAGTCCAAGGTCCGCATATGCAGCTCAAATGGCTGAGGTGGCTGCACGAAACCCTCCTCAATTACCAAGCCCATGATCTTTAATATGGACAAAGTACGGGGCATTCCATGCCTCCAAGGACCACTCCACTTCCAATTGGAAAATGACCAGCCCACAAGAGGAGGACGTGGCCCCCATTCCTTGTCAGGAAAAGCCGAGTGGAAAGAGGCCAATCTGGGCTCGTGCATGGATTCTCCTGCCATCGCAGCCCAAGAGCGAGCATCCCGGTTGTGGCGCTCGTGCTCCCTGTCTCACTGAAAATCAATCAGTTAACTTTATTTCCTAGGCAGTATAAGAACTATTTTTTTCTGGTTGACATTCTTACATCTGCTGTTAGAGGAACACATCTCCAGAAACACCCACTTTTGCAAGGCATTCCCTGCAGAGATGTTAGGTGGAGCTTGAGCCACCACTCCCTATTTATGAGAGCAGCACTGAGGGCGTTATGCAAATGACGTTCGGGAGCAGCCTTCATTAAGCACAAGTGTCCTGCGGAGGAAAGCGTATTCAACACACTTGGAGTATCCACTTTCATCCCGGGGGTTTGGTGGCTCTCCAAGTCAGCTCAGGTCATGGCCCTGAGGCTCCTGATCAGTCTCCTGATGATCTTCCCTCCATGTAAGAAAAGCAACATGAATTAGTATTATGCTCCTGTGGCTTCTCTGCTTTTTCTAATCTTTTGTTTTTACATTCTTTTTCCATGATGGCAGGTGTTCAGTCCCAGAATAGCATCATAGAGTCTGGAGGGGGAGTGAAGAGGCAAGGAGAGAGCATTCAGCTGACCTGTGTTGTTTCTGGGTTTTCGCTATCCAGCTACGCCATGAGCTGGGTCCGTCAGCCCCCAGGAAAGGGACTGGAGTGGGCAGGAGCTGTTTGGAGCAATGGTGCTCTGTACTATAACAGTGCTCTGAAGAACCGGCTCACCATCTCGAGG
>NW_025336061.1:9142-10738 GCF_004798865.1 Varanus komodoensis
GGGCTCTCGAAGGAAGATCAGATCATGGCACAGAAGCTGCTGATATGTCTCCTGATGATTGTCCCTCCATGTAATAATAGCAACATTGATGATTATGATATAACCACATGCTCTCCAGGTTTGATTTCCTTGTATGAGAAAACTCCAGCAGGTGCCTCTGCATTTTCTCATCTTTGTGTCCTTGTGTCCTTGTTCCATGATTGCAGATGCATCTTCCCAAATTTTGATCAGAGTCTGGAGGTGGACTGAAGTGGCTGGAAGAGACCCTTCAGCTGACCTGCGCTGTGTCTGTGTTTTCACTCTCAAGCTTTGGCATAGACTGGGTCAGTCAGCCCCCGGGAAAGGGACTTGAGTGGACTGCAGTCTTTGGGTATGATGGTGCTCTGTACTATAACAGTGGTCTGAAGAACCAGCTCACCATCTCGAGGGACACCACCAAAGGCCAGCTGTTCCTGCAAGAGCATGACCTAAATCCTGAAGACTCCGCCATGTATTACTGTACAAGACACACACTGAGTAAATGCTCCTCTGAAGACGTATAAGAACACATCTTCCCGGAAATAGCAGGCATGAGACATGCACCACTCCATCTCCAGCAACTGTACATGATATTGAACAAGTCACAAGCATGACATGTAGAAACATTTGGGGCATCTTCAATGGAGTATGGACCACCAGAAATGGACTGCTGGAAAGGGGTAACAGTCCAGAAAAATGGAAGAAATAAGGGACATTACAAGTCATGTGAAATATATAAACCGACAAAAGTATCATAATGTCTCCAATATTTTTCAAGTTCCTTAGAATCACAGGTCTTTCCCTGCTCCACCAGAGCAGGTAGAACATTCAAGCAGTCCTTTACACAAAGGCAGCAAGGAACAGACACCAGCGAGCAGGAAAGCCAGGGGCTCTGTATTTCTCACTCAACCCATGAATATGAGTAGTCCATGGTCCGCATATGCAGCTCGAATGGCTGAGACAGCTGCACCAAACCCGCCTCAATTACCAAGCCCATGACAGTTAATACGGAAAAAGTACGGGGCATTCCTTGCCTCCAAGGACCACTCCGCTTCCTCTAGGAAAATGACCAGCCAACAAGAGGAGGACGTGGCCCCCATTCCTTGGCAAGAAAAGCCCAGTGGAAAGAGGCCAATCTGGGCTCGTGCATGGATTCTCCTGCCATCGCAGCCTAAGAGCGAGCATCCCGGTTGTGGCGCTCGTGCTCCCTGTCTCACTGGAAAGGAATGAGTTAACATTATTTCCTAGGCAGTATAAGGACTGATTTTTTCTGGTTGACATTCTCAAGTCTGCTGTTAGAGGAACACATCTCCAGAAACACCCACTTTTGCCAGGCATTCCCTGCAGAGATGTTAGGTGGAGCTTGAGCCACCACTCCCTATTTATGAGAGCAGCACTGAGGGCGTTATGCAAATGACCTTCGGGAGCAGCCTTCATTAAGCACAAGTGTCCTGTGGAGGAAACCGTATTCAACACACTTGGAGTGTCCAATTTCATCCCCGGGGTTTGGTGGCTCTTGAAGTCAGCTCAAGTCATGGCACTGAGGCTCCTGATCAGTCTCCTGATGATCTTCCCTCC
>NW_025336061.1:10936-12249 GCF_004798865.1 Varanus komodoensis
GCCATGAGCTGGGTCCGTCAGCCCCCAGGAAAGGGACTGGAGTGGGCAGGAGTTGTGTGGAGCAATGGTGCTCTGAACTATAACAGTGCTCTGAGGAACCGGCTCACCATCTCGAGGGACACCTCCAAGGGCCAGGTGTTCCTGCAAGTCCGTGACCTGAAGCCTGAGGATTCTGGCCTGTATTACTGTGCAAGAGGCACAGTGAGGAAGTGCTGCTCTGAAGACGTACAAAAACATTTCTGCCCTCAAATACCAGGCATGAGTCACTCACAGCTCCTTCTTTACCAGCTGGACAGGCTGTTGCATAACTCACATGCAAAATATGTACAAGCATTTGCAGAACATTCAATGAGTTGCCCTCATTTCACAACGCAGTTGCAGATGGGCTGAGGCTGCTGGTGGTGGCGCTCTTGCTCCAGGTCTCGCTCAAGCAGAATGACTTAGCATTTCGACCCACAACTGGGATTGGAACGAGAGGCAAACTCGCCGGTGCCAGCAGGGGCATGAGGATGCTCCAGCAGTTGCCTCCGCTTTTTTTCTTCATGTGTGTTTATCTCCTTTTTCCATGACTGCAGTTGTTTCTTCCCAGGTCACCCTCACAGAGTCTGAAGGTGGAGTGAAGGGGCCAGAAGAGACCCTTCAGCTGACCTGTGCCATGTCTGGGGTTTCTCTCTCATGCTACGCCATGAGCTGGGTCCGTCAAGCCTCAGAAAAGTGGGCAGCAAGTATTGGGTATGACGGTGCTTTCTTCTACAACACTGGTCTGAGAAACCGGCTCACCAACTCGAGGGACACCTCCAAGAGCCACGTGTTCCTGTATGTGCGTAACCTGAAGCCTGAGGACTGCACCATGTAATCCTGTGCAGGAGACACAGTGAGGAAATGCTGCTCTGGAGATGAACAAAGACAATTCTTGCTGCAAATACCAGGCACGGGTCACTCACTGCTCCTTCTTTGTCACTGTACATGCTCTTGGATAGCTCACGAGCATCATACCTACAAGCATTTGGATAATATTTATTGAGCAGAGTTCATTTGATAATACATTTGCAGATGGGGTGGGCCTTCTGGTGGTGGTGCTCATGCTCTGTGTCTCACTCAACTGGAATGAGTTGGCAGTTCCTACCACATCTGAGATAGAAATTAAATGCAACTTCGTCTGTGCCACTGGAGGCAGGTGTCCACTCCTCCCCTTCTCAGTGAAGAGATAAGAATATGGGGCTCATTAAGTTCATCCTTAACTTGTCCCTCCATTTGAAAATGGAAGATTCTACCTATTTCCTTGTCATGCCTCTTCACCATCTATGGAGTGG
>NW_025336061.1:12867-13891 GCF_004798865.1 Varanus komodoensis
AGGGAAGGTGGGAAATTCATGCTGGCATTGACACAAAGACACAGACATCAGTGAGTGGGAAAGGCAGAGGCCCTTTTCCTCACTGAACTCAGGCATACAACTGGTCCATGACCTTCATTTTCAGCTCCACTGGCTGAGGGAGGATGCAGCAAACCCTCCTCAGTGACCAAGCCCGTGATACATTTGAAATGGAAAAAATACGGGGCATTCCTAGACTCCAAGGACAGCTCTGCTTCCTTTCTGCAATTGACCGGCCTGAAAGAGGAAGATGTGGCCCCCATTCTTTAAAGGAAAAGCGCAGAGGAAAGAGGCCAATCTGGGCTCGTGACTGGACCCCCCTGCCATCGCAGCCCATGAGCAAGCATCATGGTGGTGGCGCTCATGCTCTGAGTCTCACTGAAATGGAATGACTTTGCTGTTTCAACCACAAATGGGAGCCGAATGAAAGTGAAATATGACTGTGCCACCCGAAGCAGGAGGCCACTCTCCTCTTTCCAATGTTTTGACAACATTCAGAGGCTAATAATGTTCACACTTAATATATTCTTCTGGAAGGGAATGGAGGAAACTGCCTATTAATAGGTCACAACACTTCAGCATTCCATTACCCATAGTTCTGCTCTTTTCCATCCACAAGGCAAGCCTCCAATGATAATGAAAGGGTAATACTCTGGTGCCAATATGATTGATCATCAAGATCAATCTGTCTAACTGTCTGAGTATACCCACATCTTCCTCCACAGTATATCTGTAATGAAATAACTCTTGCCACCTTTAAGTCGGATTTATCTCTCAAAATTACGGACTGGGTGCACCTCAGCCAAACCGCCATTTGAACATTAAGGGTAGATTTTGCATTTAGTACTGGATTACTACAGGATCCCGAAAGATAATCATGTAAGCACGATTCCTAATGACTTCATATGAAGTCTTGTGCTGCTGGCAAAGAGAAGAGGGTCAATCAGTCTCATGACTATTATATTGACCCGTTAGTAAGCGAATTTAAGGTGAGCCATTTCTCCTT
>NW_025336061.1:14001-16579 GCF_004798865.1 Varanus komodoensis
ACAGTGTAAATTTCTGGCTGACTCTAAAATATTTAAAAGTGCATGCAGGTTTCTACTAACATTTTCTGAATTACCATTCAATACTAATCTTTCTGAATAACAATTGCTAGGTTGTGGAGAAGAAACATTATAATGTCACCCACAGCGACTGGGCATTCCTCTCTATATCCCCATGTGCTGAAGGAAAACCAACACCTTCAGGAACACGCAGAAGGGCAATGAGGCATTTCCTGCAGTGTATGTAAGGTGAAGTTTGAGCCTCAGCTCCCATCTTACACCAGCAGCCCTGCCGGCATTCTGCAAATGACCTTCGGGAGGTACGCTCATTAAGCAGAAGAGACCAGTGGAAGAAACACAATTCCATGTTCTTGTCGTACCCAGATACTTTCGGAGAGTTTGGCTAAAGCATCAGGACTGTTTGCTTCTGCTGCCATAGCTCCTCCAGGAAAGTCTCCTCTGCGTGTTGCAATCAAAGCTTTCTCTAACAGGGAGTCTTCCATTCTGCACTTTTCTCATGAATGCAGTAAGAAGCCCCTGGGCAACCAAAAATAAATCTAGCTTTGCCACAGCATGATTGAAGCACTTCCCCTTGCTTTCCTCAACCTGCTGCCCCCTTGAGCCCCCATATCTCCTCTTGATGAGCATCCTCATTAACTGTAATGTTTTAAAGCAACTTTGCCTTCGAAAGCATCAGGCCTTCCTACCAACATGGTCTCATGAAGAAAGAGTGCTGGCATTGGAGTTCAGTCCTCCCTTTCCTTTCCTCTCAGGGCCCCTTGACGTCCCACCTCAAACGTGCAAAACACACAAAGATATTTGTGCATTTAAACAACATGCCTAGGAAAGTATCTTGACTCGGTACTGTTTTCTGACTACAAGAAAAGGGGGGACAAGTATCTCGGGTTGCTTGCCTCTGTTCCTTCGGATGACTCAGTGGCTCGAGCTGTCACTCCTCTCAGCCTGTCTACTTTGCCAGGGGTTTTGTGCCAGGGTTGCAAGAAAGCTATGTCAGCTGGCCAGGATTCCTCAGCAGAGCAGAAAAGGACTTGGTTCTCAATGCAGCCCTCATGTTTTACCACCCATACCTGTATTTTCTCAGTGCTGCTGTTACCGAATCATATGTAACCAGCTGAGGGACGAAGGGCTTTTCCTTCCACTTCCTCCTCCGTGCATTTAAAGAACACGCACCGTTGTGGCCACGCTGCCCTTTTCACAGACCACTTGTGCAACACAAGATTGAGAAGGTGTCCCTGCTCCTCGCTTGTATTATGCAAATGAGCTTCAGGAGCAGCCTTCATGAAGCAGAAATGACCTGTGCGGGTAACAGAATTCAACACACTTGGAGTTTCCAAGTTCTTCCAGGGAGTTTGGGAGGCTGTTGAAGTCAGATTGGGTTATGGCACCCAAGATCCTGGTAAGTTTTCGGATGATCTTCCCTGCATGAACTAATAGTAGCCTCCTTGATTATGATAAATGCTACATGTTTCTCTCGTATGAGGACAGTCCGTCTGTTGCCTCTGTGCTTTCTCATCTTTCTTTCTTTGTGTCCTTTTTCCATGATTGAAGGTGTTTCTTCCCAGATTACCCTCACAGAGTCTGGAGGTGAAGTGAGGAGGCCAGGAGGGGCCCTTCAGCTAACCGGTGGTCTAGCAAGGAGGCTCACCATCTCAAGGGGCACCTCCAAAAATCAGGTGTTCCTGCAAGTGCGTGACCTGAAGCCTGAGGACTCCACCGTGTATTACTGTGCAAGAGTCGCACAGTGAGGAAGTGCTCCTACGAAGACGTACAAAAACATTTCTTCCTGAAAATACCGGGCATGAGTCACTTACGGCTCTGTCGTCAGCAGCTGGACAAGCTGTTGGATAACTCGCAAGCATGACATGCAGAAGCCTTTGGAGCATCTTCAGTGAGCTGCGTTCATCTCAATACATTTGCAGATGGAGGCATGATGGATGAAATAAAGACACGAACACTAGTGGGTGAGAAAGCCGGGGGCTCAGCATTGCTCATCCAGCTCAGGAATGCAACCTGTCCATGTTCTGGATGTGCAACTCCAATGCCTGATCCTTCGGTCGGCAACATAAATAGGCTAGCACTTTTTAATTGTAGAATGAATGCCCAATAGGTATGTTATGAGAGGAGCCAGCTGAAGCTGGGGGGCTGGGTGAGGTCAGACTAAATAGCCCAGGAGGGCCCTTCTGACATGCTCTGTTTTCTATGTTCCTCTGTATATGATCTATAGCCCTCTCTTTTTCTTCCAATGTTCTGCAACATGTTCAAAAGAAAGAATTGGGGAGAAACTTTTGTGAATTAAAAATCTTTCTTCAGGGACTGTCCAAATTAGTGGTGACTCTAAAATAATTAAAAGGGCAGAAATCATTTACTGAACTATTCAGAATTGTCGTTGTTGTTGTTCTTAAATGATTATTTTCCTGACTAATATTAGCTAGGCCCTAGAGCAAAAACATTGCAATGTCTTCCATCCAGGATGGGAATTCCTCTCTGTCTCCCCATCCCCGTAAAGAAGAGCATATTCAGAATCAGTCAAATGCAGTATGCAACTGACCTCTGGGAAAAG
>NW_025336062.1:0-29509 GCF_004798865.1 Varanus komodoensis
GACTACTGCTTCCTTTAAAGGGGCAGGTACCCAGTCTTCTCTTAAAGAGGCGTTGACCACCTCCAGGATCCAGGTCACACTCCCGTCCTTGGCTTTCTTAAGTAGCCAAGATGGGCATGGGTCTAGTAAGCAAGTGGTAGGACGTACTTGTCCAAGCACCTTGTCCACATCATCAGGCCACAACAACTGAAATTCATCCATTAATTGTGGACTTAACAGCGTCGATGGCGTCTCCCCAGTAGAATCTGATCCAATAGCAGAGTCAAGCTCGTGGCAAATCTGAGTGATTTTCTCTCTGAAATGCTTGGCAAAGACGTCACAGCGGGCCTTCGAGGGTGGCACAAGACGTATCTTCGGGCCTGGATGTATCAGCCCCTGCACCACCCGGAAGAGCTCCGCCGGATGGCATTGTGAGGAGGCAATGGAAACGGAGAAGAATTTCTTCTTTGCCATCCTCACCGCCACAGCATAGGCCCAATAATGGGCTCTCAAGTGTGTTCGATCAGAATCATTATGGTTGACTCACACCTACACAGTCACAGTTTTTATTGGTACAGACCTTTTTTTTTTTTTTAAAGGCTAAGAGGTGATGTTGCTTTAAGTTAAGCTGACCCACTGAAGTAATGCATAAGGCCTAAAATGGTCAGTACTTTTTAGGTGCTGGGGGACAAGGGCTCTGTGCCATGGCAGTTATGCCATGGAGTTCCGTAGGGGTCCATTTTGTCCCCCTTGCTATTCAACATCTACATGGAACTGTTGGGAGTGGTCATTAGGAGGTGTGGGCTGCGGAATCATCAGTACGCTGATGATACCCAGATCTGCTTCTCTTTCTCAACCAATCCAGGTGAGGCAGTGGCTGTACTGAACCAGTGCCTGGCTGAGGTAATGGGCTGGATGAGGGCCAATAAACTGAAGCTCAATCCAGACAAGACGGAGGTCCTGCTGGTAGGTGGTTTGGGCTTCGGGGAAGGGGACCTTGACCTTGTCCTGAATGGCGTCGCACTCCCTCTGAAGGACAAGGTCTGCAGCTTGGGAGTGCTCCTCGATCCAGAGCTTTCGCTGGAAGCTCAGGTGACAGTGGTGGCGAGGAGCGCTTTCTTTCAGCTTCGGCTGATTCACCAGCTGCGCCCCTACCTGGAGGACGACTGCCTGGCAACAGTGACTCACGCATTGGTAACTTCCCGACTAGACTTCTGTAACGCGCTCTACGTGGGGCTGCCCTTGAAGACGGTCCGGATACTTCAATTGGTGCAAAACAGAGCTGCCAGGTTGCTGACGGGGACTGGGCGTTGTGCTCACATAACTCCAGTCCTCCGTCAGCTTCACTGGCTCCCCATTGAAGTCTGGGTCCAATTCAGGTGTTGGTTATCACCTAAAAAGCCCTTAACGGCTTGGGTCCTGGTTACCTAAAGGAGTGCTTACGTCCATGTGTGCCCTCCCGCCCCTTGAGATAGGCGGCTGAGGCCCTTCTCCAGGAGCCCTCCGTGAAGGACATTAGGAGGGTGAGCACCCAGAGGAGGGCTTTCTTTGCGGTGGCACCCAACCGATGGAATGTGCTCCCCAGAGAGGTCCGCCTGGCGCCGTTATTTGCTTTTCGGTGCCAGGCTAAGACCTTTTTATTTAAAACTTATTTTAATTGTTTATTTATTTATTTAACTAGGGTTTGTTTTTTTTAGCTGAGAATGCACTGAGGTTTTATTGAGGTTTTATGGTACTGGGGGGTTTATTGTATTGGGGGTTTTAATGTATGGTTGACTTTTTTTGATGTTGTGAGCCGCCCCGAGGCTTATTGCAATGGGGCGGCATAGAAATGTTTTAAATAAATAAATTAAGTGGCATTTTAATTGATTTTATTTATTGATTTTAATAACTTTGACCAGGATGTCTCCAATTGTGTATTATTGTATTAATTATATTTATTTATTTGTAAGCCACCCCGAGGCTTAGGTGAATGGGGCGGCATATAAGTCCGCTAAATAAACAATAAAATTAAAGAAAGAAATACTTCTTGGTCAATGCCCCTTACTAGTAGTTCAGTTGGATCAATGTATATGGCATCATGTTTCGGGACACACAGAAACACAGCGTGCAGCTAACCAGAGGCTATTTAACACACTTGACTATGAACCAAATTGCAGGGGAGGGAGCATTCCAAACCAACCCCTTTTGGCTCATGCAAACTTTTCCCATAGCACCTTTTCAAATGGAGTTGTCTAGGTCAAACCCCACAGAACCTCTGAGCTACCTGCTAGGTGACTGTCCGCTGTTTTCATGATTGAGTCTTCCTCCTGCAGAAAAAGAACAGACAGGGAATGGTCTAAGTGAGGAGCCAGCAAGGAGAAGTCATTCAGAGGGAAATAAGTCCTTGGATTCTGTCACTCATTTTACTAAAAGAATCCATTAGCCGCATTTTATACAGTGTTTGTGCCTGCTAGACATAGAATGTGCATGCAAGCACAGGCATAATTCAGTACCTATCAGAGCTATCTATTCAGGAGATACAGAACTTATATCTTTCATTACACACTGAGGCTGGTGCTCTGTACTTGCACAGAGTTGCAGTTAATTTATTAATCTATTTATTTAATTCCCTTTGGACTGAACATCAACGCATATCCATTTTCAATTTTTAACCTGTCCTACTCCCAAGGCTTGCAACAAATAATGTAGCTTTATGCAAAATCCATTAACCCAGATGTAACTTTACGCCACATAACCAGCTCAATCGAAGCCTGCTCTTTTCTACTTTGTCCTTGTGCACTAGAGGTGGCACACTTCATTATCAGGGGAGAGGAATTTTGTGCAGCCATGAAAACATACCAGGGTTTGCTACTTCAGTAGTCGGAACTGCACTGTCTCCTGTGGAGCCTCCCTGGATTTGTCTCCCTTCATCACTGCCGAAATTGCTGCTGATGAATTTGCTCCAGTGATTTTGTTTGAACACAATGGAATCACTTCCAAGCAAGGCATACATTCCCCACGATCTTTGCCTTCAAACAAAACTGCTATGGGGGGGGGGGGGGGCAGGGGAGAGCTGTGGCAAATTCAGTGTCCACCATTTGGGGAGGAGCAGTACCCCCTGCAAAAATTATTATGGGAGGGCTTCACGCAGTCCACACGTTGGCCACTGCTGAATTATACAAATACTGAGGAAGTGAGCTGTTCAAGTTCTGGGGGAAAGGCTTTGCTTGCGGTGAAGATGTGCATTGCTAGGCTGTGGCAACAGACCAAGAGTGGCCCACCATCACTTGGCACAGTTGCCGTTATTAGGCTAGGCATTCCCACTTCATTGCATCACTGTGATGCTCTCTGCATGAGGCTGCCCTTCTGAAACAGCCTGGGACCCATTCCTAAAGGAGTACTCTTGCCCTTGTCAACCTACCCAGCTGTTAAGATCAACATCTCTGTTTTTGCTCTCTTAAATCAAACCTGTGCAGTGAGCAGGAGAGAGACGGGAAGTGTTCTGTAACACCACTAGGACTGTGGGACTCTTTGCAGCCCAGGGAAAACCAGCAAGCCCCTTCACCTTGCACTTTTAACGGAGATTGGAAAGTGCTGTTTTGTCTGGAAGTGCTCCTAGGGTTAGCTTTGTGTGCACTGACCTTGTAAAAACACCTTTTTAGCTGGACTGCATTGTTATTTGTATTTTATGGTATCATTGCTGTGTTTAAAAAAATAATTGTTTTTAAAAAGGTCTCAGAGGGCTGTATATAAACCTGGGAAAAAATCCACTGATCATAACTCAAATCAGATCCCAAAGGGTATGTGCATCCATGATTTAAGTTATCATCTTGCCTCAAGTGTAAAAGTAGAGAAGGACCTGACAGGTGCATTGTTTTTGTTACAACCAGTGCTAAAACATAACAACCCCACCTCCAAATACCTTAAAAGCAACAACAGTTTTAAACAATTTTAAATGGAAATAGTAATCAGCCTCCACTTATTTTAAGTCACAGTTTAAGATTTTAGAAAAGTGAACCTACACCTTCCTCTTTCCAGTCTATTAATTATTATCCATGTGAGAATTGCTGAAAAAGGAAGAATTGTCCTCTTTTGGGATAAGCATGCATCTTCAATAAGGGCAGCCGACAGTTAAGTTCAGGGATGACAACAGCAGGTTACCTTTGTTTGGTCTGGCATCTGGGCTGCATTCCCATCTCCATGGACCATTCCCTCCCAGAAATCCATCTCCTCACCAGGTTTTGCCTCAGCTGGAGGAGTGGGAGTCTCTAACCAAACATATAATGCAAAGAGTGTAAGTGGAGGGAAACAGTTCAGTTTACCAACTGCATCTTGACAATACCCTCAGGCCTAAAATTACTCTGCACCATCAAAAGCAGAATCTTCTGGTCAGGTTTCCATGTGTCAACAATCTTAGCCCTTAGTTGCACATTTCCATCCACTAAGCTGGCAAAGCAGGTTCCATTCTGACAGCTTGAATTCAGAGGAACCGTCAGTAGTCCCCAGGAAGACAGGGGCTGAGCAAAGCCTTCCAGAGATCAGAAGTGCCTTGTCCCACTCTCTTCCCCAAATAGCAAGAATAAGAATAAATAGCACTAATTAAGCCATTGTAGGCAAATGTGCATGATTTCTACAATTCCCAGAATGCAATTCATTGACCCAGAGTTCGATACATCTTGAAGAGTGAATATAACCTCAAACACATAGTTCCTCAATTTGTAATTTCATGTTTCACTTCTGCTCAGCCAGCTGTGTTAAATATAAGGTTCACAGACTTAATCAGGCCCTGTATCAGGGACCTTTAGGGGCCACAAGCATTGCGCATACCACAAAGCAGAGGTATCTTGAGCGCCAGCAGTCAGGTGCCCTTAATATCAGCTACTTAATCACTATCCCATTCTTCAATAATTAGAATCAAAGTATCTAAACCAAATACTAGAGGATGGAATTCAATGCATCCAAGTTAAGGACCTTCCTTCCTTCTATAGAGGAAAATGTTCTGGCCATCAACTGGGTGGGGAATTTGAACTTCTAGTTCATCTGAACATGACCCATATATCCCATCACCATCACTACAGCTGAAAGAGTACCCAGTATTATTAGAGGGTACAACATGCTGCAAATAAGGATGCATTGCAAAAGACAGGCAGGCATTCCCCAAGATGTCCTTCCCTTGAGAGGGCTCCCAGAAACCTGACTGCAAATAGTTTCCAGCACCAATGCAACTTCCAAAACAACTGAGAGGTATCCAACCAATAAGAATAATTCAGGGTCCAATCCAGCAGCCTCAAACTCAGAGGCTTATGTGCATCCAGTGATGAGAGCAAGGTGTGGTGGCAGCGTCTCCACCACGGTGCCTTGCCCCATGCATTTATCTGGACGGCTGCTTTCGCCATACACCGAGAGCCCCTTCTGCCCTCCTTCCAAGGCACTTTGGTGCTCTTCGAGAGGCAATGGGCGCAGTTCTTTCTGCTCTAGCTACAACGGAATGGGGCAGGAGCTGATCCATCAGGATCCCAGCACTGAGACTGCAGGACCCAAAACTCCTATGGCCTCACAGGAGATGACAGCAGAACTGAGGGTTGCAGCCTAAGTGGCTGTCTTGAACCACAACTTGTTTCAGTGGCTGCTTGCTTATATATCTTCAGCACAAGTAATAGGATTCCATCTGCCACAGACCCACATGGCTTTGCAGTCCTCAGTAGCTACCCGTCAGCTCTGAGGCCGAGCAAATGCAGCCTGTTGCATGCTATGCAACTTGGTGGCCATGGCTACTGGTTGCAGGTCCATCTGCAGAAAGACTTCAAATACAAATAGACCCGCTGTTTACTGATTGCTGCATGTGTTTTAAATGAAAACTTAGCCTAGACAGATAGTAGATCTTATGTAGCTAAGGTGGTTAAAACAACAGCAGCAACCATTTATAGAAGATAACCTTCGTTTAAGGGTAGCTTTTCTTACTCTGCCAAAGGCATGTACTCTCTCATCTTCAAGGACACTCCCAAGAGTAATTTCACATCACCTGCTCCAATATGGCACTCTCCAGATGTAGTAAACTACAACTCTGCATGGGAAGCCAGCATGGGAATGATGGAAGCTGGAATCCAGCACACCTGGGGTATGACTGGAAGAGGCTGACTTAACCAGGATATTTCACCTTTAAATGCAAGCATGTTTTCAGGACAGCTTCTAACATCAAAATGATGAATTGCTAACTCACAATACAAAACATAGCATATCAATCAAAACTCTAAAGCATTTCTTTAAAAAATAGAATCTCTCAATATTCATTATACAGACAACTAAAATGGTTCCAGCCTGCCACCTATCACTATAAAGAGTAAGTAAGGAGACACAGTGACTTATCATATAGCAAACAACCCTTGATTAGCTTCAGCTAAACTCCCTAGTTTAAGTATGTGACCTTCACTCAGGTCTGCAGTATATTATGAGGATGCTGCTCCCAGGATTCATCAAGGATGAAACAATCCTCATGTGATACAAATAACTTAAGATTAAATGTGGACTGCTTAACCCTCAATTTACCCACAATAGCCAAGCTTTGATATCCAAGCACAAGTTGCATATTCAACATGGCAGCCACACCCACCCTGCATGTTCTGTGGTAAATCATGTGCTGAGTAACCCAAGATAACCAGTCCTGTCCTGTCAACTGGGTCAACATGTCAGGCAAATGGTCACTGAAATCTGCTTCAGTTTCCTGGTGAATACTGCACCCTGATCAGCCAAGCTGGATTTTGGTAACAGCTTTGTGAGACTATTTTAGCCTCGCTCAGCCTGATGCCAGTTGCTTTGTACTACAACTCCCATCATCCCTGACTGCAGGCTGTGTTAGCTGGCATTGTGCTCCAATACAGGATTGTGCTTCCAAAGTTTTCATCTGCTGCTACAAGAAATGAAGGGGGACAGACGTGCTCACAACACCTCAGGCTAATGGAAGTTGCAGTCCAGCACTCCTGGAAGACACCAGCTTAGGGAAGGGTAATGCCAACTTACCATTGCCCTCGGACTCCTGAATCTTGGGGTCTTGCTCGTTCCACAGCCGTGTATCTAGAGTCTTCAGCTCCTCGGAAATCTCCTCCACTTTGCGCTTGGTGTCAGCTACAGAAAATACATGCAAAAATACTAATTTAAGTCTGATTGATAAACAGACCCTGCCCCACACGTCAGGTGCAAAAAGGTTTTCTCAAGATCCCGATAAACAGATCCCTCAGCAATCTGTGCTGAAAAACCAGCAATTCTGTTCTGCCGATGCTGCACGGCTCTTCTGATGAGCAAGACTTGCATTAGAAATAGGGCTGTATGCATAAAGGCAAAGCGGTCTGAGATTTTGCCCCAAGATACCCACCCTTCTGAAGTCAGAAAGCCTTAGATCTGATCACATGACTAGCTCAGGGTGAGCAGAAAGTAGACCTCCAGATTTCTTAGACTTCAGCTACCAGCATTCTTAACAAGGGGCTATGCTGACAGGGTCTTCTGCGAATTGAAGTTCCAAATACCTGGCGAGCTAGCTTCTGCCCATTTTCACATTAGCCAAGCAAAAGTATTTGTGCACTTTATTCTGGTGGTGGTTTTTTTGTTTGCCTGTTTTTTGGGTGGGTGGGAAAGCTTTGGAGTGAAAAGTTTGATAATGGGATGGGGAATGGACCAGCAGGTGCAGGTCACAATGAAGGGACTGATGGTTTGCCTTCAAGAAGAGCCACCTACAGAATTTTCCCTGGCACCTCTCCTTGGCCAACGAACCTTCCAGTTTTGCTGTGCTGTCAGTGTGCAGGATGCAATGTAAAGGAACTCTGTCTCTAGCAGGTCTCAGGAAGGGAAGGCAAGATCACTTGGCCCTCCCCATTGGCCTGGCAGGCTACCAAGTGCAGCAGCAAGTGAGCTGCAGTCCCATAAAGGATGCATTATGTCTGCCATCAAACAGGAAGTGGCAGCAGAGAGGGTCTCTTATAATTCAATTTCTGAATAAAACAAGGTACCATTTGTGTCATGCTTTCTCCCGAAGTGCTCTTTAAAGGCGCACAAATCTTCAGTGTATGGGCTTCCTCCTCGCAGCATCCCCTGCCTGTTTGAATGCTGTGCAGACCCTGGTGCTATTTCTCTTTCAGAGGTGTCTAAAGACACTTTTATTTGAACAAGCCTTCCTTACTGACCAGCCAGGGTTTTGTCAACATCTTCATATTCTCAGTACTTAAATTTTGTATTTTGATTCTTGTTTATCTTCTTTAATTATTCACTGCTCAGGAATTTGTCAGATATAGAATGGTATAGAACTCATGCAAACGAGTACAGGCAAAGCATGAGCTTAGCCAGTAAATTCCTGTTTGCTGCCTCTTCCCGGACTTGCCACGCTCGCACCAGTACTGGCCAGAGGAGCGGTGGCTGCAGTGAGCCAGTGTGGTGTAGTGGTTAAGAGCGTGGGACTGGGACTCAGGCGATCTGGGTTCGAGTCCCCGCTCGGCCATGGAGCCAACTGGGTGACTTTGGGGCAGTCACAGACTCTCAGCCCAACCTACCTCACAGGGTTGTTGTTGTGGGGATAAGATGGAAGAGGAGAGATGATGTAAGCTGCCTTGAGCCCTTTGTAGGAAAATGGCAGGATATAAATCGCAATATAAATAAATAAATAATCAGGCTATCTTCTTCCTTGAGCTGCTCTTAAGAACATCCAGTTGTGTTATGTAGTGTGGCCCAACTGGCACAGGGAAAAAAGGAGCACTTGTTTGCTGCTATACTGTATGTGTCTTAGGACAGTCCAGCAAAGTGTTCCTGCCCAAGGGCCACTTGCTCACAAGTCTATACTCTGTAGAACGATGCAAGTTTCTATTGTATCCAACCCTTCCTCCAAGATCCCCAGAGCAGCATAGACAGCAGTAGTCTTCTTTATCCACCCCCATCCACAACGCAACCACATGACGTAGTTTCGGCTAGTCTCCCAGATTATTATTTGTTAATTACATGATGCTTGTATCCCAAGTTTCTTCCTCTTCTGCAGAACCCAAGGCAGCTTATGAAGCTCCGTTTTATCCTCACAACAACCTGCAAGGTAGGCTGTGCTGAGAGTTTGTGTCTTGCCCACAGTCATCCAATGAGCTCCATGGCCATGTGGGGACTAGAACCCAGATCTCCTGGGTCCCCAGTCCAAATTTCTAACTGCCACACCACGCCAGCTGTCCATGCATCTCAGTGATCCTCATGGCTAAGTGGAAATTTCAACCTGAATCCAGCTTGCTGCTCACTAGAACACACTGGCTTGCCACGTTGTTCTCTCAGTTGGGTTGTATAGAAATATAATCAATAACAGCAGTGATAACTAAGAAAATGGAGACAAACAGTGGGCATCCTTAACCACCATCTCCTTTCTTCAGGCAGGAGGCCTTGGCTGTACTGCCCCACAGGAATGCGCTATCACCACCTGTGAGGCAACCCCAGTGAGAAATCCACACATCCAAAGCTTGACCCTGGCAAAGAGAGCACTGAAGTGTCCCCCGCCCTCCCCCCAGTGAGACATACTTACAGACTTGGGCCTTGACATATGCCACATACTCAGCAGGGCTCAGGGCCGGGTGGCAGCGGATGGTCTGAGGGGTGGCAGTGGAGGGTGGGCGCAAAAAGGGGTGGTGGCAGATGCGGGTGGTGTGGACAGTCAGCACATAGGAGCAGGACTGGGGCTCATCGACGCGGGCAATGTAGTCACCTGAACCTTCCTCACACAGAAACTGGAATTAAGATATGAGGAGATTTATGGGTAGTTCATAGCCACAGCCCCAGTTGGCCCACTGCAGCCAATGCCAGCTTCCCCCAGCATAACATTCTCCAGAAGGTTATGGATTTCAGCTCCCATCAACCCCTACCAGCAGGACCAGTCATCAGGAATTCTGGGAGTTGTGGACCCAAATTGTTGCGGGGGGGAGGGGGGGGAATCCATCTGGGAGATGGCTGGTTTGCTCTATTCTGGCAACCAGCAGCTCTCCAGGGCTTCAAATAGTGACCGTCCCCAGAGTGCCTTTAAAATAGAGAGGCCCAGTTTCTGCCTGGTCTCGTTCTGAAGGTAAACCTTAGCTGCCCAAACCCTGAGCTACAGCCCCTGCCCCAACACAGCTTTTTGCACAGTTGGGGGTGGGGTGGGGAGAGTCATTTTGAAAGGCGCGTGCATGGAATGCCAGCTGGTTTTGCTGTGGTGAAGGGGAGATTGATGGTGGCCAAAGGTCCTGTCCCAGCAAAGCCAGCAGTGGCAGGGCAACCACAAGGGTCAGGCACCCATCCATTCCTCTCTGTCTCCTACCACCTCCCAGGTACAAATGAAAGAGGCTCCAGGTGGAAGGGCAGCCATGACCAGGCCAGCGCAGGAGTGAAAAATAATGTGAGAAGCCAGAATGCTTGAACACGTGACTCCCTTCCCTTCTGAGTTTTTTTAATCTGTGTGAAATACAGAAGGCAATGGGCCATACCCTACAGCTCAGTTTATTCTCACCCTACTCCCTTCCCTGATTTGCTATCACCAACCCATTCCCTCCCATATCAGCCCCTACAACAGGAGTTAGCAATATTTTGGCCTGCAAGTCCCATCAGCCCTAGGCAGCACAGCCAATGGTAAGGGATTGTGGGAACTGTAGGCCACAACAGATGGAAGGCTACACATTGCCAGCCACTGCTCTGCAGACATTGGCAGCTTTGCACCATCATGCAAAGGGGGCACTTTGCAGAGAGAGTACTAGGCTCGCCTTTCCTTTCAACTGCTCTCTCCTGGCATGATGAACTCCCCTTCCTTACCCTGACTTCAGCCTCCCTGGGCTTCCCATTCAGGTTACACTTGGATCCATTAACATAAGTCTGGCTGTGGTAACGCTTCAGCTTGTGCTGCTTTGAAGCCTGCAATGAGGGGAGGAAAAGAGAAAACTCTCAAGAAGGAACTTCTTACATTTTACAGCTTTTATCTCATTTGACTCTGACCTGTTGCAAGGTCCCCTCTCAGGCAATAGCTGAAGGTACATTTGCTCTGGGCTGGGCCCAGATCCAAAGCAGAATTTTCACAAGGAGAGCTACAGTTTTATCTCCAAAAAAAAACCATGGAGTCAGATGCTGCTGGTGCTACCACCATCTTGGAATGATTTAAGAACAACTGAACCAATCACACTGCCAGTAAGGGGCAGTGCAGGTGGCGGGGGGAGGGAGGAGAAAACAAAGAACCCAGGAGTAACTCTGGGTTATGCAAGCAGCTTTAAAAAAAACAGACCAAATTAATTCATAGGGTGGCAAATCAAGCTCTGACTACCACCCCTACTTTTTTTTTAGCCACACATTCAAAGCAGTTCCAGAAGAAACCCTCAGGCCCAAGACCTTTCCCATCCATGGGGTAGAAACCACTCAGAATCTAAAAAAAGTCTTAGCCAACAGTTCAGCACAGCAAAAAAGGAGGAAAACAGCAAGGATCTGTCATCCCCCATGAGATTCCAAACTAGGAATGAAATATCTATCATAGGTTTTATTTACTGATCTAATTTCATATATACTCTCAACTGCTTTTCAAGATTTTATTTATTTTTTTAATTTGGGATATTTTTAACCCATCCATCCCTCTGAGTCTCTGTACGGCTTACAATAAATACAGCAATATAAATACCCCAAGGTATTTATAGCCTTCCCAAAGTGCCTTGCAATTTGGAAACAGTACAATTCTCTGTCAGATAAACGATAGCCATTAACTAGCCATCTAAAATAAAAGTACAATTTTAAATATCTAACCACAATAAGTATCATAAAAACTTCTCAGTTAGGAGACAAAATGAAAATGATATTTTGAATGGAATGCTGGAATATTTTTAAATGAAGTCTAGCTGTGATTTTGCACTTCTCTAATTTTGTGGTAATTCAGTCTTTGTACAAAGGTGCTTGATCTTTGGATATTAGACTATGGCAGGGAGAGAAAGGAAAGAGGAAGAAAGAGAAAGAAGTGAAACTTCTCAGAATAACTCATGAGTTGCAGTTAGGGAGGGAAGGAAATCTACCTAAAGTAGTTCTTTATATAAAGAGAAAGCAGTGCAACTCAGGTTCTTTTTCACTTCATGAAATCCTTTTCCATGGGGAGCTCAGTGGCTGAGAAAGACCTACCTTGGCTGTTTCATTGTCCCAGTCAAACGCAGACTGATAATAGCCAAGGTACAGGATATCACCTTTGATTTCAGACTCTGGAGAACAACAAATCAGAAGATGTACATGTCAGTAAGCAAGTGGAGAAGAAAAGAAGAAATCAAGGCAGCCTGGCACCAACCCAAAGCTGCCTGAGCTGCACCACCAAGTCAACATTCAGGCTACCAGTCTGGCTGCACTGACTACCATGCTGGGCAGGCTGGATGAAGCTATTAAAAGTTTGATTCAGTCACACATCAGAAGCAAATCTTTCAAAGGATATGGAGGGTGAATCACTCTTTTGTGACCACCAGTAGCTCCCTGAGGAAGTTTGGGAACCACTGAAATCTTAAACTATGGTCCAACTGGAAATGGGTGCCTGTGTTTTGGGGCAGGATGAAGGGGTGAGGTATGTATGGGGACTGTGAGTGTAACTTAAGGACAAACCCTGTTTAAGAAACAGATGCAGGGGGAGGACCCAATGAAAAGTTTCAGATCTCCATATTGATGCAAAAAGGAGACTGTACCAGCTAACCCGCTCTGCCCTGGCCCGTCCACCCACCACAGTCACTCCAGGAATCTGGGAATACAGGTACATCCTCTGGTCCATTAAAAATAAGCCATCTAGCCCTTCTTGTTTTCCTATCAGGAGCGGCTTAACTCAGGGACACAGGAATTCTTCCAGCACACTTTCATTTCAGAGAAGACTGCAACCCTGCAGCCAAAGGCAAAACAGGGCAGTGTGAATCCCACAAATACCAGCATAGTTTAACTTAAAGCAGTAACTGACAGTAAATAATCCTTAGAGGAGGCACCTCTACCTTGCAGAGAGGGGAAAATGCAGAAAAGTCAGGAAACCACAAAACAATGGGTGGGTGGAGGAAGCAGGGGGACCAGGGGAAGGGGCTATGGCCTTCTAGGGCATTCCAGAAGGCCATATGGGAACCATAAGCCTCAGCTCCAGAA
Organism: Varanus komodoensis; assembly: GCF_004798865.1. NCBI lineage: Eukaryota > Metazoa > Chordata > Lepidosauria > Squamata > Varanidae > Varanus > Varanus komodoensis. Next base: position 13,078 of record NW_025336062.1, read on the forward strand.
CCCCAGGCTTAAGGCATCAGTTTGAAAGCTACTGATCTACAAACAGGAGAAGCCTCACCCCCATCCTGAAGCAACAACAATATAGGGATAGTATCAACCTCCCTTTACAACAGAGATGGAGAATATATGACAAATGATGGTGGACTACTACTCCCATGATCCCTCACCACTGGCTCTGCTGGCAGGGGCTGATGGGAGTTGCAGTTCAGCAACACCCAGAGGGGCCACATGTTCTCCAAGCCCGCTTTACAAGGCTGTCTGTACAGACATCTAAAATGATGTACACCAGCTTTCCCCAGTCTGCCAGCTTGCCCTCCAAAAGTGTTGGAATACAGCTCCTATTAGAACATGCTGCTTGTGGATTATGAGACTTGTAGTCTAATACATCTAAAGGACTCCAGGTTGGGAAGTGCAATGTATGTTAAGACTAAGGGTGGAACCAGGAATGCTGACTGCTCTTTTACAAGGGTGGCAAACTGCTTTGCACCTTACAATCTGCAGAAATTGCAGGCAGGCACCACCCCTGCATCTCTAGTTTACCTATTAAAATACCTGGGTGCAATCCTATGCATGTTCAGATAGAAAAGGGTCCCACAATTCCCAGTTTGCCCCAGTCAGCCTAAGGGCATAGGACTGTGCCTCTGAGGTAGCTTCCAGTGTTAGCTCCACATACAGCACACCCACTGAAACAAAGGAGACTTGACTTAGTCATGGTTAACTTAAGTTCTGTACATTTCAGTGGGTCGACTCTACACAGAATTAAAAGAGTGCCAAAGGTCCTTTAAACACACAATGATAAAAACAGGAACTTAAAGAGGATTTTTAAAGAAGATGAAATAGCAGCAAATAACCAGGAAAGCTAAATCTGACAAAGGACAGAAGAGCTTAGCTCAACTACTAAAAGAAAGAAATCGCTTCCACATTCAGGGGGCTTCAAATGTTCTCTGAAATATCAGCTTTGCCCATTGCTGGATGGGCAGTGAAGGAGCAAAACACCCTCTCCCCACAGGCAATTTCAGAGATACATTGCCACTGTAGGAAAGACCGCATCCCAGCTAATCTCCCAGCTGCAGTGGGGATGGCAAGGGGGAGCAGAACAGAGTCTCCAAGCAGCATCTTAAAAGGGTGATACATGCTTCCCTTCCAACCTCTTCCCTCAGTTACTTTGCTTTAATTGAAAGATACATGTGAGAGAAAAGCAGGATGGTGATGCTGAGGAAAACAGTGAAAGGGTTACACAGGCCTTGCTCTTCTCTCCTCCAAGTAGACATGTCACAGTTGAGAAACCATGCGCCAGACCAGAGTTTCCTGCTGTCCACGCAATGGTGCTCAAGGAGCACTCACTGAATCACTGGAGAGTGTGCCTCGGGACTGCTATGACATGAGCATGTGAAAAAGGCAACAGCATCTGCCAGCTTAAAGCAAGAGAAACCTGGTATGGGTGGAGGGCTGCCCCCTCAAGCTACACCAGGCAGACAGGCAGGGGAATGAGCAGCAGAAGGGAAGATGGTACCTTCCATGTGGTATTGCTGGATGTGCTTCCCGTAGCAGAACTCATACGTCCACCAGTCCTTAGTCTGAGAGAAAAGGGAGAAGTTAAAGCCCATACTCTGCTTGGAGCACAATCTTGTTAAGTCCCCGCCTGCATTTGTGTTCTCCTGAAGATTCACCACTCTGCTTCTATCAACAGAAATCATGCAACAGGTAGAACAACTAGGCAAGTGTGGGGATGAGATGAAGTCTGAGTTACGGAAGTGGCTCATATAACTCAGGGGTGGAGAACTTGTGGCTCTCCAGCACTTTGAGCCTGACAAATCCCACGGCCTCTCCCAGCTGGCTAAAGGGGTTAGGCAGAAGGAACTTGCAGGCTGTCCACACCTGCAGGGCCATGTTGCTTGTGCTTGGTATATATTGTGCATTTACCACATGAACCTGAGGATGGGGGGGGAACCCTCAAGGCTTGAGATGGGAAAGGACAGACTAAAAAGAATTACAGCAGTGGGTTTTTAGTAGGATTGCATGATTCAACTGGTATATTAAAAAATAGGTGAATAATTGGCAAGGGCAGTTGTTAACAGGCATGACCAAGCATCCATTTGTTTATTAAATATGTCTGATATTTAGATGCCAGCCAGTAGCAAAAAGTCTTTGGGTAGGTTACAGCAATGCCTCTGCATTTAGTAAATTGCATAATTTAAAAAATTAAAGACATCCTTGCTGTCCAATAATGAGTAGCAGCTTTTGCTTACTGAATTACAAGAATTCAAACATTACTCAGTATTCTCAAAGGGGCAGTACAAACAAAGCTGTAGAAGTCTACATTTTAAAATCCAAATGATCAGTCAGCTGAAGAAGGTCCAGCCAGCTGGCAACTGTACTTCTTACAAGAAAAGCTGGCAGCAGGGAGAGAGGGAGAATGGGGGCTACAGTCTGGAAAATGCCCTGGTGAAGTCAGTGCAGTTTAGGCACAAATCCAATTTCAGGCTCCTGCCTCTCTAGGTCATCTTAGGCAAGTCAGTGCCTCAGTTCACACCCCTGTAAAATGAGAACACCAGTGATCTACCATTGATTAATGAAATGAATACTGTAAAAAGCACTCTGCCTAGTTCAAGTGCTAAAGAAAGGGAACATTCAGTAATCCGGACTCATTTTAGGTGCCACTATGAATCCTAGAAGCAAAACTATTTCGCAGGCAGATGTGAGAAGGAAGACCCATTCACTGAGAATCCCAGGGGTGGCATCCAGCATTTATCTGGGTCACATCTCATCTCCTAATGTTGCACTCTTCCAACCTCTAATAGAAAATCACCTTGATAAGACAAGGAGCCACTTCCATTGGCTTCAGCAGTTCAGAGATCCCTAGTCCAGTGTAGCTCTGCGGATCCTCCTCTTTTTCTTGGTGAATCTTCACTGCGGCAGCTGGTAGCCGGCATTCATACTTTTGCTTGTATTTGGAGGAGATGGTCACCACCTCTGATGACTTGCTCTGAGAAGGCAAATGCAAGGGAGTGGAGTGAAAGAGGGTAGTTAGCTACAAGGGCTGGCCAAGGGACACAACAGTGAAACTGGGGGAGATGGGGGAGAGAGAACAGGTCAATACCAAAGCTGTAATTTTTAAAAATGTATATATTGTGCATTTACCACATGAACCTGCTCTCTGTTTATGCACATGAGCGTGTATGCTTCGTGAACACACGCACGGACTTTTGTGTGTGTGCACACGGCACCAGCCCAGCACACTATGTGGCCCAGCCCTGCTCTAGTCCTTACCTTTTCGAGGAGCACCAGTGATGAACTCACATTTGGACTGGCCACGAAGGTCAGCTTTGCAGCCTGTTACATTTAGACTACCAAGAGAAAGGCGTGCTATTTGAAATTCTGTGTTTCTAGCTCCAAATTGCTTTTCGCAGGTTTAGCAACAAATGCAACAAGCCTGCCTATACCTGAAGCCATAAACCAGCTTTCCCCAACTGAATGGTCTCCAGATGGTTTGGACTTCAATGCCCATCAGTCCCTAGTCAGCATTTCTAACGGTCAGGTATCCTTGAATTGTAGCCCAAAGGGCATCGGGTTAGGGAAAGTGGTTATAACCAGCTTCACCACCGTAACTGCAAATACACTGCATTAAAAACCTATATGCCAGCATAATTCAAATCCTGCTGCTATATGGATTTTGCCTATTAAGCAATTGGCATATATAGATGTTGCATGTTACAGAGAAGGCCAAAGAACGACACAGCATATCCAGCCTCCAGCCTAATGCATAGCCCTCTCCCCATTTTAGGGAGCAGTTGTGTTAGGCTAGCCTTCTGCAAGCTGTCACACTCTAGATATGCCAAACAAGGGCTGGGGATGATAGGAACTGTAATGCAACATACTCAGAAGGTGTCAACTTGGGGAGGGTTGTGCTGACTTGAAATCCCTTGTCAGGGTCATTCTGGATACTTTGCAAAACAACCCACCCATCCTGGCCTATTGCCCATTGCCTGGATGGATTGTCATGCCATGTTCTATACCATAGTCAATGAATTCTGCACTTGCTTCCTTGCAAGACTTGTTTTTGTGTACAACACAAGTATGTACAGCTGTGACACTGAAGAGAATGGTACACTTTTAGAGATGTGGGGGTGAGATGGACTGAAAGACCTACAGGAAACTTGTGCAGAGATAGGCTTTCAATAGTACATAGTCACATAGCTTTTTGTGTGCGAATACACATTTCTGCTATCTCCCATAACCGTGTCCTTCAATGGTAAACACATGATCAGCAATGATTACACTACAAGCACAGAAGTTCAGCATCAAGGAAAGGTCACCCTCAGCTCAGCTCCAACTCAGGAACGTTCACAGACTTACAAAGAGCAGGCTGGGCTGCGGAAGCTGATGTTCAGCCTGTTTACAGACAACAGCATTTTTTTTCCAGACTGACAACTTGGAAAAAAGCCAACCCCCTCCCATTCATCCACTGTGTCCTTCAGAAAACTGAGCATCACCCACAAAGGACAATGCAATTGATGAACTAATTCTTTCTAAAAGCAGAGCTCCTGCTTGCCTGGCTAAATCTGATAGAATTAAACAATAACCTGGTTCACAGGCAACAACAATGGGTTGTCATCAAAACATAGGTTGGTGTTAGGTACAAACCCAGCACCATATTAGAACTATAGGTTAACCATGAACAATCCAGGAAAAGAACCTGTGGCTTGTTGCGAGCCACAATGGTGAATTATCCATAGTTAAACACAGTTGGAGTTTTAAAGGGGGGTGGGGTGGCAAGATAGGAAAAGATTCTTACTTTGACTGCCATTTTTCCCCAAAACCAGCAGGAAGAGAACCCGTGGCAGCAGAGGGCAAGCCAAAGTTCTCAGCTGGCTGGATCTGGGAGTGAGCAAACCCAACAGCATCGCGCAGCATCTCTGGACTGCTGTAGGGACCCACTGCAATCTTTCTCTAGTGAAACATTTCTGGTGCCATGTTGCTGTATCAACCCATTGCCAGGCAGGCCTGCAGAGACCCAGGGCCAGAGGCAGCATCCCAGAGAGGCTAGCCCTGGCTGTGCAGGGAAGCAAGCAGTGAGCTGCTTCCTTCTCAAGTGGAGAGAACTCAGCTGTAAGCACATGCTTCCTCTGCGCTCCCAAGCCGACAGAATCCTCTAAGCTGGGATGAGGGGGACTCTCAAAGTTCAGCTGAAACCAAACTACAGAAAACTATGGCCTGTCACATCAGAATGGCCTTTGCATTTTCATACCCACATTAAAATGGAAGCCCAGAATTGCAACAGCCCACACAACCTGCCACAGGATCTTTGTGCATCACAAAGCATTCTGGTATGCTCTGTCTCTTGCACGGAGATGCCAGTCAAGGCTGACTGGGTCCAGTTTTCGCCACATGTAACCTGCAAGTGTGACCTCAACTTGTGCAACGACCCTTGCAGCCACTAACAGCAAAGGAAGATTGGTGTTGGCATACACAATATCTTCTGGACAGCATGCTAAGGCTTACGGATCTTTTAATCAAGGAGACACTCACAACCCTCCAAGAAACCCCAGCGTATTCATGCACAACTGGAAAATCATGGCTACAATGCATACTGGTTCCTGTTACAGGGGTTCAAGCTTGCAACAACTGGTAAATCTGAAGCTGGTGAAGACATGCTGGGATGAACTTGCCTGAAAGTTAGTGTCACTTCCTTCTTCTAAAAGGAGGAAGCACCTGTATGTCTGTTGATACAGTGGCACCTGGCATCAGACTTTTTTAAAGGTGCCCACAGACTTCAGGCTTATCAGATCTCCTTTGTCATTTACAAGAGCCATAAGATCCATCAAGAGGAGGATGCTGCAAAAGGCAGAAAGTTAGAATTCTGAGCCCAGGAACTTGCTTTGAGTCCCCAAATTGAAAACAGTTTGTAGACATAACTTGAACAGTTTTACACAGAAATCTGTTCCTGGTTACCCAAAGCTCCTTTCATTTCAACAGTAGCATCTAGGATGAGTAGTGAAGCCTCCCTCCATCCCATATTTCTAAACAAGTGGGAGTCAAAAATCCTAGTCATATACTGAAAATCACTACGAGACCTTCCAGTGAGCAAAACGTGCCTTCCGCACACTTCTGATCTGTAGCAGCTTTGAAATCAGCCTTGTATCCCAGTGAACATGATCTGTCCACACATATGTCATTCCCAAAGGAGAACAGAAACAGATTTGCAGACCTCCCCCGCCTGATCTCTTAGACTGCAGTACAATGCACATTTACTTGGGCCTCAGTGCAACTTATCTGCAAGCATATGTCAGATGTGCTGTGGTGAGATACAGCTAGGCAAATGGCTATTTACAAGCCTGAATTAAGACACCTTAATCTGCCACTTTAGAGGCCACTGTTTTACACTGTGCCCACCGCCCAAATTGCCTAAAAAGGCTTCCTGCACTCTGATTGTCTATACAGCATGTGCAGTGCCCAAGGACTCATCACTCGTAAGGGAGAAACCCTAACACAGCAGTTCCAACCACCCCAGGAGGACCAGATGGATAAGTTGACAGTGCTGCTTAACTCATGGAATAGCTACTGCTACTTGGGAAGCTTTACAAGAAGGAAATATGCATTTCTGCAATGCATACATTCTTCTGTGTCATGTCACCAACAAACAGGAGAGGTGCATACCAATAATAGTATGAATTAAAAATGACCCTTTATATAAAATATAGTATTTTCCTCAGTGGTTTTTACCATTTATAATGACATGAAACATCAGTGCCATGAACCCCAATATTGTAGTAGTACCACAATAGAAAAGCAGAACAGTAAAAAAGAGTATCCATCTTGTTGATGTCAAATCAACATCAAAGTGCTTATCTACTAGTCCCAAGCAGCTGTTACTTAACTGAAAAGATGGCCTTTATATATCTTTGCAGAAGATCCCTGCTTCTGTAGACCCCACTTGTGCACATGGTGGACTGTTTTAATGATGAGTAACAACTGATTTTAGTCTTTTTCAGAGTATACCAAATGACGGTCTGTTTTATAACAATGGCCTCCAAGGATCAAGCCTTCATTAAAATAAGTACCAAATCTTTGACATTGGCATGAAAGTACATCAAAGTTGTTTGTGCAGGGTGAGCATGGGCTTTTTTTAATGGGTTAGTGGACAGGTCCCCTGTTACCTATTTTGGCAATATTTAAGTGCTCCGGTATAAATGAGGAACCACATTTACAGGTATTTACAGGGAAGTCAGTTCCCTAAGGTTAGATTGCACATCTGTGTGGTAAGCAACTAAACCCCAGATTCATGTAGGTGATTTTAATCCTATGGGTGCTTCCAACCCAACTGTCACTTGGCCAAGAGGGATGAGGCAGAAAGGACTAATGGGATTGGCCCTACACACATGGGTCCAGTGCCTGCAGATTCATTGCAATGGGATGTGATTTGCTACAACAAAGTGACACCACTACAACAACCAGAGCCAACACACACAGGTTCAGATCCTGGCACAGGAGCAATCCAAATCTAGACTTTCACAGGAACTGGCTGTATGACAGAGGATGGCTCATTCAATGCTTTTTCAAGAAAAGTGAGATAACTGACTTATAACACCCTGTGTAAACATAACAGTTAACTTCCATCCACCTTTCAGAAGTCGTTTTTTGTGTATATCAGGATTAGAGGGAAGATGCAATACCAATAGCAATTAACAAAAATGTTCCTGCACCTTCTCCCCATCCCATTTAGACTATTTGCCATCTTGTACCCCTTTTCTTCCTGTCTTTATCCCCTCCTCCTGAGAAGATCCATCTTTAAAAGGGGTCCAAGCTTGATTATGATGTACAGGCAGATTCAAAACTACTGGCACAGCATCAAATAGGCTGTAGTAAATCAAACATTGAAGGAAAAAGAAGAAGAATCAGTAGAGGAAAGAAAAGCTATCATAATCAGTATCTATAAAGGCTGGAGGTGGTGGGTAGAAAGAAATATTTGAAAATTAAAATCATATGGTTTGATTGCAAGCTTTAAACTCCACTACTCAAATGTGGTGGAGACTGTGGTAGTGGACAGTGTATAAAAGTTATAAATAAATAAATAAATAAATAAATAAATAAATAGTGATTTGGTGCATGGAATCATATAATTTAGAAACTGGATTAAAAGTTATAAATAAATCTGAAGCTAAGATACTACAGCAGCTGACAGCCATAGCCAGGTTATAGTCAAGCACTCCACAACAGAAGCAGCAAGCTTTATTTAAAAGGAAACCTACTGGCATCATCCCTCCTGTAAATATTTCTCCACAGAAAAGCCTGGATCCTGTTTCATAAGCATTCCAGACCTTCCCCTGAAATTCCCTAGTTATATATAGCTGGGAAGTAGCAGTAACAGGAGTAACCTGACTGTCCTGAAAAAGGCCAGACCTGAGTGCTTCCCCTTCAGAATATAGCAAGGATCCAAGAATGCAAAGGAGCCATGTGGCTCTGTCAAATTCAAGAACATGTATTTCAAACCACAAAAGAGCTGGATGGCAGATGGGCTCAAGCCACCTTTTGCAGGGCTTCAATTTCCCCAGGGCACAGATGGTGCAAACCACAGGTATGATGATGCAATTCTTGCTAGAGCAGTAAACATAGCAACTTGCCAAGAACTGGGACAGAGAAGCCACTTTTTCTGCAAAAGGCAGCAGGTGCTATGGGAAGCTGAGCAGCAGCCAATGGGCTCGAGTGACACCTCAAAAAGGAGGTTAAGGCTTGGATGCCACTGCTACAAATTTGAGCTCAGATAGACATGGGCAAAAAAGCAATAAAGCCAAGAAGGTGTCTGCAATGACTAAAAGCTAAGGCAGGCCTTGGGACTTTAAGCAGACTCAGCAAGCAGTGGAAAGGAGGACACGCTCAGTTTTCAATTTAGCTTTTCAAAAAGTGTAGTTACTCTCTTTAACATTCCTATTTTTTATGGCTACAGGGTTCTACTGATTTAACTTGTAGTACAACACCTTAAAGGTAGCAGAATTAGAAGCCATGTTGAGCATTGTAAGCCTTTTTTCTATCTAAACTTGCATACTGTTCGAACTAATTTTGGGTTATCTAATATAAAAGCTGAAGAGCAACTGTTCAGTCTCTTGAAGCCAATTATTATGCAAATATACTTAAAATGAGTTGTCAGTTAATCACAATAAACTATTACAGAACTTTAGACATTAATTTCATTGTTTCATGACAGTTAAAGCATTTTAAGTACAGCAAAGTGTATGTGATCATTACTTGATTGTTTAACCAGTTGTTGTTTTAATGGCCGAATGAGTAACTCTTATGAGTTATTCCCTTCCCTTTAGTGAAGAGACAAACTGAGTCACTGATTCATTTATATGGGCGTAATCTGCTTTAGAAATAAATATAAAGAACTCCATTTTATTCTAAGAAAACTTGTTGCATAACTTGAACAGATTATACAAATATGTGTCTCTATTTCCTGTTTCTCTTGGTTGTAGGAAGAGAATAAAGACAACTTTTCCTGAAAATCACCAGGACCACTGCCAAGGCTACCTCTGTTCCTTTAAAAAGAGGAGAAAGCTCAACTTCCAAGGATGTTTAATTGTCCAGCTACCATATCTTGTGAGCCGCCCTGAGGCTTTGTTGCAATGGGGGTGGCATAAAAATGTTTTAAATAAACAAACAAATAAATAAATAAATATCTACGTACATGCTGCACCCTTGAACACTCTAAGCACATACTGCCATAAGCACTCTAAACCTTATCCCTTCAGTTACTTTGACACAGTGCTATTTCTAACCCAACAGTAAACAGTGAAGCAACAGTACGGATGTTCTCTTTCAAACCCCACAGGGTTTGATCATGTGACTGCTAGCATGGAAAGTACAAGCACCCGAGAAGGATGGGAAGGGGAACACACCGACATAGTGAAGAAAGCCCCCTCCCCAGGCTTCAAAATGCCTAGATTGATGGGAAATAAAATACATCCATTCCTAGTAGGCTGTATAGCAAAACATTTACTATTTTTATTCCAAGACTACTTATAAGGAAATGGCTGAGTAACATTTCTGGAACATGTTACCAGATAGCCCCTTTTATAATCTACATAAAACTGACCAGTAACTGCATCAGTCTGGTATCACTACCACAAAATACAAAACAAGTTTTTCTATATGGCATCAGGTGGATTTAACACCACTCTATAATTAAGAAAATAACATCCCACTAGAATTTTCAGGAGCTTTTCTGGTGGTAGTGCCTGTGTTAAATCAGATCAAAAGGATCTCTGCTAAATCAATATAGCCTCTACTGGAAACCAAATGCCCTATGAGGAGTTTTTGTTTTGTTTTTATGTTGCAATCATACTCGTCCTATGCACAACACAACTATAATATTCTTGTTCTTACTCTACAGCACCACTAGTATACATTCCACTGCACAGAATTATGCAAGCAAATAATCTGGTCCTGAAACCAGGGTGTTTGCCATTTTAAACAGATAACAAGAGAACAACAGAAGGAGGTTAGATATTTATACATAATTAAATCTTAGAACACAGGAAGATCCCTTCCTAACTGCAAGAAATTCCTTAATCATTCCTTCTAATTCTAAGGGTTCCAGGCACAGAATCTTCCCCATTAACAGCTAGAGAATTCCTTTTCAATGGCAATGTCAGGGATTGATCCTGACACCGTCTGCATGCAAGCCATGAGTTCAACCACATCAAACCAAAAGTCATACAATACATATAACAATTTTCAAACTGTGACAAGATTTTTTTTTATAACCATCAACATGGAACCACCTCACTAAGGCTAAAAGTATCTCCCATCTCCATACACATGCACACATAATCTAAATTGACAGCATTTATTTTGTATACAGTCAAACAGATGTCTGTTTCTTTACTTTGAAATGTCACAGATGGGCCTCTCTTGCAACGCATGGCTCTTCAGTTTAACTGTTTACAGTAGTTGTTTCCTTTCCAATTAGGCGTGCTTGTACATATTAGATATAGAAAATATGGTTCAAAACACAAGAGTTTATACCATAACACATTCGACTTTAATACGTCGTAAACCTGATCATATTTTGCCCAAACACGAAAGGCTAGCCTTTAAAAGCAAAACAAAACAAAAAAACGGGCAGCCAGCCAGATGCCCTCCAAATGTTTTACACAAACCCCATAAGCCCCAGTCATCGCGGTCAAGGGTATGGGATTATGGGAGCTGTAGTCCAAAACAGCTGAAGAGCATCACCTTGCCCATCTGTATTCCAGAATGACACTACGCTTTGCTCCCGCCCCCATCTCCTTAACTCGGCCCAACCTGCCATACCTGTCCGGCCATTACGGGCTCCGCACCGATCTCAATCCCGTACTTCAGCTCGCTGAGCTCATGCAGGTTTAAAGTGCCCAGCGCCTCGCCGTGTCCCAGCACTGACACCACAGCGAGGAACAGAAATGGGCCGCAGCAGAACCCTGCCAGCTGGTGCGCTGCCGCCGCCATCTTCCTTCCACAATTTCCTCCTGCTTCTGTTTTTGCCCTTACGGCGTCGGCTACTTCCGCCCTTCCTTTAGACTCAATTCCTCCGAGACTGGCTCGGATGAAACGTCCATTATCACACGAAAGCTTCTCCACTGGTCGCTGTAGGGGAAGTGAGTATAAGGGGGCGTGAAGCTTCCGTGCAAAACCTGGTGAAATGGGATTGGTCCCTCCACTGACCAATCAAGAGAGCGAGCGCTCACCCAGGAGACGGTTAAAAAAACCTGGTGAGAACCGATTGGCCAAAGTTGGGTAATGAAAGCAGCCAATCAGAATGGCGAGCGCCTACAGAAATAGAAGGCTGAGAAGCACTCCATGGGATGTGTGTGGGTAGCGCAGATGCATCGGATGGAGCGATAGATAATCTACACAGTTAATCCAGATTATCGGTTACTTCTTATTTCGATACAATGATTACTACCTTGCGGAATCACAGTCCATTGAAAGCATGAAGAAAATTACAGCTTTTAAATAATTCCGTTTGTTAATTGCAGAGCACAGAGAAAGTTTAACAAGGGGTAATTAAACCACTTTAAGAAATTTTGAACAAAAATAACTGAAGTGAGGGACAGTGCCCTGCCCTAAAATCAAAGGATACACACTGCTTATCTCTTTTTCTTAATTCACCTAGAATGAATACAATAAGGCCTCAATCCTATGCCCATTGAATTCGATAGAACTGCCTTGTGAGTAGGATTGCATTGTAATATGCCCTGAAAAATGAGGGGAAAAATCCATCCTTGCTTAATTAACAGTAATTCAGATTGAATTCAATGTGGCTACCTGCAGAAGAAACTTGCACAGGACTGAACCAATACCAACCATTCTGTTGTTGTTGTTACATTTATACCCTGCCTTCTCCCACACTTACAAGAAACCCAAGGTGGTTTGCACAATATTCTTCCTACTCTCCATTTTACAACAACCCTGTAGAATAGGTTAGGCAGCCAGTGACTGGTCCAAAGTTACACAGGGAGCTTTGTGGCTGAGTAGGAACTAGAAGCTGGGCCTCTCCAGTTTCCTTAACTGGCCCCATGTACTTCTGCTAGATCTTACATAATATTAAGGGTCTGTTTCATGTTTTAAACATTAAAATTAAAATTAAGGGTCCTGGGCTCTCATCACTGAGATAGCTCCAGTCAGTTGCCTTCAGTGGCACCTCTCCTGCCACCTCTTCATCCTGAAGTTTTTACCAGTGGGGGCAATGGAAGTTATCCAGCAGGACCAACTGGAGCACTTTCCCTGTGTGGCTGCCCCCCTCCATACTTTGTGTCTCCAGTAAGATGAGAGGATATTAAAATACACCCTTCACAGCCAGGACTGCAGGATTATTTGAGCAACGAGGCATTTCTTCATTGAGAGTATTTACCCATTCCCCCTGAATTTCCCTTAACTTTGCATATTTTCAAAGTGGAAACTGCTTAGGAATAGTTACAAAATATAGGGGATTGTTCCCAACAAAAATCCAGGTGTCATACTGCAAATGTGGGGTTTGAGACTCCTTTTGCACAAGCAGCAATCTCCCCTGGCTTTTGGAATGTTTTATGAGTCAAATTTGACAGCTGTCCAATGCTTCCAAAGGGAAGGCATCTACTCCCCTGCATCTCTTTTCCCAGTAGCCACTTCAGGTTCCCCATTGCCATCCATGCATAATTGTGCTCACAGTGGTGCAAAGGCAGCAATTTTTAAAAAAATAATCAACATTTAGAAAAATTAATTTGTAAAAAACAACATCAATCTAAACAAATCTTTTGCTATGCCAGACAGCTTCCCAAAGGTACCACTGAGGCATGGCTCATGGCTGGTAAAATTGGAATCACAAAAACTCCTCTGACCACCAGCTTTTGTGATCTCAAGGGACAAAAAGGAAACATAAAAGAACTGCACAATCATGATAGGGTGAGAGGGAAACCCATGCTGTCCCAAGAGATAACTTTTGGGAGGGCTGAAGCGGGAGGAGAGGGCCTGCTATCCACATTGTGCCCTTTCATTTGTTAGGCACAGTGGAGGGTTCCAAGCAATTGACCCAAACTGTGCGGCTGTTGCCACAGTGTCCAAAATCTGCTGTTCCAATCTCTGCTGTCCAAATTTGCCCAATAGTTGCATGGCAGCTTTTCACTGTCCATCCGGAAGCACCATAAGGCAACTTACAAGCACATTCTAATTCTGCATCAAACATTTCTGAAAGATCACAAAAGTTGATCTCTAGCGTTGAAGCTTTTTGACTGCAAAAGTATATTTCAAGTGTGAAATTCAGTCATTGGAAGACACAAAACTAATCCACTGTCACCAGGCATATATTTCACAGGTTTGAAAATGTATCAATTGATACTTTTTTGACCTGTGGGATTCACAGCTTAAACAAGGCTGGATCTACTTTTGGGCAGAATGAGAAAGACACCTGGGGTGGCAGATGCTGGGTGGAGGGAAGGGGCTGCAAGGTGTTGGGGAACAGATCTGTGTGTGCCACAGGGCCCCCTAATCTGAGCCCCCTAAACTTGCATACTGTCCTCATGTGTAAGAAAAACTGACAATGTTGAATTCAGTTGCCCAACTGGTTGACTTTGGCTCAGGGAGAGGCATCATATTATCCCATTTGTCAAAAAGCAAAATGTTTTTGCCCAATCTTGGATGCAAGTCTAATTAAATTACACACGGGGGGGGGCACAGATTGAGAGTAGGAGGCACTGCTTGGCAATGGTTCCACTCTTACCTTGTCAGCCGATTCCAGAAGGTGGTGCTGGGGGACTTTACCTCTGCGCCATGGCAACTCTGCCATGGCGTACCGCAGGGCCCTATTTTGTCTCCCTTCCTATTTAACATCTACATGAAACCACTGGGAGAGGTCATCCGGAGGTTTGGGCTGCAGAGTCATCAGTATGCTGATGACACCCAGCTCTACCTCTCTTTCTCAACCAATTCAGGTGAGGCAGTGGCTGTACTGAACCAGTGCCTGGCTGAGGTAATGGGCTGGATGAGGGCCAATAAACTGAAGCTCAATCCAGATAAGACGGAGGTCCTGTTGGTAGGTGATTTGAGTTTTCAGGTAAGTGAGTTGGGCCCTGCCCTGGACGGGGTTGTACTCCCTCTAAAGGACAGGGTCCGCAGCTTAGGAGGGCTCTTTCTTGACCCGGAGCTATCCCTGGAAACGTAGGTGACAGCAGTGGCGAGGAGCGCTTTCCTTCAGCTCCGGTGGATCCATCAGCTGCGTCCTTACCTGGAGGAGAACTGCCTGGCAACAGTGACACATGCACTGGTTACCTCCCATTTGGACTACGGTAACACACTCTATGTGGGGCTGCCCTTGAAGACGGTCTGGATACTTCAGATGGTGCAAAACAGAGCTGCCAGGATGCTGTCAGGGACTGGTCAATATTCTGACATAACTCCAGTCCTCTATCAGCTCCATTGGCTTCCCATTGAAGTCTGGGCTCAATTCAAGGTGCTGGTTATTACCTATAAAGCCCTAAATGGCTTGGGACCAGGATACCTAAAGGAACACCTTTTTCCCTATATGCCCTCCCACCCCCTGAGATCAGCAGCAGAGGCCCTCCTCCGGGAACCCTCTTTGAAAGAGGTCAGGAGACAGAGTACTCGGAGGAGGGCCATCTCTACGTTGGTGCCCCAGCTATGGAATGCGCTCCCTAGACAGGTCCGCCTGGCGCCGTCATTATATGCTTTTTAGCACCAGGTCAAGACCTTTTTATTTAACTAATATTTTAATGTTAATTAATTTTAATAATTTATTTATTTAATTCTTTTTAACCATGTTATTTTATAGTCAGTCGTGGTGTAGCCAACTTATTTATTTTAGGATTGGTGGGG
Source organism: Varanus komodoensis (assembly GCF_004798865.1). Taxonomy (NCBI): domain Eukaryota; kingdom Metazoa; phylum Chordata; class Lepidosauria; order Squamata; family Varanidae; genus Varanus; species Varanus komodoensis. The sequence goes on from NW_025336062.1 coordinate 28,420, forward strand.
TTTTAATATTTGTAAACCACCCAGAGAGCCCTCTGGGCTATTGGGGTGGTATATAAATGCAAGCAAGCAAGCAAGCAAGCAAGCAATAAATAAATAAATAAATAAATAAGAGTGTGTGTGTAGGGAGGGGTGTAATCTAACGTATATTTGTGTAAATTTATTATAACTTATATATTGCTTGAATTGCATTTGCCTTCAGCTCAGATGAAGTCCATTTGTACAGGGACTGAGGACAAAATGAATACATTCTCCATCTTGGAACTGGAACTCCACAGAATCCTTTGACTCTTGATTTAAATACTCCAGATGATCTGAGCCTCAGAGAGGGCCAAAAAGGGCACACCAGGGTGCAGGGAGCAGAAGAAGCTATGGCTGGGGGTCTATGCCAGTTCCCATCTGTGGTCTGGCCTCCTGCCCTCCCCTTCCTGGTGCTTTATCTAGATGGCTGAAAATGGCTGATGAGAAAAAAAATAGGTGGCGTGCAGTGTAGCCATGGTGGAGACAGCTGCTGCTGTGCCACATTCTGTGCACAGGATGCCCCTCAGCCTCTAGGTTTGACCTTGCAGCAAGATTTTGGCCTGTGCTCTGTTTTCCTGTGCTTTTCTTCTGAGGCTCTGAGAACAATTGACTTTTAATGTATCATTAGTTTACTCCATTCCTTCACACGTTGTCCCCTTATGACTGTTTTCACAGAGTACCATAATACGTGTGGATCTATTTCGGGAGTATTATATTTATAGGAAGCATCTCGGGTTTTTGCTTTTGTTTTTTCCTTAATTTGTCTCTAGACTCCTGGCACAACATTATGGCGGGACGCTGTTTCCAGAAAAACAATTTAGGTTGGTGGTGCATTATGAAAAGAGTAGCTGATACTAGGGCATGATCAAACCCCGTGATTGATCCAGTGCCAGCCATTTTCTGTGCCGTTATCCACTCAGAAGAAATGAACACATAATCAGTCCTGATATACAACTCACGTCTTTTTTCCCCTCATGGGACGCATCACTTGCCATTGTTGGGCCCCACCCACCTGGCAGGAGGCCATCAGTTGTGTATTGGGGTCAGCACAATAGGCAAGTTTCATCAAAGG
>NW_025336063.1:0-29192 GCF_004798865.1 Varanus komodoensis
CATGGTCCTTTTCTCCTCAAGCCCCTGCCTCAAATGTCGCCAGACTTCACTCTGGCACTACCACTTATAGACAACGGCACTTATAGACAACCTACATGGCTCACGCTGATTGGGTAGGTCTGCCTTCACTGTAGCCAAGGAACCATTGTTATGCTGACTGTGACTATGACCTGTAAGCTAGTTGGATGCACTTGTCAATCAAATACAGATACTTTTATGTTCCATAAACTCTGTGGCCCTAAAGCCCGGCTGGCACATTCATTGCCATAATTTCCATACCAAAGTGTTGGCTATGGGGTGGTATTGAAATGAAACAAACGAAACAGAATGAATAACAATATGTAGAGCAGGTTTTGATGCCAAGAATTGTACCCATTTGTCCTGCAATTCAGACCAGGTTGGAGTATGCTTCGTTTTACTCATGGTAAACTCTTACTGCCTCCTAGTTTCCATGAAGAGGAAGCTAGAAATAGCCTGTGAGTGGAAAATCACTGTTAGTGTGTCCCCTGGCTTCTGCCAGGCAGGGAACACAAGCTGTAGCTTCCTTTCGCCCCTTAAGCCTGACTCATGGGTATATCGTCAGCTGCACTCCAGTGTTGCCCGACTGAAGGATAATTCACAAATCACTGAGGGATAATTCACATCAACATAATAATTTTATAATTCAGAGTGGGAGAAGCAGCAGTAACCAATAGAAGGCAGGGATGAGAGTTCTAAATGATCCTATTTTGGACCGACTTAGATATGATCAGCTGTAAGTTGCTATTCCCTAGCAATCTTCCACGTTCCACAAGAGACAATTGAATAGTTATGGGGTGGGCAATTTGTGGCTACCAAACTTTGGCCCACCACTGTACTGAGGGGCAAAACCACTGAAGGACCACAAGTGGCTGATTTATCTCCCTCTTGTCAAAGAGGTGTTGATTATTGGTCCTGCTTCCACTGTTGTCATGGAGCTATTGTTACACAGAAGGTGAATATGAGCTAAACTTTGCAGTAATCTAATTAAGAGGGTTGAGGGTGCCTTATCTCATTGGCTCTTGTCAGATATTGTACTGCACCTTGTACATCTAATTTTGCAATGAAAGCTTTCAATAACTTCATCTACCACCATATTCCTGACAAGTTTTGGGGAAATACCATTGTATTTCATCACCAGAACTTGATTTTGTAAACCAAAATATGGTGTTAAGCCATGACTAGATTGGTATTTGCAGACCGTGTTTGGTATCGAGTCTTGGATCTCTAGTTTGCCACTCTTGGTCACAGGTAACAGGGACAGCCCAATTTATGAAGAGATGCCAATTTACCAACAACCCATTGCCTTTAGTAGCACTAATCCTTGAGAAGTAGTCCCAGAATTCACAGTGCACAATTTTAGCACAAGGTATAACCATGTAATTCTCAGCTGCTATGGCCATTGTTAATTGCCAGTCATCTAATGGCTGTTGAAAAGGCAATTAAGCATGAAAAAAGCAGGTCTTGAACTACTTAACTGGTAGAATGAATCCCCAGAGAAGGTACACAGAAATGCATGGCAATGAAACCTTTGTGCAAAGCACAACGCTGAACTGGGGATCTGATCCAGCCGGGCTCCCATCCAAGGGAGAAAGTCCTTCATTTTAACCAGAAAACAGATGTTGTCTAGAAAGGGGTGTTCTGTGCACCATTTAAACATAAAGTTTTCCAAGAAGCTTGTTGGGATACAGATCAACAAGTGAAATCCTAAACAGTTATAAAGAAAGCTAGGAAAGCACTCTGCTCCAAAGTCACACACTCATCTCTCTTTTCTGTGTTCTCCCTTCTCCTCCTGTTCAAAAGATAAATTGATGAATCTGTACTTCGGCTACCATGCCGTCATCAAGAAAGCCCACTCCCGGCTATGGTCTAACCAAGCCACTCAAAGGATAGAGCTGTCTCTGTTGAGTGCAGAGAACATGCGATTATCTGGAACAGAACCCAGATAATCGCATCATAAAGATCTGCTTGGTAGCCATTCCGTTGTCTGCAGAAAATCCATTGCAACCAGGCAGCACTAGGTGGTGATCTAGAACTGATATGGAGGTTGAACTTCAGGTGTTTGGTTTCTGTTTATTATGCCATAGATGCCTTTTGTTAATTATATTATGTAGCCAGGTTTGAAATGAGTAACCACCCAACCACAATTCCCCAGATTATTAACAAAAAAATACACACATCAGTGAATGAAGCTGCTAAATCCTGATTTATTGAAAGAACAAGATAACATATAGTGTTCCTTTTATTTTCATAATCCACTTCACAAACCATGTCATTTTCATTATAGATGTTCTTCCCACTGAACTTCTGATTCTGATTTATGATGATGAAAAATCTCTAGCATATCGAGTCCACAGTTTTTCTTTCTTTCTTCCAGACAGTATCTTTCATAGGCTCAGAAATTCCCCATGTGGGAATGGTCCTTCAACAGTTTCCATGATTTCATGATGACAGCGTTTGGAGGTGAAGCTGGTATCGTAGTGACAGATTGCAGGATTTCGTGGATATATTAAGGCAGCAAAATATTTTGAAGATTATTGGGTATTCAGATCGTTTGCAGGAAAACACTTGCTTCTCCCCTTGTTTCTGTTGAAGGCACCCAAGGAGAAGGGGAAAGCTATTTCTCTAAGCACATTCGCTTCTAATTGGTTCAGCGGAGTGACTGGCCAACTCCTTGGCCATGGCCTCCTTCAAGGCAGTTTGCACATCTGAGCAGCTGATGGGGGAAGGCTGGTTCTTCTGGCTCAAGCTCTCTACATCAGTTGCCACGTGGTTGTATACATCTGTCAGCAAGGACTTCACCAAGCCCTTGGTTTTGACCTCAATATATGCCTTTAACACCTGCCGTACCATCTTGGATGCAAATAGCTTAGGGGAACAGATTCTCACCATCCTGCTGCTTACAGTATTAGTGGCATGGGTCTGCTTGGCCCCATGTTCAAGGCACGACTGGAGCTTCATCTGTTTTCGGCTCCGGAGCTTCTTTTGCTTTTGTCTGGCTTGTTGATATTTCTTCTGAAGCTTCCTTCTCCTCAAAGCCCCAGCCTTCCTTCTCACTTGCTGTTTGGCAGCCATTGTTCTGATTTGTTCTGTTCAGTTCGAGCCCCTGCCTTCAAATGTTACCACAGCTCTGAGGAGACTGTCAGTTATAGACAACTGTATGCAAATGAAGGAGCTCAATGGAGAGTGCTGATTGGGTGGCATCTGCCTTTGTTGTAGTCCAGGGGCCATTGTTACATCAAATGTGATTATGACCTAATCTCTGGTCAAATCCAGCTATGAGCAGAATCATTTACAGGCTCCTGTGCCCATGGGCTCCTTCCCTATGATGGCATCTCATGGTTCTGATCTTGCAATGAAATTCAGCCTTCCAAAGCTGCAGCTACAACCATAATCCCTTGCTAATTTTGAGAGCATGCCTATGTATTCCTTCCACTAATCTTAGGCTTGGCTCAGAATCTGTTTTTCTTCATAAAAACCGTGCACAGATTAAAGCCATACCTGGATGGATCTTTGCAGTTCCTGCTGAGATAACATCAGGAATCCCAAAATCAATTTCCCACAGCCTGGGGCCCTCCAGATGTTTTCGACAACAGCTTTCAGTATTCCTGATGATCAGGAGTTGAAATCCAAAGATACCAAGGGCTCCAGGTTGGGGAAGGCTGCCCTAGTTGATATCTGTGGATGTTAGTGTCCTAAATTAAATACGTATTTGAAAATGCTGCCATTTTTCATCCAATCCTCACTGCTACACCATGAGTTCAACAGTTTGTAGGTGATAATATATCCCATGATAAAGTTTTCCTTGCTGATTGCTATAGAAAAAGTCACTCTAGGAAATTGTTAAAAGTCATAGCAGGAGGACCTGAATGAAAAGTGGATGGCTTTTCTTCTTGCTTTGATGCAATAAATGTAAGGTTGTAAGAGACGACATTTGCAAATAACTCTGAACACCACTGTGGAAGGATGGTACAGAAATTCATGAATAAACTAATCAAAATCATGCAACAGATTTAGAAAGAAATATTAATGATACCATAAAGATAGCAACCATTTCAAAAGACTTATATACTGGCCCAATTTGCAAATTCAAATAATGGTACCACACATGGACAGCCATCAGATTCAAATCACAATTGCAACTTGTCATTTTATCAAAACCTGATAAGTATAGGCGGTTGATGTGGCTAACAAACAACCCAAAAACAGCCCATGGATTTTGGCCGGTTTGTTAACCATGTCAACAACCAGTCCTTACCAGGTTCCAATGAAATGACAAGCCGCGGGGGCCATTTGAATATTCAAAGTTCCCCAGAATGCACCACAACCCACATTGGTTAAAATCAGCCATGGCATGCTGAGTGATTGTGCAAAACAAGTCCCAGCGTACTTCCAAATAATAGAAGACATTGTGCAGCAATTCTGGTTTTTTCCCCCACCTAAGGTATTGTCTACATTAACGAAAAATGACAGAAAAAGTTGTGGGAAAACACAGGAAGGGACATCAGTGGAAGACTCCAATAAAATTCCATAAATGAGACGGCAATGATGATTTAAAATCCTTATCTGGAAGCACCCACAATTCCTAAGACCCTTTATTTACCTCAGACATATCCAGAGGTTTGTTGTTATTAGAGATGTCAGTTTGGTGTAGTTGTTCGAGTTTTGGACTGGGACTTGGGGAATACTGGTTCTAGTCCTCACTCAGCCATGAAGTTCAAGGGTGACTTTGCATCAGTCACTCACTCTCAGCCTAACCTGTCTCACCTAAGGATGCCACAGCAAGCCATATCAGACCCAGCCATTACGTATCTGACACCAAAGTATGATTGTGCTAAGTTCCAATTGACTAGATTAGGGGATGAACTTCTATAAATGAGGAAAAGGTTCTGCCGCTGGTAGTCAACTGCATCACCTCTGAAGGGGAGAGGCAGGGATGCGCTGGAGCATCCCTGTAACGTTCACAGACTTCCTTTCATGCTTGAAAGGAAGCCAAGCAAGCCAAGCTGCGAGGAACTCCATAAATATTTGTGGAATGAAGGTTGTGCAACCAGCAACCTCCTTCCACATTTGTTGCATGCAGCAGTACAGACGTGGCCCAGAACAGGGGTGCAACTGGTGCAGCGCGCAGGGCTCAGGTCCTGGCAAGCACTGAGCGAATGCTGGCCAAGAACTTGGACTTATGGCCATGTCAAAGAGGACCAGAGTCTGGGGAGCTGAGCCCAGAGAATCCAACAGCTTCCCACCCACGACACGGATTCCTCATACATCCGTAGTGAGTGATGGACTAAGACTCAGGCCTCCTATGAAGATCTTAACAACTACAGAGGATCTTACCACCCCAGACTGCTTAGGCCCGCATGGAGGAGCAGCTCCAGATCTGAAGCAGTTCTGAGCACAGATGGATCTGTACAGTCAGGTAAGCAGCCGGTTTGGTCTGAGAAATGCATGTATCCATAGAAATGGGCACACATGGGCTAGAGTGCTCTAAAAACACCAGTTATTCAGGCAGCAGCTGGAGGAACCATAGCTACTTTAATGAGTCTTTTGCAGGTAACAATCATGTGTACTTAGGCATGGCTTACTGTTTAAGACAAGCATATATAACCGGCATGATCAACCAGGTAACTGCAGGGTTGCCTCCTAGAGCAGTCCAGGGGCACACAGACTCCTCACCTCCTGCTGCTGAGAGAAAGAGGGTCACGGCACAACACACATGCTTGGTGCAGAGAAGCTGAACTTTGCTGGAAAACTGTGACTTTAAAAAAGGGGAGAGGAAACAGAGTTAGGGGTGAGCTCTGACAGCTGCCAGGGAATTTGGGGGACTATTTATACAGTGCCAAAAGGAGGAAATGCCTCACCTGAAAAAAGGACGAGAGAGAACACAGATTTGCATAGAATTTGAACATGCTGATATGCATGTATCAGTGCAAACTCAAAAACTATTACTAGAATTCCAACGAAAATACAATGCATTTCACCCTAGTGGAGAAGATTGTGACCAAGGCCTGTGGTCCTGTCTAGGAGTTCAATAGGGGTGAGCAGCTTCAAAGCCCCTCAGGTTCTCCCTTGACATGGTTGTTTCTCCTGAAACTGGGTCCATGCTGTACATTCCCTCGCCCTGCTACCAGCAGCTGAGGCTGACCCTGGCTGTTCAAGTCGAAAGCAGCTCTTTGACCCGTGCCTGGAAACAAAGCCAACAGGGCCTTTTAAGTATAGGCAAATTACATGGAAAGCAGCCTTGCAACTATATTCCAAAGTATCTCAACTTCAGTGGCCCGGAAAATGGTCTAAGAACAGCACAAGCTACCACCAAAACTGTGCCATTTTGAAACAAAAACAACTGTGAAAAGCAGCTCTACCTTTCTTTCAATATCACTGTGCCTCTGTCTCCACGACCCTGCTTTCATCAAGCCCAAGGGGCCTCATCATTTCAAAGGCTATGAAGGATCGCCCTCTGGTGGGTATAAAAGGTAGCATCGGCTTGGTAACTCTATGGTGAGTAGATCCTTTCATTTCAGCGGGTCTACTTTATAGGAGACTCACACTGGATACTAACCAAAGTGCTTTAGTAATTGCATCTGGAAATTTTCTCGCATAACACAGTCGTATAGAACGTTATTGATCCTGTGTTGCATTTGTGGCAGTGAAGTTCTTGAGGCCAATAAACTGAGGTAAAAATTAACTGAATATTGTAGCAGGATTCTGTGCGTGAAAGTCCATGAAGGCTTTTCTCAGAATAAATGTGCTGTTCCTTAAGGTGCCACAAGATTCTTTTGCGTGTCAGCTGTGAATGTTTGCTGTGTGCGCTTGCCATTCAGCCCTCAACTTCTCTTCAGAACCAGGTTACCGAGGGCTCATCTGAGGGGAAGTGGGAGCAGGAGCGAAGTGGAGACTCCTTCCCGCAGAACCATCTGCACCATTTCTGATTTCAGCCAATGTTTGCCATGGTCCCCTCCGCCCCCAAATTGAGGGCCTTTTCAGCTCAGCCTTAAAACATGGCTGCTGCGGTCCCTATCACAGGGAAGTTCAGTCCATTTCACCTGCCGGCAGCACTCCCGGCCAAGAAGCGTCCTCTCCAAGGCACAGCCAGGCAAGTGCCTCAGGCAGTAGATGGGGAGGGGGCAGCAACAGCAGTCCCACAGGTTGTCCTTCTGTCCGGCTATTCCCTTCTCCTCGAGGAAGAAGCTGTGTGTGCCCCCCTCGACCTGCCTGCTGCCCACCCTACGGAGAAGGACAGTATTCCTTGGCCAGTCCACTTGCAGCTTTAGTGCCCACACAGCTTGTGCTAAGGTTCCAGGGTGGTTCCTAAACCACCCCAACCAATCACCCTTGCTGGATTCACACAACACAAGGATCTGAATAGGGAACTATGCTAGCCAGGCAGCTCATAACCGGCTTCTTGTCCTCATGCAAGGCCACCCTGCGCATGGATTTGGGGCAGTCAGTGCCATCTTGTGCTTTGCCTTGCACAGCAAAATGTCTTGGGCCAGCCCTATCCAAGGCCCATCAAGAGGTTTTGATACTTGGAGCAAAGGGTCCCATCAGCACTTCTCCCCATCCCTGGCAATACAGACACCAGAATAATAAACAAACAAACAAAACAATTTGCTGTCCTTTTGTAATAGCCCAAATCAGATGCCTGAAGCTTCACTTTGTCTAATGGTAATGAGCAGTAGGTTGCAGAATGCGGGGGGAAAATGGTGTGGTGACAAAATATCTGATGAGAGAGAGAGAGAGATGAGGGAGAAGGAAAAAAGCAATATCATAAGAAAGAAAGAAACATTTCTGATAAAGAAGCTGACATTGCAGGGTGCTGGCCTAATGCAGCCTGTGAGCTGCACTTTCTGCACCCCTACCCCAGCCTCTCAGGCTGCAATTCTCTTCAGGCATTGTTGGTGCGGCAAACCTAAAGATTTCCATTTGGCACAGAAACTGGCCTTCTCTGTGGTGATACCCACCTTGTGGAATGACATCCCCTCTGAAGGAGACTGAGCAAAATCCTAGGAAGTTTTAGGCACTACTTTTTCTCTGGCCTTCCCCCAGCCATGTGAATCTGCCTCTGCTATGGTACTACAGTATTTGTCATATTGTGTTTTTGTGATTTTATGACCTGTTTCTGGATATGTGCAAATGAAAAGCAGTATAGAAATATTGCTAATCACCATTTCCTAATTTATTTTTAAAGAATGATATGTTTGGTGATTATTAAAATAAATCCCTATTTTAAAATACTGAACAAAACAGTGTTCTTGTATGCTTTAATTTTTTTCAGTATTTTTCTCGATTTTTCCTCAGAATGTACCACTGTAAAAAGGAGGAAAGAGCCAGATGTTACTCTAAGTACCTTCAAACAAGAGGCATATTTTGCAAAAAAGAAAAAATAGAATCATTTTTAAAATACACGTTTTTCCAAAAGGTATTCCCTGACCGGGAATCGAACCCGGGCCGCGGCGGTGAGAGCGCCGAATCCTAACCACTAGACCACCAGGGAAGCTGCAACCATTCTCTGCACAAAACTATATACAGTCCATAATTAGATTCAGTTCTTCAGTAGCATTTGTCTTGACTGCCTGGAATAACAATAGCGATAACAACGACAAAATTAATTCAGTTACTGGTCATTATCGTGTTATGCTATAGATCGTGTTATTCAGCAGATTAAAACATTTTTGTCCCTTTTCCTAGACAAGCAGCAATAAAAACTTGACACTTAGAAGCTACCTGTCTTCTATAAGGCAAAGCGTCTTGAAAGCATGAATGCTTAAATTGTAAAGTTAAAAATAAAAACATAATTCTTTTTGTACCACTCCTTGATTCTATACCCACAAAATACATTGCAAGCAGCAAAAGGAACTTGAAAGTGAAAGAAGGAAACATGAAAGACATGAACGCAAGAACAAGGCAGTATCATAAACAGGAAGATTAAATTTTCATTTACATTTTTTCTGTAAGATTTTTAGTATTTCTTGCAACTTTCATTCGTTCTTCGGGGGAACTACGTGAAGAGGGGGAAAAAGACAAAAATGTGATTTGTCAGAAGTGGGATTTGAACCCACGCCTCCATTTGGAGACCAGAACACCCAGAGCAGGGAAGGTACAAGCCTTGAGTCTGGCGCCTTAGACCACTCGGCCATCCTGACGCTCACGCTGAAGCTCTGCGAACAAAAGGCCTTAATGCTTGCAAGCTGTTTTGAGCCTCTGTCCTTCGCATGAAGAAGCAAGGACCGAGAAATAATACGTACATATTTCTCCGAGACTTCTTTCAGCAAGGAAATAATGTGCACAGGCGCTGCTGTTATTCTTGAACAAACTAGAAGTCTGAATGCGAAATATTTAAGCAGCGACATCTCAAGGTGCCTCCACGGAAAACCGTAAGACGTCAAACCTCGAAATGGAGTCTTTGCACGACTTTATACTTCTGTTCTTCCAAATTGCCTTAAAATTCTAGAACTGGCACTTTCTTGCAATAAATCCTTACTTCTCTTCTGAAATATACTGTTGCAATGCTGTCATCTCAACGCAAGTAAATATATTAATTGGATCGGACTGTTTCACAGAATCAAAATTACCTGTAACTGTACAATAAAATTCGAAGATTTTTTTTAAAGGTCGATCGAGCAAGCGCTCTGACTGTTACGCCATATTCCTACGCGTATTTAGACGAAAAAGGTCCTAGAACTCGCAGCATTTTCCAGCCATTTCCTCCATTCCATGGAGCAATGCTGGGAATGATAGGAATTATTTTTCCATCTAAAAGTGCGAAGGATTGCACTTTAAGGTTTTCCCCCTAATATCTTGCTTCTTTCCAGCAAACGTATCCCTCTGCCATGAGACCGCGTTACGCAACAGCGCAGAGCAAAGCCTGTGGCGGCGGGGGCGAAATGCCCGCGGGTCCCGCTGCCTCTCCTCTCCCCTCAGAGGCATTTTTCGCCTTACAACCTGCTCCTAATGCGGGGGGGGGGGGGGGGGCCGGCATGGCCCTTTGCTTTCCAGGTGGCTTTGCAACCCTAACGCTTCCTCTGCTGCTTGTCTGGGCACAGGGCTGCCAATGGTGTCCTCAGATCTTGACCTCGCTCCGCCATTTAACATCTGCACTCAGCTCTAATAATTATAGCAGAGCGTTGCTATAGCTTACTATGCATACATTTATCCACAACATGCACCTGACTTGTCTTGCTTCTTGCGCTCTTCTTCTCTGACGTTATCTGCACGGGTGACCCAGGTGGCTCTGAGGTTCATAATTGCTCTTCATTCTCCTATCTTTTATAAATTACTGCATTTTCTGCTGACAAGTTCCTTTGCGTCCCAAATTTGATCCCTGGCTGTGCTTTTACATAGAATCAGAACAGTAGAATTGGAACGGGCCAGAAGGCCATCAGGCCCAACCACCTGCTCAGTGCAGGACACCCAGTTAAACCATCACTCCCAGTTAAACCTTCAGGTATATCGCCTGTTGCACCTGGGCCCATCAATATGCGGTGTGACAAGATCACCCATGGCCAGCCCAAGACATTTGGTCCCACAAGGTGAAGGCCAAGGCAGTTCCTCCCCACCCTTTTGATGTACGGAAGACCCCTGGACTGGCAGGTGTGCCCCACTGCCACAAGGAGAGGGCGTTCTGAAGTCAGCCATGAAGCATTCTGAGAAGTCCCATCTAACAGGTAAGGGGAGGAATTTATTTATTTATTTATTAAAACATTTTTATGCCGCCCCATTCGCCGAAGCCTCGGTGCGGCTTACAACAAATAAGTTAAATAACATTTTAAAATATATACATTAAATTACAAATATACAATATAAAATAAGCCGCCCTGGCCAGAAAAATTCAATAATATTAACATTTAAAATGCTGCTTGAATAAAAAGGTCTTCGCCTGGCGCCGAAAAACAAATAACGACGGCGCCAGGCGGACCTCTCTGGGGAGCGCATTCCATAACTTAGGCGCCACCGCTGAGGAATGCCATCCGGGGGGTTATTTCGGGCCTCCAGAATAAGTTCCTAGTGAAAAAATAATGGAGCACTCAGATCCTGGCTGCATCCTTGCCTCATGCTAATTCCTGACCTTTCCCCTCTGCTCCAAATGCAAATACTCACTAGGCAATGAGTCATTTTTGCATATCACAGAGCACATGGCGGGTTGGTGGGGCTAGCAGCAACCCCCATGCCAAGAAGTTGCTAACATTTGCTTTGCATGCACTTGCATGTAACTTGGTATTCCTTCTGCTCCTGGTTATGTGCATGTCTTTTATTATGTTATTTTAAATAAGTTTAGGTAGAATCTTTTTAGGTTGATGAATGTGTTTATAGAGTTCGCATTACTTTTTAAGTCTTTGCGAAGTGTAAGGGCTACAGTAAACTTGGTTTTTAAAGCAAAATTTATTCATTTATTTATTTATTTATTTATTAAAACATTTCTATGCTGCCCCATTCTCCGAAGCTTCGGGGCGGCTCACAACATAAAATACAAAAATAACAATATAAAAATAACAATATAAAATAAATAACAATATAAAAGAAGTCGCCCTGGCCAGATAAATAAGCAAATACTGTTAACAATTATAAATCTCCACAAGGCATAGTTTCTGAAGACTACACTTGGCATTATCTGATCTCTTCCATTTTATGCCTGTGGGACCCTAGATGATCAAAATATTATATAACTTGGTTCATAGCAAGGTACTGATCCTCTTCCAGCGTGAAGGTCAAATTGCACTTCGGAGAAGCTCTCAGGGGTGAGGTCAAAAGTGAAAGGGGTAGTAACAAAATAGTTGAAGATCAGTTTAAAGCTTCCTTTAACTGAGCTAGGAGAGAGGCATTTTTGGAATGAGTGGAGAAAGCACAACAGCATGGAAACCATAATTTATTTTATTTATTTATTATTTATTTATTAAAACATTTTTATGCCGCCCCATTCGCCGAAGCCTCGGGGCGGCTTTCAACAATAAATTAAAATAACATTTTAAAATATATACATTAAAATACAAATATATGATATAAAACATACAATATAAAACAAGCCACCCTGGCCAGATAAAATTCAATAATATTAACATTTAAAATACTGCTTGAATAAAAAGGTCTTCGCCTGGCGCCTAAAAACAAATAACGATGGTGCCAGGCGGACCTCTCTGGGGAGCGCATTCCATAACTTAGGCGCCACCGCTGAGAAAGCCCTCCTCCGAGTAGCCACCCTCCTAATTTCTTCCACAGAATCATAATCATATGACGGTGGTGAAGTTGCATGGCAATCTGGCAAAGCATGCAATATCCTGACCACACAAAGGCCAGGGTTGGTGTCTGGACCTGAGGCTCTGCACCCATAGTTCATACTGAACACACAATCTAACTCAAATTGCCAAGTGGAAGAATGAAACACAGACACAGGAACACACATACTTTATGAATAAAGCTGCAAAAATCCTGATTTATTGGAAAACAAGTTCATATATGGTGTTTCTTTTACTTTCAGAAAATGCCTCACAAACAGTTCTTTCAACGATATATCACAGCTGTTATCCTTCACTGGTTCTGGTTTAGAAATGGACAATTTCTAAACGTAAATAATCACATCCCTTCCTTCTTTCATAACTGTTTAGGCATGAAGATTGTTGGCAGTGAAACTGATATCAAAGAAAGTGGTAAGTTACAGGATTTCTCAGGCTTATTACAGCAGCAAAATATTTTAAAGTCTCTCTGATTATTATTAGGATCTTTCTCAGGGCAACACTTGGTCCTCTCCCTTCTTGCCCCTGCTGGAGGAGGGAGGGATGCTTTTCTACGCACACTCGCTGCTGATGGGCTCGGCCGCCGTGTGCTTGGCCAGCTCCTTCTCCATGGCCCCCTTCAGGGCGTTCTGCACATCGGTGCAGCTGATGGGGGGCGACTCCTCCTTCTGGCTCAAGGCCTCCACCTCAGTGGCCACCTGCTGGTACAGGTCCGTCAACAAGCTCTTCACCAGGCCCCTGGCCTTGGCCTCCATGCGCACCTTGGGCATCTGCCGCAGGATCTTGGAGGCAAAGAGCCGCGGGGAGCAGATCTTCCTCTCCTGCTTGCTGCGCGCTGCCTTTTTGGCAGCTCTCCGCTTCACCTGACGCTTATTAGGACGAGACTGGTGCTTCTTCTGCTTCCGAGGCTGCAGCTTCTTCTGCTTCCGTCTGATCTGTTGATGCTTCGTCTGGATCTTCCTCCTCTTCACATCCCTGCTCTTCTTTCTGCCTTGCCCTTTGGCAGCCATGGTCCTTTTCTCCTCAAGCCCCTGCCTCAAATGTCGCCAGACTTTGCTCTGGCACTACCACTTATAGACAACGGCACTTATAGACAACCTATATGGCTCACGCTGATTGGGTAGTTCTGCCTTCACTGTAGCCAAGGAACCATTGTTATGCTGACTGTGACTATGACCTGTAAGCTAGTTGGATGCACTTGTCAATCAAATACAGATACTTTTATGTTCCATAAACTCTGTGGCCCTAAGGCCCGGCTGGCACGTTCATTGCCATAATTTCCATACCAAAGTGTTGGCTATGGGCTGGTATTGAAATGAAACAAACGAAACAGAATGAATAACAATATGTAAAGCAGGTTTTGATGCCAAGAATTGTACCCATTTGTCCTGCAATTCAGACCAGGTTGGAGTATGCTTCGTTTTACTCATGGTAAACTCTTACTGCCTCCTAGTTTCCATGAAGAGGAAGCTGGAAATAACCTTGTTTTGCCAAGGACAAAAGGTTCTTTTTAGATCTAGAAGCAATGTGCACACAGGTGGATTAAAGTCTAAAGATTTTATTCTAAAACAGGCACTACAGTGTAAATAGATATAACAACATGAAAAAGGAAATACAATACCAAATAAGCTGGCTTCCCTCTATCAGCCATCGGGAGACCCCCTCCCCCCCCCACAAGAAAAAGCCCCTAATCCTTGGCCAGGATGTGTCACCTTCCTTGCTTGGCTAGATCTCACACTGGAACTCACTCAGGCCGGGGTCACCAGGCTGCTCTCTCTACCCTAAATCTAAGAGTCAAAACAGTTAACTAGCCACATCTGCTGTTCCCGGCTCTCTGTTTCTTTTCTGCATTCCAATGCTGTACCATCCTAATTAGCAAGCAGCTTCCCTTGCATGCCAGAGGGCCTCAACTGAGTCTCCACAGGTGAGGCAGGAATAGAAGGGCAGTTGTGTTACACCACCTGTCTCCTCGGTATACAATAGTCTTCTGGAAATTTTCCTCTACAAACCTGAGAGTGGACAGTCACTGTTAGCGTGTCCCCGGGTTTCTGCCAGGCAGGGAACACAAGCTGTAGCTTCCTTTTGCCCCTTAAGCCTGACTCATGGGTGCATCGTCAGCTGAACTCCAGTGTTGCCCGACTGAGGGATAATTCACATCAACATAATAATTTTATAATTCAGAGTGGGAGAACAAGCAGTAACCAAAAGAAGGCAGGGATGAGAGTTCTAAATGATCCTATTTTGGACTGACTTAGATATGATCAGCTGTAACTTGCTATTCCCTAGCAATCTTCCAAGTTCCAAGAGAGACAATTGAATAATTATGGGGTGAGGAATTTGTGGCTCTTAAGATGCTTTGGCTAACCACTTATCTCATCCTTAGCTAGCCCAGCCAATGGCGAGGGCTGAGGGGGTTGTAAGCCAGAATATATTAAGGGTCACATGGTCCCCCCACGTCAGAGAAGTACGCATTGGCAGCTTTGCCTCGCCTCTCAGTAAGTAGCTAGCAAAGCTGTGTGATGTCATCCTCACAGAAGTTAGGAGATTTCCCCTCCTGCCATCACTAGTCAGATATTGTACAGATAAGAATACTTCTTCACGCAGTGTGTTGTTAAACTGCAGAATTCACTTCCACAAGCTGTAGGGAAGGCCACCAATTCGGGCAGCTTTAAAAGGCAATCAGATAAATTCCTGGAAGATGAACTATCAATGGCTACTAGTCATGATGGGCCTGTACTGGGAGGAGGAGGCTATTGTGTGTGTGCCGCGTGTGGGATCCTATGGTCACTTGCTTGGCTACTCTGTGCTGGAGTACGCAAAGCCCTGGTCTGATCCATCACAGCTGTTCTTACGTTCGTAACATTTTTCTGAAGAGGCTATTTACTTCTAATGCCCCAGGTTATTTATATATAACATTTAGGGCACAATTCTGTACTCAGTTAGAAGCAAGCACCATTGAATCAAGTAAGGTTTGTCTCTGAGTATATAGTTAAAGGATTGCACTGGTAATATTATTACCAGTGAGTAAATGTTGTAAGCACAAATGGATTTATTCTAAGTAGACCTGTAGAGGATTGCATTTTTAGTGATTCTGGCCACTTCAAATATCCAAGATGATGCGACCCTCTAAAATACAACACTGACAGGAGGAAAGAAAATAAAAACAAATAACTTCAAAAGCCATCGTAGTAAATGATCTAAATAACATTAAGCACCAACTATTTTAAAGCTTCAGAGGACATAAAAGTCTTTAAATGGCATCCAGACCAGGGAAGTGATATCTCTCTGGAAACCCTCCTGTTCCCACCCCAAGCACTTCCACAGAACTTGCTTTACCGATGATATCCAGGGAAGACACTGCTTTCATTTGAAGAAGCAGAAGATGTAGAAGGAAAAGAGAGTTATGCAAAATATGCTGGTTCCAGACTGTGTCGCTGAGGACTGGAGAACATGTGGCCCTCCAAATGTTAGACTCCAGTTCCCATCAGGCCAAGCTAGGAGGGTGATGGGAGTTCATCAACACCTGGAGGAACACAGCTTTCTGGTTTAACTATTTCTAGATTGTAGCAGCCTATTGACTCTGTTCTGAACTTTAGTGTGTACTGTTTTCTATCACGTAATGGTCACATGAGTTGCATTTTACTGAGGTGCCATGGGCTTCTTTCAGAACCATTCCATGCATGTTTACTCAGAACTAAGCCCACTTCATGTTCACCACACCTTGCTCCCTGATAAGCATGTCTGGGACTGCAGAATCCACTGCGTTTGTTGTTGTTGTTAGTTGCGAAGTGTCCGACCCATCGCGACCTCATGGACAACACTCCTCCAGGCATTCCTGTCCTCCACCGTCCCCCGGAGTCCATTGCTTCAGTGACTCCATCCAGCCACCTCATCCTCTGTCGCCCCCTTCTCCTTTTGCCTTCAATTGTTCCCAGCATCAGGCTCTTCTCCAGGGAGTCCTTCCTTCTCATTAGGTGGCCAAAGTACTTGAGTTTCATCTTCAGGATCTCCACTGCGTTTACATTTTATGAACTCTGCAGCTCCAAGACAGCTGTTGAAAAGTGTCTCTCACAGCCCGCCTGCCCCTGCAACCTTTTGTGGAATAAAATGTCAAGAAGGCCAGATGTGCAAGACACAGATGCTGAGTGTAGCTTAACAGCCAATTGGGGCAGAAGAGTACGACGACTGCCTGGCAACACTTTCCACTGGCATGCAGTGTTCAGAGGCTGTAGTATGAATTAAGGAGCCCAAGAATCGGGCAATACCCGACTGATATGCATACAGCTCCACAGTGGAGTGGCCAGCTTTTAAATCTGACTGGGCTTATAAAACTAGCTCAAGGAAATTATTTTGAAGGCTGGAACTGGGAGCAAGTCCCTTTGTTAAGCACTCTGCCCAACTGATAACATTAGCTTTGAAGGGATACATACAAGTTGCTTCTTACACTGCAATCCTGAAACAAACCCCAATGAATTCAATGGGATTCATTCCCAGGGGAACACCCACAGACCTGCAGCCTTAGTTGAACTGATGTTTCCCAAGCCAAGCCAGACCTTTTCCCCAAAAGGGGGTCCTGCATTTTTTCTGCCGCAGTAATTAGCACAAAATGGAAATAACCTGCCACCACCAAGAGTCCATGTGGTGTTTAGAGTGCTGGACCGGGGATCTGAAAGATTCAGGTTCTGGTCCCCACTCAGCCATGAAGCTCACTGAGTAACTTTGGACCAGTCACTCACTCTCAGCCTAGCCTCACAGGGTGGTTGTTGTGAGAATAAAATGGAACTATGTAAGCCACCTCAGTTTCCCCTCAAGAGAAAAAAAAAGTGGGACATAAATCCAATATTATAATACCATTGCAAGAGCTAACTGCGGCACAAGTGTGGGATGAATTTAGACTTTAGAATTCAATGTTAATTTGGCAATGGGGGGGGGCATTTCAGTTTCCCATGTTAGATTCTGTTAAGTTTTCTGCTTTTGTTATTTGTCACAAGGTTTGAGGATGGAGAGACTGTATATCCAAAGCCTACACTGGTCCTTAAGCATGGCTAGAACATCAGTGATACAGTCACCTTACAGAATCTGCAGAGAACTTGGTTCTTGGATGGTATAGAAATCAATTAACTACATCTAAGCATGCCTGGGTCTGTGCAGCGGCTGGCATGGAGCCTGCCTGGAAAGCCACAGAGATACTCTCCCTCGCGGGAGAAAGCCAAGGAGACAGGAAAGCAGGAGTACATCAACTCTCACGTGCTCTGCTCAGAACTGCCTTTGTTCTGAGTACTGTTGAGGCACAACAGCATGGGCTGCAACCATCTTATTTATTTATTTATTTATTAAAACATTTTTATGCCGCCCCATTCACCGAAGCCTCGGGGTGGCTTACAACAATAAATTAAATAATCATAATCATAAATTAAAAATATAAACATTAGAATAAAATATAAACATACAATATCTTAGAGGGTGTCCAGCTGGAGAATGCTTAGTGCTCCCCATCAAAGGGCTTCGAGCATCTCTCCTAATCTTTCCCCTTTCCTGTTTTTTCCTGTGATAAGAAAATGGGCTGAGGATGCATTCCGAAAACAAGAGCAAGCCACAAATGTAAGATGATGTCACTGGGAGATACACACCCCCAATAAAATTCAGTGAAAGAAGCAAGGCGACTGCATAATAAAAGCCTCACCTGGAAGCTCCTTTAGTTATATTTAGAGAACCCAGTGCAAACAATGGGATCTAACTCACTGACTTCAGTCCCACTGATTTCACTGGGTCTGCCCCAACTATGACTAAGTCTGGATCCAATTCTGGATATACTTGATAGGGCTTTATAAGCATCCACTTCTGTTAGCGTTCTCTCCCCCGTCGAGTGTGCGCCTATTAATCCACAGGGAATAAGAAACCACTTGCCCAGTGCCCACTTTCCTTTACCTGTTTTCCCAATACCTTTTTCTATGAAAAAAGGAGGTTCCCCCTAAACTTCTTTCATAGCAACTCCAAATTTTGGCATGACTGAAAAGGAAATCACAACAAAGGTAAAGAACCTGGTAAAACCCCATTTTATTATAATCCGAAGAATTAGATGTTTCTCTCCCAAAGATTTTTCAAGACATGAGGATTCTGCTGCAGCTCAGGTCCCTTCTTGGCTCATTAAGGATGGAAATTGTTGGTCTCTGTGCTGAGGAGTCATTGTTCCCTTGAAAGTGAAGTGTTTCTCAGCATCTTTAGGGCAAAACAGGACTTTTCATCAGGTGGAAGCTTATTTTTGTTGGTGGTGGTGGTGTTCCTTTGAAGGCTGGCTTCTCCTCCTCCTCCCTTCTCTTCCATAGATCTGACTTGCACCAGCCAAAGGGAGACTGGAAGGAGCATGGTTTTAGTGATGACGTGACACTTTGCGGATGGTTTGGACCAGTTCCATGGCTTGCTTCTTGCGCATGACCCGCTTCAGCGCATTTTGTAGTTCCTTGGTGCCAATAGTGCAGCTCAGTTTGGCCTTCTTGCTGCGCTTGGCCTGATCGGACACACTGTTGTAGAACCTTCTTATGAAGGAGATCATCTTTCCCTTTGCTTTGGTTGATATGGGCACCCTGTCCCGGTGCAGCCGACGCAGCACTTTAGACACAAATTCATCACAGGGGTGCCTCAAACCCTTTTTGGGGGGCCTATTTTGCTTGCCCACCGTCTTAGAAATCTGCTTCCCTCGTTTTATGCTTTGCTTTCTCTGCTTTGGCAAGAGCTTCCTACGTGCAGATTTCCTGCATGTGGCCTGTTTCCTTCTCCTTGGAAGATGGTTTCTCCTCCTTTTTTTATGAGCTGCAGCCATGGCAAGGGATTGTCTCCAAGTGACTTCAGCTCTCTTTCCCACCTGAGAACGCCACTGTTACACTGAGCTTTGCTATTGGATAGTGGCTGGTGTTCAGAAAGGAGGGACTCACTCTTCACTCCACTGATGGTCTGGTGGGTGGACTAATTGTTCCAACTTGTGATGCAGAACTGGTATCCAATCAGGCTCTAGCACCTCATAATGGGCATCCTCGATCTTTCCCATATGCCAGCAGAGGAGATTGTGACACACCAATTTCTCATTGGCCAATAGGTAGAACAGTCTCCAATTTTATTCCCCACTGTTTTCCGGATAATCACAATGGTTTGCTTCATTGTCATCCTTTATGTGCATTAAACCAGTATAACTACTTAAGCTACTTATTTGCTGTATACATGCCCCGCCTTTTTCTCAAGGCATTTTGAATTTTGATTTTAATAAATGGTGTTGGTTTTGTATAAGAACACTAAACCAACAAAAGCCACCAATAGAAACAAAAACAGAGAACACTGAGCACATGAAACAAATATGCAACATAAGACATCGATAGCCTTAATAAAGAGAACAAAGACAAACCGTTTCTAAAGCCACAGATAGGCAATAACAATCTTCGGGCCAAACTGTCACAAACTGCCAAGTTATAGGCGGCCTATAAATATGTGTATAAACAAATAAATAGCAAATAATACTTCCAGTTCTCAGAACCCTGGGCAAGTCAGTATTCAGATAGCATAAATTACACTCTTTGGTGCACAACTCTGAGATAAGCTATGGGGAATGCAGTCTCATACTTACAGTTAGAGCAGGATGCAGGTATGCCACAATGAATACTTGGTCCACAAGGGGTTGTTGGTGTTGTTCAGTCACAAAGTCGGATCTGATTCTTCGCAACCCCAGGAAATAAAAATACAAGAATGGAGGGGAAATGACAAACCAATTCCATCATCCTTAGAAATTGGACCATGGCCTACCAAGACCTACCTAAGTCCTGGAGAGACAATGCCACCTCTAGAAGGGAGCGGTCCTGCCAGTGTCACTTGATGGCACAACACCCCCAAAGCAGAAGAAACAAAGAACAAAGGCGGAAATAGTCCCAGCAAGGAAGGAGACTCTGCCAAGGAACACACAGATTGAGAGCAGTTGTGGTGCAGGCTTAGAGGATTGGACTAGGCCTAGGGAGATCCAAGGTTTAGTCCTCAAGCAGCCATGAAGCTCACTGGGTGACTTTGGGCCAGTCAGCTTAATCTACCCCACAGGGTTGTTGTTCTGAAAAGAATTGGGTGTGGAAGAGGACCAGGTACACAACTCTGGGCTCCCTAGAGGAAAGGCAGAAGCAAAATGCAATACATGAATCTTCAAGAGCCTGCTAGTTGGAGTTGTCACAGGGAGCCCAAACGTTTGACTCACAGCCCCAATCTCTACAAAGGAAAAAACCAGTGCCTTTTTTGTAAAAAAAAAAAAAAAAAAGGTGCCGGAACTCACGTCGCCGCTGGCAGTGAGCACTCAGCACGCGACCACACACACCAATCCCTAGCCGAGCAGCACCACTGCGGACACAAAAGCAGCCCGCAGGCACTATGTTAATGATGTTTGCTGCTGACCTGCTATGATTCAAAGTCACTTCGTAAAACCCATTGGAAAAAAAGGTGCCGAACGCCGTTCCAGTGCGTTCGATGACAAAAAAAGCCCTGGAAAAAACAATAAACCAAGCGGACCATCCTACCCAGGAAGAAGCATTATGTCCCCCAGCAGAATCACTGCAGGCCGTGACACCAAGAACCTTTTCCAGAGAACTGGAAAAATCATGCCATTAAATTTATATCCCGCCTTGCTTCCTCTTCCAAGGAACCCCAAGTAGCTTTCACAATCCTCCTCCTCACCTTTGCCTCCTCACAACAACCCTGTGAAGTCAGTCAGGCTGAGAGTCAGTGATGGGCCCAAAGTTGCCGCATGAGCTTCATAGCCTAGTGTGGACTGAAACCCAGATCACACTGGCCCCAGAGCACCATCTCACCACTGCACCTCTGCAGCAAAAGTCTCTGGGTAGGAAGAGGTTAACAGAGTGGCCAGGCCATTGAAGAAATCCTCCTGCTATTTACAGCTGGAGCTTATCAGGGAAGAAAGAGGAATTCCCCCAGGCCTTGTGTTAATGCCCTGACCTTTTGAAGTGCAAACTGCTGGCAGCCCCAAGAGGCATCACCCCACTGAAGGGCAGGGGAGTTAAAACACCAAACCCTTTGATGGATATTTTGTGTCCCTAGATTGGGCCCCTAGGCACTTTTCCCTGACCAACAACCAGGACTGCTGTTGCACAAGTACTGTTACAGGAGGGTTAGATTTGTTCATTCCTCAGAGGTGGTACACCAAGGAGTCCATTTGCCGGAGGCTTGGAGTCCTGAGCAGACAGCTGTGTCTTTGCCCTCTGTTTCTTTGTTTATGTATTTATTCAAAGCTTTTCTATCCCATCCTATTACAGAAAGTTTCAGGACGGTCCTGCAGTAGAAAGCACAGCATCACATATTCTGTAAAACCCCAATTAAAATAGCAATGGAACCTTAAAATGTTGTGGAAATAAAAAGGTTTTAGCCTGGCGCCAAAAAGAATAAAGTGTTGGTGCCAGGCACACCTCTCTGGGGAGCATGTTCCATAACCGGGGCGCCACCACAGAGAAGGCCCTTCTGGGGGGTAGCCACTCTCCTAATCTCCTTCCAAGAGGGCTCCCAAAGAAGGACCTCAGAGCCACATCTTAGAGAGCAGGCAGGCACATAGGGAAGGAGATGCCCCTTCAGATATCTGTTGCCCTGTTGTGTTCCCTGTGCCCTTCTTTCTTTCTGTATCCTGGTCCTCTTCCCATTTCTTAAATAAATGTATATTCCTGCTTGTGTGAAGTTTGGGCAGGCTGTGATGCAAACTCTAGACCACAGGGCAGAGGCTATGAGTCGGGCAGAGACTAGCCCAAGAACAGCGGGCTGAGGACATTTTCCAGCCCTCCATTTCAACTACACTTATGACAATAACCCATGAGGATGAATAGTATGCTGATGCATAGAAAATAGTCTATTTTGGGGTGAAATGTATGAAAAATATACTTTTAAAATTAAGCAACAAGGCAACATTGATCCTTTTGTCTTCTTCCCAGTGTCATTTGTTAACTCTTTCTTTCTGTTCTGTTTTTTAATAAAATAAAAAGACAGAAAGTAAAACAATTCCATGCTGTACAACAGACGTAGGTGGACTTCATGTTTCTGGGAATCTATTTTGTTTGTTTACCTTGAAAATCAAGTTCCCAGATTGCATTGTCTGAAGCTGCTCTTCTTGTTTCTGGGATCACAAGTTGTAGACTGGGATAAATGGAGGAGTCTCAAGATTCAGCAGTAAGCAGCAGTTTGTTCGTTGAGCTCCTTGCCCCCCTTGCCACTAAGGCAAGGTGCAGATCGGGATCCAGGAGTCTTCAGGCAAGTGTCTATGGTTAGCCTGCAGTGGGAGGGACAGATCTAAGGTACGGTATGAGCTCTCAAACCTTCACTGCAATCAGGTTTTGTTAGTGGCACCTGGAATGGTCCTTTCCACCATAGTTCCAGGCATGTCTCCCTCTGGTGGCTCTTGCCCCCTATATCCAATACCCACTTGCGATTCATTTATTTATTCAATTTCTCATGCACTTGTAATTAATCTGCAGCAGCCACAGCTTCTTTGGAATAGGCAGGCTGAAGAGTATTTTTGCATACCCTACTAATGACTCTTGTAGTTTTGTGAAGTTTCACGGGGCAGTAGGCATCAGACCTGGATAAGTCCTACCCATACCAATTTCAAAGGGAATTTACTTTGTTTTGGCTTAGAGGGTGACTTGCATCTGCATAACCACTAGGGGAAGAATCTCTGGCCTTTGAAGCCAGTCTCAACAAAGGCTTTGCCTAGGAAGTTTAATATCGTACTTTTTGTGCTGCATCTTGCCCCTAGTTTGGAGATGCTGAGGCATGTGAAAGTGCTGTGGAACCCTTACAAGCCATGTACACCTGCTTTAAGGCTTTCCCCGTGAAAAGGGAGTTGTGGTCTGGGTCCAGGGAGTGAGATCCCAAATTCATGATACCTCCTGTGGACCATAAAACATGAATCCCGCCCGCCCAGGTCACCCCTGGCCAAGTGTGGGTATTGTCTTAGCGGGGCCATGGTGGAAGATGCTTCTTGTCAACGCTGCACTGAAGAGGCTTTTCCCAGAAATGGGCAGTGGGAGGTTCTCATTCACAGCAATCCTTTTGCTTTTGTCCTCAGCAGAGGATACTTTTAGCAGGGGTGCTACTGAGAAGATGCTACCAGATTTTTACTACCCAATGATTAAAGTACTGCTTGTTTGTTTCAACTTAAGTTTCCCCTTCTGGGTTGAAAAGGGTGTAATACGGAGCTGCTATGCCTAACGCTGCACCTTGCACAAATGGACCAGGAGGTGTGGATGGCAGTGATTCTGGGTCCCTCGGGTCAAGGCGGCCTTCGGCTTTGTTGGCTGGGACTAGAATGGCCGGCAGCAGGAGCAGAGCAGGCAGCACAACCGATTTGCACTTAATTTATAGCTTATGACTTGCAGTTTAGGCCAACTTTTATCAGCTTCACTTTCCCACTTTCTAAGATTAGGTGAAGGTGATTGAGGACCTCATGGTCAAAAGATCTTTCCTGAGGGGACCCGAGATTGGAAGAATTGGAAGTGTATTTATTTCAGTTCTCAATAAATCTGGCTCACCATGGTCCATAAACAGAGGCAATAAAGCCAGCTGGGCTGCCCTGCAATGGGGAAAGATTCTTAGAAGCTCTTGGCAGCATCCTGATCGGAACAGTAGAATATTTGCAGAAAATAAACTTTTGCCTCCATTGTAAACATCCACTCATGCTCCAAGAAGGGGCTGGGGTTGTGAGAAAAAAGACTGATGACAGAGTTAAGTAAAATTTTATTTTTATTTTATTTTTATAACCACAGGTTACAAGAAAAACACAATCCAAACATACAAACACAAAGACAAATAAGAGCAAATTGTGGGTACAAGCCCAAAGCAGTTGCAAACCCAACACACGGATAAAATACTAAAATCAGTCTAAAATACAGACTGGCAGAAGGCTAATGGAATGGATAAAATGTTATTTCTAATGTTAAAAGATAACAGCAAAAATGGTCACTTGGTAACTAACATGAAGGGAAACTTCTGCCAGTAAAAAGTTGATATATTCCACTTTTGAACTTTAAAAAATATTGATAATCTGATCTAACAACTTCCTCTCTGTAAAAGCATAATAAAGTCATTGGAGAGAATTATGCATGAACCTGTTCCAGGCCAGAGGTGCAGTTCCACAGGGATTTTAGACTATCTCACCTCAAGATTCGCTGAAGGCATGGTTTGAATATGTAAATTGGTAAATGCCTTCCTTAATGGAATACTGCTAAAAGTTTTAAGTACTGTGAATTTTTTTTTTAATTAAGTACTGTGATTTTTTTTTCAAATGGGTACTGGTACCACAAAAAGAATTTGGAAAGTTGGATCGGAGTAGTGTCTTGATTGACATCTCGCATAACAAGCTGGGCTTGAATTCTGTTCAAATCCCAATATTTTACTTCACTTAAAGGAGGGAGAGAGTTCTTTTCTAAGATACAGGCAGCATATTTGCTTTCTGCACAATGGTGCTAATAACTAGTTTTAACCAGGTGGCCTTCTGGTTAAACTGTCAAGTTTCTTAATATATTTAAACAATATCAGATGGGCCCTTACAATAGCTGAGAATAAACCTGTCTCATTCTTTAGGTGGGCAGCAGACGTGACCTGAGGAAGACCTGAAATTTTTCTTAGACTTTATTATAGGCTACTTCCAACTGCACAAGCACCGTCTCATTCCATTCCCAGACGTCAGCCCCATGTAGAAGTTGTGTAATGACATCTCTTTAAGAGATCTATTTCTGTGGAAAGAAGCATATATAAGCCAAATAGTAGGGAGTGGTAGGAACAGAGGTAGTAATGTGTGGTTTTAACTTGTTTGGCCTTGCATATTGATCTGCATTTGGAGTGGAGGTTTCTTTGGGGACAACAAAATGAAAGCTCTCCAAAGGGTCCTATCCATGACAGCCCAGCTCAGCTCTTACAAATTCAAGCCCATGGCTTTCCTAATGGAGTCAGTTCATCTCAGAATTGGTCTTCCTTTTCTTCTTCTGCCTTCAACTTGCCCTAACATGACTGTCTTTTCCAGGGAGCTTTGCCTTCTCATGATAGGCCCAAGTCTCAGTTCTGTCATTTTTACCTCTAAAGAGAGCCCTGGTTATTCATCTGTTGTTCCAGGATATTCACAAAGCTCTCCTCCAGCATCATGTTTCGAATGCATCCATTTTCTTCCTGTCAGCTTTCTTCACTGTGCAGCTTTCACATCCATACACAGGAATCAGGAATACAATAGTGTGGCCTTTTTAAGCTTAGGGCAAGGTGATTGAGGACCTCATGGTCAAAAGATCTTTCCTGAGGGGACCTGAGATTGGAAGAATTGGAAGTGTATTTATTCCAGTTCTCAATAAATCTGGCTCACCATGGTCCATAAACAGAGGCAATAAAGCCAGCTGGGCTGCCCTGCAACGGGGAAAGATTCTTAGAAGCTCTCTGCAACATCCTGATCGGAACAGTAGAATATT
Organism: Varanus komodoensis; assembly: GCF_004798865.1. Taxonomy (NCBI): domain Eukaryota; kingdom Metazoa; phylum Chordata; class Lepidosauria; order Squamata; family Varanidae; genus Varanus; species Varanus komodoensis. The sequence goes on from NW_025336063.1 coordinate 25,724, forward strand.
TGCAGAAAATAAACTTTTGCTTCCATTGCACCTGCATCCCAGAACCTGCTCGTTCCCAGGATTTCCTATCATTATTTTGAATTACGCTGAGGCTCAGCAGTTTCCACTGATTTTTCAAGTAAGATAGTTTAGCAGTTTTTTTTAACCTTCAAAAGCAACTTATAATGGGAAGAAAACTGAATCAGGATTTGAATTAAGGAAGTAAATCTGTCTTTCCTGACTTTATTCTAGATTTTTCTTGGGACATGATGCCTAACTGCATCTTTCTTCCTAATCAAACCAGCCCTTCTTTACATATCCTTTCTGAGCATGACCTAACATAGTCTGATGAAAATTCAACAAGGAAATATTTTTTTAAAAAATATTACACAGAAGTCTGAATTTGGAGAAATGCCCTTGATTAAGCATGTTCTGGAAATGTAGCAAAATTGTAACCTTATCTTTAAGATTAAGACTGCATTTAAGCTGTCATTTAATAAATGCAAGGCTTCCAGGATTACTGCATAGGGAGATCCAGATGAAGTAAGAACAGAAAAAAATCACAAACAGTTCTCAAATCTATTTTGTGCATCAAAAGCTGAGACACACAGAAAAAAGGACACTGACAAAGAAAAGTTTTGATAACCCTGGCCCCTTTTCAGTTTTAAAGGTATAGTAACTATAGAGAAGTGGACCAGCTCTCGCTGTTTTCCGATAGATTTATTTGATTTTACCTTCAAGCCAAGTTATACCTGGTGATACCTTTAGAAGGGAAAGATGTTAGAGGGGGTTCAACTAGACAAGGTGAAATTAGTGCTTCTTCCACTTCTCTAGCCTATTAGTGATCTCAGCTTGTTCATTTCTTAGCAAGGTTCCAGATCTGCCAAGCTTTTCTCCAATGAAGCATTCAGATAATTCCTTACATTGCTCTTTTCTAAGCATTGATGAGGCAATAGACTTACTAATGCCAGCCACTGGACTTACGCATGAAAGTTTATTTTCAGTCAAGAAGAAACACCACATGCGTGGCAAGAAAAAGTGGCCAGCAAATCATATCACAGAAAAGTCAAATGCAGTAGTTTAGTATGCTTCCAGAAAAGATTTCATTTTTAGTAGCATACTCAAAAAATGGACTGTTTAGACTAGAGCTTAGTAAAACTCTCCTAACAGCATGTGAAGAAGGTAACCAAATAACTGATGTTAGATTAACAGACTGAGATCAGATTCGCAAGAGCTGACATCAGAAGCAAAGGATAGCTCTGTGCAGGCACCAAAGCTGTCTAATAGCATTATCCAGGCAAACAAGTAGCATGACCTAGTTTAACTGTAAAGTTTGATAGCAGTTTCAAACAGGAGGCTGGCCAGGTGCCAAGTTGGTGAGGGCTGCTTTGCTGGCTTATTAGAGCCAACTGCCTCCTTAAAGTAAAATACTGGAGATTTTGTGACGAAGTCTGTCCTTGCGGAATACTTCCGAGTAAATTTTTCCAAGAAAAGCAGTTCCAGTTTATCAGACACAGAAGCGATCTGTTCATAGATCCCTATCACTGCTTTTGCTGTCAGTAAACCTTGTTTTGAAATAATATCAGTAAGAAAGGAGAGCTGCTACATTGCTCCCTCAACTACTTCCAGAAGTTTCTCTCCTTTATTCTTCAAAGATTCTTAATCAAGCACGAATATTTCTCCCAAATGAGGTGAGTTTTCAGCTGGGAAAGCTAGAATCTCTGGGGTGGAGTCACCTATCTCCAGAAAGGTCTATCTGTTATGGGTAAGTGCAGGAGCCAAAGCAAGGTTCCTTAAAGCTTTCTTACCAGGACCGAACTCCTCTCTCTTAAGCTGCTCAGCAGATTTTGTCATCACTGGGAATCCAGAGCTAAGACAGAAACATTTCTTGTTGTTTTCCATATTATGGCTGGTATATGGAGAAGGAGCACTCACCATATCACGTTTCCAGACACTTCAGGCTTTGGGCTCCTCTTTGGGCTCCTCATATCTGGTACAGCAAGATATGAGCTTCCCTCATTCTCAAGTGAGGAATTATGCACAATCTACTCAGTGACTTAGACAAGCAGGAGAGTGAGCCATTCTCACACCACTAGAACATGCAGCGCACCTGCACTTGAGATCCCTACAGGCCTCATAGCAGGTGCAGGGCATCCTGACTTGGTTTGAGTTCTAGCATCTTCTAAGAGACCATTCAAGAAACATCCAGACAACCCCATCAACACTTTTGGACATGGCTGGATTGGCACAAACATCTTGCTAGATTGTGATCTTCAGGTGGGGACTGACAAAGAACCCAGCAAAGGGGACCGGGCAAGGGAGAACATTTTAAAAGTTTTTTCCCCCTTCCATTCACTATCCTACTCCTCTAGGGGTGTTCTCAGTCACCCAAGATCCTGCCAACTACACCAACCAACAAAGAGCAAAACTAAACCTGGCAACAATGTCTACAAAAAAGTAAAGGCCCATTGACCAGAGACAGAAAAAGGCAATACCAGTTGGAGAGTAAGGGTCCAAGGTAAGAAGATTCCTCTGCCTTACATACTTTGCACATAATATTTATCTGCCTTGGTTGGTCATGTGCAGACAGACATGCCTAGCAGCTACTCAAACTCCTAACTGGTAAGATGAGGACCAGTTGCAACCAGTTTGGCCACATTTCCTTGTATAAACATTCTCTGTATAACTTCAGAAGAGATAGATTTTGATCTCTCTCCCTCTCTCTCCTTTGCCTACAACATCCATGTTTACCTTCCCTTCTTCTCATCATCCCGGAAGAGACTGGTTTTGGCTAATCATATCTTGATTTTGTGATAAAGCAGATTCAAACAGTCAGGAACATAATGGAGTTCAGAACTGTTAAAATAAGCATGTGAGGTGCCTCATTTGGGAATGCCCACATGTCAAAATCTCCTTGCAACATGGAAAACACTCTATACAAAACCTTTCCTTTGATCTGCTACATTTACACCTAAACTTTCGATTGTGCCTTTTGGTCCCCACATCAGGGCCTAATGTACATGGGGCAATGTGGACGGAGTCCATCCCTTCTCGGTTGGCATGTTTAGTTTGGGCCTGCCATTACACTTTCATTCTCCCTCTCCTATGATGAGCCACCTTCCCACTGACACCTAAGTATTTTTTACTTGGCAACGAAATTTGTTGATTACCTTGGGGCTTACTTCCAAAGCAGCATGCTTAGAAATGCAGTCCGGGAATGTCCTTACTAGCACTTAATGCAGAACGGTGTCATTTTGCAATAGGTATTTAGGGAAGCAGGGAAAATGCTCTGCATATTTTCAGGAGCAACACTTGTCCTCCATTTCCCTCATTCTGCTCGTATTCGAGGGCTGAGACCCGGCCGCGTTTCGGGCTCCGATGTCCGCTTTCCTCGAAACGGTTCGGCGGGGCTTCTCTCAGGTAACGTGCCCGGGGTGACAGCTAATTCCCGCCACAAAGCAAGGCCGGCTGGGTCGACGGCGCCCCCGTC
>NW_025336064.1:0-29192 GCF_004798865.1 Varanus komodoensis
TGGGTATGGTGGGCCGGATCCATCCTGCAGGTCATAGTTTGAGGCCCATGGCATATATCATGTTGACCACAGCCTGAATTCAGATTCACTGTCCACTTTCATTTTCCTACTAGGTCAGACTACTGAACCCAGCATTATCAGCTATGACTGGCAGGAGCTCTCCAACATCTGGATTGTGTCTTCCCCATTGCCTGTTCAGACACTTTTTAGCTGAAGACTGCAGGGACTCAACCTGGGACCTTCTGCAGGCAGACTATGTGACTGACCACTAGGATGCTGCACTCCTCTTTAAAAATTTAAATATCTTTGGTCATCTTGCCCAAGAGCTATTATATAAATACATATTCTATTTTACTGAAGTTCTTTTCTGCTGCTTGAAGCTGTAAGGATAGATTCTTGGCATACATTTTCTTTCAAGAACCTTTGGCTAGAAAATATTACAGGTGGGAAAATGCACCTAAGGCCATCTTTCCACTGTTTGGTATAATACATAGAAATGTATCTAGTGTATTGTTGATGTTTAAAAGACTACAAATTGTTTGGAAATGACTTGATTTACGATATAAAAGCTAAAGCCTATATTGGTTTTAAACTACATTGATAAACTCCAGGACTAGACATGAGACAAGCTTGTTTAAAGAAGAGGTAACTGGTGTGCAGCACCACATTTTTGCATATCCCATGATTGGAGAAGGGTTATTGTCTTGTTTTTCTACAAAGAAAGGGGGGAAAAAAGAACCTGGGAACTACGGACCAGTCAATCTGACAGCATTCCCTGGGATAATTCTGGAGGAGATTATAAAGCAATCAGTCCACAAACACCTTGAAAACAAGGCAGTGATTATTAGAAGCCAACATGGTTCTCCTAAGAACAAACTCTGCCATACTAATCTAAGTTCTTGAGGGGGTAACTACCCTGATTTGCAATGTATGGCTGTGAAAAATGGACCATAAGGCAGGCTGAGCACTGAAGAATTGAGGCCTTTGAATTGTGGTGCTGGAGGAGACTCCTGCGAATCCCTTGGACTGCAAGGCGATCAAACCGGTCAGTCCTAGAGGAGATCAACCCTGACTGCTCTTTAGAAGGCCAGATATTGGATGAAACTCAATACTTTGGCCACCTAATGAGAAGGAAAGACTCACTGGAGAAGAGCCTAATGCTGGGAACAATAGACGGCAAAAGGGTGGCAGAGAACGAGGTGGCTGGATGGAGTCACTGAAGCAGTTGGAGTGAGCTTAAGTGGACTCCAGGGGATGGGGGAGGACAGGAGTGCCTGGAGGAATGTTGTCCATGGGGTCACGATGGGTCAGATGCGACTTCAGGACTGACTAACGAACCACCTTGATGAACTGTGGGAGCGCTGTGGATAATATATCTTGACTTCAACAAAGCTTCAGACAAACTGCCCCATGATATCCGGATAAGCAAACTAGCTAAAAGAGGGCCAGATGGAACAACAATGAGGTGGATCCACAGTTAGCTAAAAAAATCAAACTCAGAGAGCTCATCAGTGGCACCTTCTCAAACTGGGGAGATATAACAAGTAGAGTGCCACAGGTTTCAATCCTGGATCTTCAGCATTTTTTATTAATGATTTGGATGAGGAATTATGGGAAGTGATGATCAGATCTGCAGATGACATAAAACTGGTGGGATAACTAATACTCTGGGACTCGTAAAGAAGATTCAAGGTGATCTTGATAGGTTAGAATGGCAAGATGAAAACAGAATGAAATTCAGTCAGGACAAATGCCAAGTTTTGCACGTAGGAAGAGCAAAAACCAAATGCATTGTTACAAGATGGAGAATACTTGGGCTGAACAATACTGCTAGTGAGAAGGATCCTGGACTGGTACATCACAAGTTGAAGCTGAGTCAACAATGTGATGTGCCTGCAAAGGGGCAAAGGCTATTTTAGACGACATTAATAGAAACATCACTTCCAAATAACGTGAAGTACTCGTTCCTTAGTACTTAGGTTAGGCCTCATCTGGACTGCTGTGTCCAGTTCTGGACATCACAGTTTAAGAAAGATTCAGACAAGCGGAATGGTTCAGGGAGGGCAACAAAGATGATCCAGGGATTGGAAACAAAACCCTATGAACAGAGACTGATAGAACTGAGTGTGTTTAGTGTAAAAAACAAACCCTGAGGATATAATGGAATTCTACAAGTACTTGATAGGCTGTCACAAAGAGGAAGGACAGGATCTCATCTAGATTATCCCGGAATGGAAGACACAGAATAACAGCCTCATATTACAGAATGCCTGATTCCAACTAGATGTCAGGAAAAATTTCCTGACTGTCAGAGCAATACAACAATGCAATCAATTTCTAAGGGAAGTTGTGGGCTCTCCCACACTAAAGGCATTCAAGAAGCAACTTGACAGCCATTTGAGAGGGATGTTTTAACTTGGTGTCCTGCACTGAGCAAGAGATTAGACCTAATGATCCTCTGGCCCCTTCCAGCTCTACTATTCTATGATTTCTGGAGTTGGAAGAGAAAGGATCTATTTGCTAATACTTGTCAGCATTTCTAGACAAATTATAGTTAAGCACATGATGATTTACTTCATGGGTGCTTAATCAGCTGCTGCAATCACAAGGGAAGACAATCAGTATGCTTGTTCTTGCCAAAGAGAACATGGCTTTGAACCATGTTCCTTTGAACAGGAAAAGTATCTGGACCACCTACAAGTTGAATTTCACCCCCCAGCAGCCAATCAACAAAAGTAAACACATTCTCAGAATCTACAGAGACTGAGAGATACTAAGCTTACATGAGAAGCATTTGGTAGCTTGCACCCAGGAATACTTCAGTTATCACACTCAATTTTACTCATTTACAACTGACTTTGTGTTGTCAAAGTTGCTTACTTTTTTTAGCTAATATTCGGTAACCATTATAGCAAGTTCAGTTTAAAACCCAATTTATGTTCCTACCATTTGTATTTAGTTTTTAAAAGTCAACATGTTTTTATATTATTGTGCCATGCTTAAGTACTTAAAGCCTAGCAAATTGAAGTAGAAAAATCAGCCTGACAAGCTCTCACACAAACAATAGCAAAAAGATAAAACCAGCTTTACTCAAGGACATCAGTGAGTCAAACTATGGAGGCCACAAGTATCCTTTGAACAATTTGCTGTCCTGATCAAACCAGCAAGTTTTGAGGCAGTTCTTGTAGGCAATACTCCAAGAGATGAGTGACCTCATGTTTAGCCAGTAAGATAACATTAACCTGGTCCCACCGGTTTGTCATTCATGCATTCAGAAGCAATTCTTGTGAAAGATCACTATTTACTTATCCTTGTACATACAATTCACCATCAGAAGCATTGTCAAACAACACATACTTCCTTCATATACAGCACAATCCATGGCTGCTTACTCAGAATCAGTATTTTGTTGGGGCTAACTCTCTAATAAATATTCAGGTACATAGCATTAAGGCACTAAGAAAAGAATATCTTCTAGTTACCTGTCACAGTATATGCCTCTCAAGGGAACAAGCAAATGACCCATATTAAACGGTTCCAGATTTAAACTTCCAGAAAAAGTTGCTTTGGTTTTTTTCAAGTATTACGTAAAACTCGAAGCAGTGCGAGCAAACATAACTAAGGAATCTAGACGCTAATGCGCCTAATCAAAACCCTACCAACTATTCAGCCAAGAGCTTCAGGAAGCGTTATTGTTTAGCCAGCAGGGGCGGGGAGAAAAGACTTGGGCTGGGCTTGTAGCAGCTTGCTCACCTTTCATAGCTCCCACGGGCCGAGCACAGGGCCTACCTACTAAACGACCCATACCATACTGATACAGACAGACATAGGGCTTCACATCCCATATTTCTTTGTTCCGGAAGGCCGGAGAATATAAAAGGGAAAGAGAAAGCAACCCAAGGACTTTTCTTCCTGACTCTCCTCAGGGGTAAACCTACAGCCGACGCTCTCCTAAAGGGAACCATCTACTTACATAAGTACACGCCAGGGAACCATCATTAAGCAGCTAAGCGACCCTCCTCTCCTAGCCAGACCAAAAAGAGAACCACATCTCGCCAGCCCCTAAGAGACCAGGGCGGAGCCCAGGCAGCCGCTCTTTCCACCTTCAGCCAACGCGGCTCCGGAGAGGAATAAGCATCTCCCTTCAAACGCCACCGTTTGAGCCGCGCCCCCATCCCGCCGCCGCCGCGGCTGAAGTCGAGCAAGCTGCCGCGCCCGAGGCGCCCCGCCCGAGGGCCTTATATCCGAAGCCGGGCCCGGTAGCCAGCGACAAGGCCCACCTAGGTACTTTCCCAAACACCATCACCCCGACAAGCGCCTCACTCACCGTAGACGAAGACGCGGCCTCGGCTACTACACAGACCCTTTGCCGACTCGGCACCACCTCCTCCCCACTCCGTTCGGCTTCGCTTTAATGGGGCCAAACACCCTCCCCGCTTTCACTTCCGCCTCCCGCTCGCCCCCTTCCGGTCACGGGACCCGTCGGCGTGCTGATAAGCTGACGTGCCGGGGGCGGGGCTTGAGCTCGGGTTAGGGAAGTCTTTCGCTTTAGCTGGGGGCGGCGTCTCTATAGGGTTGGCTCTTCCCGTCACATGATCCCGATGCGGCCCTTGCGATGACAGGGGAGCAGCTAATGGAGTATTCGGGATGCCCTGGCTGGTCTTACTCTACGTTTACTGGGAAGCAAGCCGCCGCCCCCGGCCCATTTATTCCAACGAAGTGTGAACCCCACTGAACCAGTGCGATTTACTTTCGAGGGAACGCTTTAGATTGCCGCATATTCAGTTGAAAGCCCCTTTGACTTCTCTGTGCTTTTCCGTACGAATGATGCTCGTACAATTAGCATTACTGCCCTACCCATACTTCGCCAGCAAAATTCCCAACCTTGTCATCCCGGGGTTGTGGTGTTACCCCATAACCAATGAACTGAAGCAAAGTACCGAACCCGAGCTAAAAGGAGTAGCGCAAAGGCTGAACAAACAAGGCGGGAGTTTCTGAGGAGAACAAAGACAGCAACAAGAGCCCAGGCAATGCATACGCCCCTAAGAACAGAGATACGAAGTGTCCCCTAACTTTCTTCTGGACGTGATGTAAGTCACAGTCCTCCAGTGGATACATAACAGATTCTAATTAACGTGAGACTGCTCCGGGGAGTAAAGTCAATTGCCTATTATGGTGCGTCTAGATTTAAATGGGGTATTGGCGGAGCATGGAGATACTTCTAGGCGAGGTTTTTGTTGTGTAATCGCACTGCCTCATTCACAGGATTTTACAAGGGGTCTAGAATTCATTATATTTAATGCGTAACTCTCCCATATTTTCCTGTCCTGTCTTCTTTCTTACTGGAGTGGTGGAGGTGGAAATGTAAGGAAGGAAAGATGGGATAGTTGTACAAAGCCTTTTAAATGGTAACACTGCAGGCTTCCCATCTGGAAGCACTTTAAAAATCAGGAAAGGCATATCCAGTACATCATTACTTAGCCCACTGAAATTAGTGGGATTGCTTTCCAAGGGCATATGCTTCAGGTTGCACTGTGAAAGCAGATATGTACACAATCCCTTTACTACAACGAAAGGAGACATACAAGAAAATAGTATATCGGTGGCAAGAATCTTGAGGTCAGTATTATTCTGCTTTAAATGTGGGAATGCTGATCCTCTAACAGAATTAGGTAACATGTCACTATGATCAGTTTCTGTTAGAGGGCAAGAGTACACAAGGTAATGCTAAGTTTTAAAAAGGGATCCAGAGGAGAACAGAGCAATTACATGCTGGTTAGCTTTAGATATATTAGTGAAAATGCTGTTAAAGACAATTTGTCATGTATTGCTGAATAAGAATTCACATTGCTTATGCAAAGGTAGGCTTTGTCTTACCAACCTTTTACAGTTCTGTGAATGTATCAATAAGCACAGTGATAGGGATATGGTAGATTTTGTTTACTTGGATTTCCAAAAGGGCTTTGAGAGAATTTCACACAAAAAACTCCTAAGCAAACTTAAGTCATAGAAAAAGAGGGCAAGCTCCCTTATGGATTGATAATTAATGATATAATTGTACTAACTGTATAACTCTGTAAGCTAATGGATCTGAATGATTTTGAGGGGGCCCTTGGGGATTTTCTGGCTGATATGGTTGATGGTTCTGCCAAATCCCTGGCTGATCTCTGGAATACACAGGTGACCCAGGTAGTTGACTTGATCAATCCTCAGCACCCTCTCTGAAGTAGAACTGGAACACTGAGAACAATGAATCCATACAGCAGACAGCCTGAATGCAGATGGGAAAAAACCCTGAGGTGATGCAATTGCGCCCTGGTAATTGCCTGTAGTTAGGTCCATTTAGGAATAGTGAGAAAGCCAAATAACATCTCACTGCCTCTATCTATACTACTATTTGCTGCCTAGGGGAGTTATTTAGGCCTATTACACACTGTCCCAAGGACAACTTGCACCGATCTGATACTTGCTTCAATATATCTGTTAGAATAAAATCTAAGATATTAACTTCCAGGATAACATCTTTTGTATCCACCAAGATTTGGACTCCAATTTTGCACCAGTTCCCAGGGTATAGCCTTGTCCAGCTCTCTTGGATGAGTTTTGATCAGTACAGCAGGGAGATGTTGACAAGGAGCTTAGCCAGGGTCATGCAACCATGTCTGTAAGTGAATCCTTCCCCCTCTTAGTTTATAAAAGCTAGTAAGCAGGGAACAGCCAGCTGGACCAGCAAGGTGATCAGTGCCTCTTTATGAGAGGGAGTGATCTCATGCTGCCTTAAAGAGATAGTGAGGCCATTCCTGAAGAAACCCTCCTTGGACCAGGAAACTCAAAGAACTTTAGGCCACTGGCAAATGAGCAGGTGGAGGCCAACCAGCTCCAGGCACTTTTGGATGAAACTGATTATATGGATCTATTTCAGTCAGTGTTCAGTTTAGGTTTGGGACAGAAACAGCTTTTGTTGCTCTATATGATGACCTATGCTGGGAGAGAGGGAGACCCTGTTGACACTTGGACCTCTCAGCCACCTGTAGTACTAACAACCATGAGATCTGCTGGGATTTCTGTGTATGTTGGGAGTGGGGAGGTACTGCATTGTAGTGCTTCTGTGCCTGGAATGTGATGGCTTGGGAATACTGCTTGGCTCCATGGACTCTCCAGTATGGGGTTCTTCAAGATCCCCATCTTGTTCCCCATGGTATTCAACAACTACATGGAACCACTGTGTTTTGGAGTGCATTGTCATCAGTATACTAATGACATGGAGCCCCATTTCTCCTTTTCCTCCTCATTCAGCAAGCCAGGTTGTAGATGTACTAAACCACAGTGTCTGCTTGTGACAATGCCCTGGATGAGGCCTAACAAACTGAAACCTGGTTCAGACAAGTCTGAGATGCTGATGATGGGCAGTTCCTCTGACTGGATGGGTGGAACTCAACCTGTTCTGGATGGGGTCACCCTTGCCTTGAAGGAGCAGGTTTGTATCTTGGGAGTGCTCCTTCATCCATCTTTGTCACTTGAGGCTCAGGTGGCCTCAGTGGCATGGAGTGCCTTCCACCAGCTTTAGCTGATAGTCCTGCTATGGCAGAAACAAACTTACTTCAGTAATCTAAGATATGGTGGTCTCTAAACTAAATTATTACAATGCGTTCTACATTGGACTGCTCTTGACGCCTGTTCTAAAACTGCAGATTTTGCAAAACGTGGCAGCCAGACCAGGGACAGGATGGTCTAAAAATATTACATCAGTTCTAGCCCACTTGCATTGGCTGCCTATACGCTTCTCAGCCCAATTCTAGGTACAAACTTACAAAGTCCTACACAGCTTGGGACTGTGATACCTCATGAAATGTCTCTTCCAACCAAAATGTGCGTGAACAATATGCTCAACATCTGAGGTCATCTGAATGCCACCTGCAAGGGGGGCTTGGTTGGTGGCAAGAAGGAAGAGAGTCTTCTCTGTGGTAGCCCTCAATTATGGAATGATCTTTCTGAAGCCCACCGGCACAAACTTAGTATCTTTTTGGTGCCAGGTTAAAATCACCCTCTTTGCCACAGTAACTGTCAACTTCAAATAGCACATGCTATTATTTGCAAGTTATTGGTTGGTAATACTTGGTTATTGCAAGTTGTTTTTAGCAGGCCTAGGAGATGACTTGATGGCACATAATGACAGCAGCGGTATGGACGGGTGTTAGCTGCTTACATTTTTAAAATTTGCCTTTAATTTTTAGTACAATTTTAAGATGTTTTTACTGTTATTTATATTTCAGGTCGCATTGTATTAATTGTACTTTGCCAAGAGAACTTTTGGGCAGTATAGAAATAAAACAAAGAACAGAAAATTGAGTTGGAGTAAGTGCTCACTGAGGGAGATAAATAATGTGGTCCCCAAAAGATCTGTATTGAGACTGGTACTTTTTAGCTTGTTCATAAATGATCTGGAATTAGGGATGAATAGTCAGGTGGCCAGGTTTTCTGAAGACACCGATGTATTGGTTAAAACAAAAAGAGATTGCAAAACATTCCAAAGGGCTCTCTAAACTGAGGGAATGGGCATTTAGGTGGCAAATATGGTTCAATGAAAGCAAATGTAAAGTGATGCACATTGAAGTGGAAAAATCTTAACTTCATGTAGCAGTCACTGATCAAGAAAGAGATCTTAGGGCTCTAGTGGATGGCTTGATAAAAACATCAACCGAGTATGAAAATGGCAAATTCCATGTTGGGGATAGGAAAGGAATTGAAAATAAAACTGATACTCTTGCCTTTATGATCTTTGTTCAAACAACACTTGAAATATCGTGTGCAATTCTAATTCCCACTCTTCAAAAAAGGAACTGCAGAGTTGGAAAAGGTGTTGAAAAGGTGACTTTCTGCATGAATTCAATCATTCCCTACTCATGGTTGTTTATAGGTTTATTAGATGATGCTGGAAACGTCTAGTTTAATTTCTGCATTTAGTCAGAACTTTCAGGAACTTTTAAAAGTAGGGAAAATGCAGTATTTAATGGTGAAAGTGAAAGAAAAGATGGTTTTCCCCTTGGTCTCCCTCCATGTCAGAAACTGGCATATCACCAGTAACCCCACCATCACATAATCCTAGCACATTGCAGAACCTGCTGCATGTATTATACCTCCTGAAATAGGATTTATTTTCAGAAGAAACCCTTGCTGCAAAATGATCAGATGTGTTGCTGTGTATTGCACAATACTTTTTTGGGAACTCCCCCTCAATAAATAGACTATAGAAAATTGGATGTGCTTCATTTGTCTGTGTGCATTACTTCCTAGGTGAAGACATGTATGGAGGCTACACTTATTGGGAATAGTAAACCTCACTGGAGGGGGAACATACATCTGCGTCAATATGCATAGGATTGGGCTGTGTAAGTCTCCATTTAGACAAATGAGGCTGATGAACGCTGTGTTGTAATTCTGACTCTGCCATGATTCACAAAAGTCACCTTAGTCAAGGAACTGAATTTTCTGCTTATTCATTTCCTTGTTTTTAAATAAGTATTTACTTACCTCCTAGACTATTATGATCATTGCTTAGTTAAAATTTAACATGAGCTGAATAGGATGGGTGCTGTACATACACGCGCGCACACACACACACACACACACACACACACACGAATGAATGCACAGAGTGTCTGACAGACAGGATAGCTGAACAAACAAGCACAAAGCACTTCAAGGGAAAACTGGGCACTTCCTGGCAAGGCTTATATTGTGCAGTCCTGCCCAGCCTCAAACAATGAATTTTATGAATGGTCTACCCACTGATACCCTCCACTGTTACACCACCACTTCTAACTTTTTTTCTTACAGCTGCACAATTCCTATTAATGGAAGCGGTAGGAGGTGTCTTCCTGGAAGCACCCTTACTTACAATAATGTATGGTTCTGGGGCCAAAGGATTTCCAGAATTGTTTGAAGAACTTTTAACAGGGAAGGAAGTTACATGGAGGCATTCTGGGAGGCAGTTCCAATCAGAAGGGAGGCAAACAGAGGAAATAGAATCACTTCAGGGAGCAGCACACCTTTGGATTGAAAGTTTTTCTCCAGGAGGCTGTTACCATAATCCGCTGTATCTACTTTCGGTTTCATCACAGAATTGAGATCCAAGCACTGCACAAGGAATTTAACTTTCCTGCTTTCCTGCTACTTAATCTCTAGGTGTCATGGTGGTGTAGCAGAATACCATGATCCACAAGAGGAAATAATGCTTTTCTCACTTCCACAAGTAAATGCTGCAGTTTCCCTGCTTAGAAAAAGGCCTCGCTGAACATGATGGTTAGACACAGAAATGAAACTAGAGGGCCACAAGGTTATCCAAGGAACACAGAAGCAATCATGGGTAGGGAATGTGGAGTACACAGTAAATGCCTTGTGTAGAAAAGCTCAGAGCACAGTAGCATTGGAATTTAAGTGTAGAGAGATGAGGAAGGGCAAGACCATGAAGGCCTTTAAAGGACTAGAAGCTTGTGCAGGGCCTGGAAACCTCACAGGAAACTAGTGGAATGATTTAAGAAGCGGAGTCACATGGTGAAAGATGAGAGGTGAATAAATTTACCAGTAGTGCAGTGGGTGGATATGAGTGACAAAAGTGAGATCATAGAATATCCACACCACTCTGACATGGTATTAACATTGTGGTTGTCCAGACATCATCTGAAGCTTCTGGCCCTTCCTGGCAACAAACTGGCAGGCAGAAGGCCCCCTCCCCTTCCATGTCAAGAACAAATCCTGTCAGACTAAACTGATTTCATTTTTTGATTGGGTGACCTTCCTGGTGGACTTGGGAATGCTATGGACATAATATATTTGACTTCAGTAAAGCATTTGAGAAAGTGCCCCATGATATCCCATGACAGCTGACAGTGGGCAAGATGAAACAACTTTCAGGTGTATCCACAAGTAGCTACACAACTGGACTCAAACAGTACTTATCAATGACACCTGCTCAAACTGGGGAGAGTTAACAAGTAGGATGTCACACAGTTCAGTCCTGGACCCAGTGCTCTTCAACATTTTCATTATTTGGAAATCTTATTCAGTTTGAATGAGGAAGTGCAGGAAATGCTTACCAAGTTTGCAGATGAAATTTAATAAGACAAATGCCAAGTTCTACACCTAGGCAAAAGAAACCATTGTTACAAGATGAGGAATACTTGGCTGAACAATCCTGCAAGCGAGAAAGATCTTGGAATTGTTGTAGATCACAGGCTGAATATAAGTCAACAATGTGGTGTGGCTGCAAAAAAGGCAAATGCTATATTGGGCTGCATTAATAGAAAATCATTTCCAAATCGCATGAAGTACTAATTTCCTTATATCCAGCACTGGTTAGACCTCACCTGTATTCCAGTTCTGATTACCACAATTCAAGAAAGATGCAAATAAGCTAGAAAGGGTTTAGTAGAGGGCAACAAGGATGATCCAGGGCTTGGAAATAAAGCCCTGTGAGGAAAGTTTGAAAGAACTGGGCATGTTTAGCCTGGAGAAGACTAAAGCCATTCAAAATTGCAGGTGAGGAGCCATCTGAGAGGGATGGTTTAACTTGGAGTCCTGCACTGAGCAGCAGGGCAAAGAGATCAAATCAGTTGATCCTAAAGGAGATCAACCCTGACTGCTCTTTAGAAGGTCAGGTACTGAAGCTGAAACTCAAATACTTTGGCCACCTAATGAGAAGGAAGGACTCCCTGGAGAAGACCCTGATGCCGAGAACGACTGAAGACAAAAGGGGATGGCAGAGGTTGAGGTGGCTGCATGGGGTCACTGGAGAGATGGGTGTGGGGTTGGGCGAACTTCGGGGAATGGTGGAGGACAGGAGAACCTGCAGGAATGTTGTCCATGGGGTCACAAAGAGTCAGGCATGACTGCAACTGAACAACAACAACAACAAATAACAATACTGAGCAGCAGGTTGGATCTGATGGCCTTCTTGGTCACTTCCAATTCTACTGTGATTCTGTGATATGTTCCAAACTCCCCACTCTGACCACCCTACAAGGACAGACTTCCCATTGCGATGTTGCAACATGCTGGCTTGATGAAGTAACCTGAAATGCATTAAATGTTGTGATAGTGTCTATCTTTTGCCCACTTCTCATTGAAATCAATAAGGCTTACTTATGAACTACATTTAAAAGTTGGCAGATCACACTCCCATAGAACCAGCCTGTACCTGCAAGTTTTGCTTAAACCGCAGTCCCTCTTCAGCACTCTCTCAGGGGGTGGCCTCTCTCTCCTCAGGCTGGAAGCAGTAGGGGCTTCCCTCAAAGCTTCCTGGCTCCTCCCAGGAAGCACAGTCCATCTAGGCCAAATCCAGCAGTTCTTTCATAATGCTGCAGAGTAGACATGCATCGGGTTGTAATGTTCATAATTTCAAGCACACATTTCTTAGCCCAAGTCTCCATGAGTCCTTACAAAACCGCATGCACTGTGACTAGAAGACACCTCCATCCAGTTATCTTGAAATGGACTAATCTACATTGGTGCCTGGCACTGTGAGCTATGAGAAGCAGCTTCTGCTTTGTGAAGCGCCCTTAAATTCCACTCTCAGACAAGAAAACTGTTGCTCTCCCCACATGAAGCAAAAAACTGTTTTTGTTGTGGTTCAGGTTGCAATAATTGCATTTACAGCAAATCAGAATTTTGCCATAAGAGGTCTGGGGTCTAAAGATTTTTGCAGGTCTTTGCTATATTTTTTGTTCTTCAACTTTCAATAGAGTTATAATTTTGTGGGCACAGAACTGTTTTGAACTGTTCTTATCTATGAACTGTTTTTAGTGACATTTCTTTAAACCTAGCCAAGACAGTCATACTTTCTGTTCTTCAACTTTGAACTGAGTTACTGAACAAATTTGGCTACTGGTTGATTAAAAATGAATCCATATGCTCATTGGGAGAGATTCAAAACCTCAGAAAACACCCCATAAGCAGAGAGAAAGAGAGAGAGAGAGCCTTTTCTATGAGGCATTTATTGAATGCTTGTGATTTCTCATTCATGGTAGTTTACAGGTGTTTCACACAGCACAGTCATTTTCCAGGGTCTCTAGTGTTCTTTGCAATCATTTTTGTGGCCTTTTTTAGAAGTAAAAAGTCTTTTATTTGTGAATAGTGGCAAGAAACAGTCTGTATTTGTGCAATTCCACTATACCTCAGCACCACCTAGTGGTCCTATAATGGAAAATATAGGAGGAAAAGGTGTATATCCCACCCCTGCCTCCCACCCCGGAGAAAAAAATTTCTAAAAGAGCCAGTCATGAGTTAACAAAGGATATGGGAGCAGAAGCCTAGGTAAAATGGGTGTTAAAAATCTCATGCAGAAAATCCCTTATATATGTGTGTGATTGCAGGTGACAATCCAAAAAGACTACAGTGGTACCTTGGCTCACAAACTTAATCTGTTTCAGGACTCTGGTCGTGACCCAAATTGGTTGTGAGCCAAGTTAAATTTCCCCATAAGGTTCAATGTAAATAAGGTTAATCCGTTCTGTAACCATTTTTTTTTTAAATCAGAAAAATGTGAAGCAAAGTGACAACAACAAAGATCGCGGCCATCCCCCCAGCCCAAGCACAAGCGTGGCCATCTCCCCGCCTCCCCCAGCATGACCGAAATCACACCTGTCGACCCTGCAGGCACCAGTCATCCTGGAGTGCTGGGGGGTGGCGGGGGGAGAGACAGGAACGATTGTGGGCGCACTGGGGGAGGGAGAGATGGGCACAAATCGTGCGCAGGGGGTGGGGAGATGGCCGCAACTGCAGTTCCGTTCATGCAGGGAAGGCGTGCCTGATCAGAGGTGCGCTCCTGCAGGAAAAACGGGCAGAATCTCGGCCATCTCCCCTGCGGCTCTGCCTTGCTGCTTCCGTCTTTCCTGCAGCAGTGCGCCTCTGATCATGCACCCCTTCCCTGCATGAAAGCAACTGGGATCATGGCCATCTCCCTACCTGGGGAGGGAGGCAAATGGCTGCGATCTTGGTCGCTACCCAAAGCGGTGTTCGCGACCCAAGTCAAAAATTCTCAGAAATGTTTGTTTGTGACCCGATTTGGTCGTGAACCAAGGCGTTTGTGAGCCGAGGTACCACTGTACTTGATTTGTTACCATTTTAAAGGGCAATAACATATTAAAGTGAAAGTTACCCTTCCTTTTTATTCCTGAAATCAAGTTTTCTATTTGCTTCTATATCTTTTTGCAGTTAACAAATTTCTAAGTCCTTCTTTCCCAGCACTCAAACACAATTCTTTGGGGCCCAGTGCAGACTTACAGCACAGTTTTTCTCCCATATGCAACCCATGATCCCATCCCATAATACAGCCTTGTCTATCATAAAGATGTCCATTTTAAATCTGAACTCACGTTTTCACACCATAGTCCACATGGGGGCTTTTCTCCCATACCGCCAGACACCCCACGTTCTCCCAGAAAGCTTCCTCTGTGATTTAACTTTGTGGTTGGTCTCAAAAAAGAGATTATATTGTTGCTGCTTTTTGTGTAAATAAATAACTTTTTTCTGGCACTGTTCATTACAGCCTGATGAGCAATCTGTTATGTTTTTAAACCACAAGCCTATTCCTCAAAAAAAAAGAAGAGCTGGATGATGTAACACCATACCTGCATTTTGTAAGACTTCTTTTTCTAAACATGGTCGTGCTGTTTCCTGAACATCTTTTGGCCATATTAGCAGGCTCAATTGCGATAGCATCACCCTGGAATCCCAGGATACACCTGGAGCTTTTCTTCACCATCACTTGTTACTTGCTGCACAGACAGCCCTTACACCGAAATAATATTCTTCTTGTTTTTCGCTACTTCACTAATCAGTGTATTTCCTGAGCCAGACTGCAGAAAGAGCTCAACTGTTCTGAAAAACTGGACAGAAGAGACTGTTGGTGTTTAGCTTCTTTTAGTCCCCTTTCTTTAACCTCCTTATGGGGCTGGCTGCCTGTTTGTGTTTATAGCCAGACAGGACAGTACTGCTGCACAGTTTTGTATGAACTCGCACTGGCAGTGGGGGAGGGGGAGGGGCTGTATATGCTTAGCATTGGCTTTTACTGATACTGGGATCAACTTGGGTGATTTCCATCCTTCTTACTTAGTTGCCTGTCCCTCCTGATATGCCAGAGAAATCTGGAGTTGGTAGTTCCTGAGAGGGCAAGCTCAGCTCTTTCTCTCCCAAATGATAAGTCCTAGACAACTGCAGAAGTGCATTGCCTTGATTCTAGGGAAGGGTTTGGCCCAGCAATTCACTGTTTAGAACATCACTTGTTCTGCTTGAACACTGCTACTGAGTGGCTATAGCAAATCCCACAAGTACCCTCAAGGATGACCTATAAATATAGCCTCTATTTTTCCTCCCATATTTTAACGGGGTTGCAGCCTGGCTCAGGGGATTAGTCACTGGATTTCCAGGATCTAGTAAAGAATATGATTGGAATTTGCTATCACCAACCTATGGTTCCCGAAGTTCTATGAAGAAAGCCACCACTATTTAACTTGGAATGGACAGCCCTTGCTAAATTCTCCCTCCAGCCCCAGCCCAAAATTCTGTACTTCTGTTTCAGTGATGTACCATTACACATCCACTCAAAGGGGCAATATTTTATAAATGGGATACCCCTTCACACACACAACAGCTGTCCTGACATTGTTCCTAATGATAATGATGGCTAGCCTTCATCTAGGCAAAACTAATAAATGTTGTGCCTGGGGGTGTTTTTGGACCCCAACATGAATTCCAATATATTCAGGTGGTATAAAATGTCCCTAAACACCTTCTCACTCTCCATCATGGTGAAGTGTATTTAAAATCCCAAAAAACACTACACAGAAGGTGGAATGATTGAGTATACATTTACCTCATATTTATTACAGATAAAATAACCCACATTTTTGAATCTTCAAACTTTGTTATTTTCAATTAGAAACAACAAAGTAAATATTTTTGAACCAAAGAGGCAAAACACCAGCACAAACTGGTTGAACTGGGAACAAGCATACAATTCTGCATACTAATATTGCTTATTTTTAGAGATCATTTTTCTATCCCATCCGCCAAATACCTCTAAGAAAGGGCATTGTCTGACTGAATCTTCTACACACTGGCTTCCAATCAGCATAGCATGGATTTCAGAATTTAGGTTCCCTGTTTTAGGGTGAATGAGGGATTTGCTCTTCTTCCTGGCATTCAGGACAGACCTACAGGAGTTTTTCATATTGATACGCACACTTATTCTGAAGATATGTTGGAGTGCTCAGAGTCAACAGGAGTAGGTTTTTTGCTGTCCTCTGGAAAGCTGAAAGAACATCTCCAGATTAAAATAGCTAACATGGTCAGCAGCTAGTCAAGTATTTAATTACAAATAGCTCTTAAATTATCGTCATAAATGAAACGAACATTTATTATTACAAGCAAATGGGAGTTAATAATTCTTGATATAAGGATGAGCAATGCCAAGTAATGTTAAGCACCATGTTAAACAGCATGTTAAACACCTAATTGTCAACTGCCAGAACTGTTTGAAAGTTTGTACTGATCACTTGAATGCATGTCTTTGGAATTTAAAAGAAATTATAGGCTATTAGAAAGGGCTATCAAACTTTGGGAATTACACCTTCTGCTGGTGACCTCCTCTTAAATAAATGTGAAAAACAAGTGAAGAGTTACTCAGTTTTTAAAGAATTGCTGATGGAATAGTGGAGAGGATTTAAACTCTCCAAACTGGACTTTGACTTACAAAGGCAATACTCTAAAACCAACTGAGGAAACTGTATGTAAAAATCTCGATGACAAGCTGGCTCTTGCTGAACAAATACTGTTTGTAGGACTAGCACAGCCAGCTACAACTGATAAACAATTAAATGATGCTATTCTTAGACAAATACAGGAGCTAGTCCAAAATAGAGGGTGAGCTGTTCAGAACATACCCTTTGTTCAAAGAGGAAAACTCTTGTGAGGAACTATTGCCAGTCAAGGAATGGATTTTTCTGTTGCTGAAGGAGATCAGATGTATTAAATTAAATCTTCCCTATCTACAAGGAACAATCTTTTAACAATAATTGTAGCTAGCATAGTTAAATGAAACTTTCAAATAGATAAGCTATCCAATGCATGTGGAAAATTGAGTTGAACAAAAGGTAGAATGAAAGGGAGCTAAAAATGTAAAGAAAGACACAATTATTTTAAATTCAAAGATTGAAAAGTATAAAAACCACTCATTTGTCAGAAAATGACCCTAAACAGAAAGATGAGCAAAGCAACAGGAAAAGTCCAAAGCTAAAAACCTTACCCCAGTGATACGCCAAAAGCAAAGAACAAGAAATATCCTGAGGAAAATTATATACTGATGCAGAGAATTAAATCTGATCTCTTACACATCAATAGTTAATAACACTAATGGGGGTGCATTGAGAACTTCTGGAGATACATGATTCTCATACTATTATTTTACCTGCAGGAGTATTATCCTCAGAGAAGGTTAAAACTAACAAAAAATGGAATTTGATTTTAAATTGCCACAAACTGGTAATGGGTATTTATCCAAAACCATGGGCTTGTTAACTTGATATGATAGAAAACAAAATTTATTAAAGATTATCAATACAATAAATCAGGGTCAGTTTACCATTGTAGACATAAAACAGATGGAATATATTTTTATAAAACAGATGGAATATATTTTTATAAAATAGATGGAATATATTTTTAATAATATTTGTGCTCGGGCAATGGCTATTTTTGTTGATTGAAGTCTAACTACCATGGTCTTCTCCTTCAGGGACCTTCTAGCTGAGTGTAGAATCACAGTTTCAAGATTTTATGAGAATAGTGTGTCACCCCAGGCATTTATCACTGAAAGTAAAACAAATTTTAAAGTATATTACCAATGGAAAATAGAAGTTCAAAAATTTAATTGATCTTGATTCTTTAAATGAAATGTATCATTATAGTCAAAATGAAACAAAGAAACTTCCCCAAAATGAAAAGATACATTTTAAGAAGGGTGAAAAAATGTAAATAAACTCCTTTGGTGCATTTTATTTTCAGGCAGAAGATGAAATTCTGCTAAGATTAAACCTGTTAAAATCACATAGGGCAACCATCCGAATGAGAAAGTTGAGAGCTTACTTAAAAGACAGGATTTTCATTAATTATTTATTTAAAACATTTGTATGCTGCCTATTGTGCCATAGCCTCTCTAGGCGGCTCACAATTAGATGTTTCCACCTCATCTAAATATATAGAATGCCCCAAAGGGAAAGTCGGGATGCTTCAGAAGTATCTATGGTATAAAAGTAACAGCTATAGCACAACTCCATCCATTGTTAAATGATGGTTAGATTCGAAGTATTGAATCCACTCTGATAAAACTGACCACTGTGCAGGAAAGGAGCCCATGACTTGGTTGGATATGAACCTGGAGGAAAATGAATTAGGTTTGCTACTAAAACAGATTGCATCTGTTGATTGCCAAAGAAAGCAAAGAACTGCGGCAATTTCAAATGTCAGCAGACCAAGTTTAGAAGTAGGAAAAAATATATTTGAAAGAGTGGGTTGTATATCATCATGGCAGGAAATTTCAGTGCCCAAATAGGGCAAATGAATTCCATATTGTTTCTTATTTCCATCTACAAACAAGAGGGATCTCACATAATAGCAATTAGGCAGTCAAAAGACAAGGGTTGCAACTATGCTGGTTTTTATTTAACACAACTTTTACTTAGAGTTGATTTGGTTGTTTAGTAAATGGGGATACTGAAGGTGACAGAAATGTACATTCCTTTCAAGAGTGGGAGCTTCTACATTTGATTATTGTACTGCTTTGTACAACTTGTTAAATCTAGTTGTAGTGTGAACAAATGGCTTGAGAGAGATCATTTAGCCTTAGTTTTAACCTTAAAACTTGGTCTTCCAGACAATTGTACAAATTGTGTATGGATGCTAAACTTAGAGGCTGAGAAGAGATTGACATGAGTGAAACAGACAAATATATTAAGTCAAAACATAAGAGATATTGCATTTTGAAGAGAGGATTTAGCAACTGAGGACACCCCATCAAAAGTTTTTTTTTCCTTTTTATGAAGATATAATTACACTTTTACAAAATCATTGAAATCTAATACCCACTAAAATTGGGCACTAAGCAATCAAAATATTGGTGATCATGAATGCATGGCACTGAAAAAAATCCCAAGGGAAAAATATTGGTTGTACAGAGAAAGAAACTTGCCAGCATAACCATCTGAAGGGTTTATATGAAGCCTTAATTAAAACAAAAAAGAGATAGGCTATGAGAATTACATGGCAAACTCAGCAAGAGAGAAAGAATCTGCAATGTTTTTGGCTAGTGATTTCAGGTGTTTGGCCAGAAACAACACTAAGTATGGAATATGCAATTTCATTAAATTCCTGAGAAGCTCATTTCAGTGCCATTTTTGTGTCAGGACAATATCATCAATGGTCATCTAAGATTAACACAGACAATTTACCAGATCAGCCACAGGTTACTCTTTGAGAAATTCAGCATCTTATCTCTAAATTAAAATCTGGAAAAACACTTGGGTCTGACAATATACCTCCTGAATGAATAAAAGCGAATGTAGACAGGTGGGCTGCTGGACTGACTACTTTGTTTGCATGTCTATTACATGGCATATATCCCAGGGACTGGGGCCTAGCCATTATTATTCCAGTCTATGAAAAAGGGAAAAGAACTGATCTGGCAAATTATAGACCAGTAAATTTGCTGAGTATAATCAGCAAATTATACACCTCTCATCTTCATGAGAAACTGTTTTATTGGCAAGAACAAGAAAATATCATTGATGATGAGCAAGCAGGATTTAGAATGGGATGATCCACAGCAGATCATGTAGTGGTCCTCCAATACATTGCTGAATAATATGCATTAACTACTAAAGAGAAGCTGCATGTTGCCTTTATCGATTTAAACCTGCTTTTGACCTAATTCTAGAAATAAGTTGTGAGGAAAGCTCAAAGCTACTAACATTGATAGGAGACTGCTTATTCTTATGTGGAGTCTTTATGAAACATTTATTTGAAATATGGATTTGTTGGTCTGATTTATAATACTTATAATGGAGTTGGACAAGGGTGCATTTTGGCCCCCATTTTGTTTACTTTTTATATTAATTCTTTGGTCCAGGCTTTGAAAAGGGTAAATTTACACACTCCCAAATTGGCAAATAGACCCTGGCAAATTCTCTTATATGCTGATGCTGCAGTGTTCCTATCATTATTAAGCACTGGCTTGAAGCATCTTGTAAGTGTCTTATTGTAAATATGAACTACTGACAATAATTGATTCTAAAAATAAGGTCATCATTTTTAATAACAAGAGGACCAGGCATCAATGGCAGATTAATGGACCACAAATTAAACAGGTTACTTCCTACAAATATCTTGGTGTAACCTTTGAATCAACTGGTGTAACTGTTCTTAACCACTACTCCACAGTGGCTCTCATATGACTGTAATTAGTTATCACACC
This sequence comes from Varanus komodoensis, assembly GCF_004798865.1. Classification (NCBI taxonomy): domain Eukaryota; kingdom Metazoa; phylum Chordata; class Lepidosauria; order Squamata; family Varanidae; genus Varanus; species Varanus komodoensis. Next base: position 20,525 of record NW_025336064.1, read on the forward strand.
TATTTCACTGCCAGCGTTCTGATCATTTTTCCTTAACCTTCTACATATAGCTTAAAAGGTTCATCATTTACCACAAGTTAGCCTAAGGTACAATCCTATGCCAGTTTAGACAGAAAAAAGTCTACAACTCTCAGCATTCCCCAACCAACCAACCTTTTTCTTCTACACAGGCACTAAGGATTATGGCCTTTGTGATAGTGTTGCCTTCCCCAGGTTTCTAGTGTTAGCACAATTTGAAAACCATGTTTTGAAAGGTGGAAAGCTATACCGCAGAAAATAATGGGCTTCTTGAATAACAGCGTTATGAAGAACTGCAGGTTCAATCTAGACCATTGCCTAGTTTTTATTTTTAGTGTGCATACTTTGCTTTGAACATCTGGCTTCCTAGTAATATACTGCAATTTGACGCATCCTACCAGTCTTCAAGCTGAAGTCTCATTTGCGGTCACGCACTGTACAGCACTTCGATCACATGATGCAAACGCGACGGAAGCGTCAGGCGCTCGCGCTGTTAACTGCGCTGCCATCTTGAACTCTAATCACATATGGGTGTCGCCATCTTGTCTTTCCCTCGGCATGGGGGGCGCCATCTTGTGCCCTCTCGATGAATGAACGGCGTCGCGAAGGAGTGAGCCCATCCGGTTTGGTTCGCCGCGTCGTCTCGCAGCGTGGTCCGCCATGGAGCCCCGCTTCGCCTACTTTTTTCTCTCTCTCTGTCTGGGGGGCGTCCTGGCGGCACCAGAGCTGGTCAATGAAGAAGTAAAGCGGACGGTGGACCTCGGGACGCACCTGGCGAAAGTGACTGCCGAACTGAACCTGGCCAATCCTGCGGGGGGTTCTGGGTCCGCCACCACCTTCCTTCTGGCTTTGGACCCCGGCCTGGAGAGCCACCTGGCTTACCTGGGAGTGCAGGTGAGCAATTGATGGAGCCCCCCCCCCCCCCGCAGGCCTATTATTACTTTCTCAAGCCCGGACTGATCCTTTCTCTGGCGCTCCGCACAGAAATACTGTTTCAGGCGCTTTCACTCGATTTTTTTCTGTTCTGCCCGCCGCGCTCCTTTAACGTTTTGGCTGCATCTGTCACCGTTTCTAGGAGTGAGATTTCAGCCTCACCGCTCCCTTTCGCTCTCACCTTCTTCCGTTTTTTCTCCCATTCTTCGGGTGGCGGTAATCGCCTCCTCCAAATGTCGCTCCTTGCTGGGAATTGCGTCCCTTCCCTTTCCCAATTCCAGAACCCCTTTGTTGTTGTGATTGGTCGTCTAACGATTGTAATGGAAAGCATGGTTGATTCTCCCACCGCCCCTTCTCTTTCTCTCTCACTTCCTCAAGTATATGTTGGAGTGTTGATTTGGTTTTTAACTGAGATAGTTTTGGGGTGCTTGACTCCTGTAAATTGATGTGTGGAGAACGGGCTGCAAAACAGCACTTGGTGCGTCAGTTTGCCCGTAGAGGTCTGAGCGGAAATCCGCAGACAGAGGTCTGGGCGGTGAGCAAATCCAAACTTTGTGAATCAGCTGAAAACTTGCAACCCTCTGGAATGACTCTATAGTGTGTTGTAGGCTGAGGAAAGAATGTAAGGAAAATATATTTAAATGAAGGAAAGATCATGGGCCGCCCCAAAATCTCTTGTAAACAGCCCCAGATGGATTTCTTAATGTGTCTTTCCAAGTAATTGTCTGGGATGCCTTTTTACTCTGTGGCCGTGTGCACCACATGTATTTCTCTTCTCCCTGGCTCTTGGTTCAGAGTTGCTGATGTAGTAACGGCCTGGCAAATGCTGACACGTAAGCATAAGTACTTCACTTGGAGCGCAACCTAGAGGGAGGGAAGCACAGACCTCAAAGCATGTCCATAAAACTGCATACGCATGTGCAAGGCCTGTACTCAGCTGCATACACAGAATGCTGGCATGTAGGCTTAGTGCTTAAACTGCCTGTATTTCCTGACTGACTTGTAATAATCAGAGGAGTGGGGGAAAGTTGTTTTAGGGCTTTTGAAAACCTTTCTGTAGGGTATTCATTTAAGGCTTCTGTTATTATGGTTGATGACAGACAGATTGTTGGTGGAAAAGGAATAATCAAATTTTGCAAGGCAGCTTGATTTTTTAAAAAAATGTACAAGGAATAGGGAAAATAGGTTATTTAAATAGGAGGAATTCAAGATGAGGGAAGAATCAATAAGAATAATAAGATCAATAAGGGTAGTAAGAACATAAGAAAAGCCATACTGAATCAAATCAATGATCCATCCACTCCAGCACGCTGTTCACCTGGTGCCCACAATTAGGATGGGTGCAAGAGTTCCACATGCCCAAGCTCCTCAGCAACTGATGTACACTGGGGTACTGCCTCTGATAATGGAGGCTGCACGTAACCAACAGGCTAGTAGCTTTTTCTAGCCTTCCACCTCCTAATTTGTCTAGTCACCTTTTAAAGACATCCAAATTAGCGGCCATCATTATAGCAGTTCCATAGTTTGACTATGGTTCCACTTCCATAGTTTAACTATGCAATATAAAGCAATGTATAACACGCAGTGTGCCTTACTCCCAGCAATGGTGTTATAGGTTGACATTTCAATTGAGCTCTTCACCATAACTCCAAGATCCTGATCAGTTGCTGTTAGCTCAGATACCATCAGCCTATAGTTGAAGTAGATACAGATACAGATTTTATTATTATTATTATTTGCACCAACATGCCACTCCTTTCGTGTACATGGCCTTTGGCATGATATCATCAAATGGCGAAAAATAAGCTCAGGTTATCTGGGAAACAGCATATAGGTTCCATTTGACTTTCTGATTATGGATTTGTCATTTTTTTTTTTTTTACAAACCCATAGTAAGTATTAAGGCCCTTTGAGGTCAATGGCACTGTATATATATACATAGGATGGATACTGTTGACTTGCTTTACTTAATGACTGCTTGCTCATTTTGTAAAATGAGCATATTGCTGACCTGATAGTTAGCTGAGAATCCTGCCTAAGATGTGGCACCTTACTCTCATATATGGATTGCGTGAGAGTCCTTGGGTAGGTCCTGGTAATCTTGATCTACCACAGATGAGGCCTGTGAATTCATTTGTATATAGAAAATACAACTAAAGATACAATTCTACATCCTTAATTTTAAGCAACCAGACTTAGAGGCTTATGACTATCCTGTGCTGAGCAGAAGGGAGTGGTAGGATTAAGCTTTGCCTCTATAACTTGTACCCTGCATTTTTTGGATGCAGGCTTTTTGCCCGTCTTGCTGGTACATTTCAGAGAGGAAGGAAAGGAGGCTGGAGAGGCTTCATGATAGCTGAAACCCCAGTCTCTTCCCCATCAAAATGTCCCCTTCCTTCTCCAAGGTCACTTTCCCAGCCTTGGAAGGCAACTGGTATTTTTCCCTGTTTCAGCTGTGTGGAGGATGGGGTGGTTCTTTGATTGCCCACTTATGTTGGAACACTGTCTCATATTTATTTATCACAGAATCTAAAATATCTATGGCCTCTCACACCTCTGTATCTATAAAGGGATGCATCATCCATGATTTTAAACATATTTTAGGAGAGTAAATAGAGGTAACCCCATGACTGAGCTAAAATGATGTAAATCCAAATACCATGGATTTCTTGATATGCATCTACTTTTTCATTATCCTTCTCCGAGTGGCCTTAAAGTACTACATAGATCCTTTTCCATTTGACCTGTTTGCCCGAAGAATAAGAATAGAAATGAGTGTTACCAAGTGCCTTATCTGTCACTATTAGTATTAGGATGCTCAGATAACCATTGTCAGGAAAAATCAGGGTGATTTCAATAAAGGAAGGTCAAAATAATGCCATGCATCATTTGTATGTCCAGCTGGTGGCTATTGAAAGACTGCTTTCAGATGATTCCCAGTGGGATATAGCTTTTGAATGAGAACTTGCATCCCATAAGCAGCTACTGTTCTTGTTTTGAAATTAGCAGCCTCCTCCATAATTTTAGCTAGAAAATACAGTTGCATACTCTTCTTTCTCCCATGAAGGAAAGAGGCATGGTTTTTATCCCTTTCTGTTGAGATTTTGCAATGGGAGAATCCTGCTTGCACTTTCTATGAATGTCCAACATTCTCCTTCATTCTCCCATGTGTTCCACACATGCTTCAGGATTCTGGGAAGGGACTGTTGAATGTCAGCCACAAATATTGATTCTGCCAATGAGCTAGACCAATGTTTGAATCTTAGAGGGTTGCAATATGCGTCAGTTGCTGTTACATAGCACTGCAGGGCTTGCAGAATTGGACAACAGCTTGTTATCGATTGCTTGGCTGATTATTAGTATGTGTCTGAGATTAAAATGCATCCTAGCATTTCTGCTGACTTACTTTCCACTGGAAGGGAACAGGAATTGTTTAATGTTTCTAATGAATTTAATTGGATAAGTGGGGTATGGTAGCACTGACCAGACTTTAATATTATTATTTGAAATAGGTGAAAGGTGAGGAAGAGGAGGAGAGTACTCTGGAGATGAAAGAGACAAAGGTAAAAGGTAAAAGGTGAGTCTTGCTATGAGAAATTAAGGACTATTTCATGCTCAGGTTGTAAACAATGTATATGTTGTAAACAGCTGAGCTCTGTATCCATATTTAAAAACCCATAAATATTAACAATCTGTAAATAGTAAAATCACATTTACATAATTAATGCAAACATTATATTTAAATGCATTGTAAAATACTTCCAATTAGAGTAATAATGATAATATAGAGCAATAGAGGAATACTAACACAAAGCGGCATGATTAGCTTATTTATAAGCTGGGGAAGTCTTGAGTAAACAAGTGTGTTCTATAATAAGGAAGCATTTGAAAGAAGCTATATTATCTGCCTTCTGAATTGCATGAGGGAGTTTTCCACAGTGTGGGTGCCAGTACTGAGAAGGCCCACCATGAAGGGATTACATGACAGCCTTTGTGTAATTTTGGCATGACCAGCAACACCTCTGCTGACAATCATAAGGTTTGCTTGGCTATATGAGGGAAGGCAGTCTACTAGATAGCCTAGTGCACGTTGTTGAGGGCTTGGGATGTCAACAGGATAACTTAAATGTGGCTTGGTAGCTAATAGGCAATCAGTACAGTTCCTTTACCACAGATGTTATGTGAAAATATCATTTATTGAATGTCCAGTGAACATCCTCGCTGCTGTATTCTGCAGACACTAAGCCAAGTCTAAGGGCAGCCCTACACAGAGGATGCTTAATCTAATCGTCAGATTACCAGTTCAGGGATCACTACAGGCTACATTATCCCTGCCAGGAACTAGTGTAGTTGGTGCCCCAACAAAGGTGGCTAGCAGGAGCTCCAATCCACAGAGGTCACTTGGGCTTCCAGGGAAAGAGGGGCTTCCAGGGAAAGAGAGGCTGTAGGAACACACCCAAGGCACACACATTCTCCTTCAGAGGGAGTGTCCACCATCCATAAGAGAGAAACAGCCCAGTTTATGGAGGTTGGAACTGCCAAACCTTAGGGTCTCTGTCTTACTTGTATTCAGCTTCACTTGACGAATATATTTACAATAGTAATGTTTTTAAAGCTTAGGTTAAAACATGTAATTTTCAAAGTAATCCTGAAGCATTGCACTAGTTCCAGAGATACTTAATGCTGAAAGATTGCATATATAGAAAAGCTGATCCTGTTTGCATTTTGACTTAATTTTTTTATTTCTAGAATTCTTTAAAAAGGAAAAATCCACCCTGGCCATTATGTTAACAATGAAGTGGTCTCCTGAAACTGTAAGGCAGAGGTACACAACTTATAGCTCCCTGTGTGGTGTTGGACTGCAACTTTCATCAGCCCTGTCCAGCATAGCTAGTGGTGATGGTTGATCAAAGTTGTAGTCTAACACCATTTAGAGGGCCCTGCTATAAGCTGTAGTAACTCTTATTATTATCATTACATTGTATTTAGATCCTGTCTTTTTTCTCTTCTGAGGAACCCAACAGGACTTGCATAGCTCTATTTTATCCTGTGAGGCAGGCTGGGCTGGGCTGAGTTTTTGGTGACTGCCCCAAAGTCACCCAGTTAGTTTCATGGCTGAATGCAGACTAGAACCCAGGTCCCCAGTTCAATACTCTGACCCCCACACCAGCTCTCATACTGTGATTCGCTTACTTTTTGGAAGACTAAACCTCCCAGAAAATAACTGTTAGTATGTAGGTGTTAGCTTTTCAATATATTTGTGGAATTTAAGCCTACAGATCTAACCATTTTATTTTAATCAGATGAGGTTGGCATTTCCTGAAATAGCAACTGCTCCTGAGATTCTGACCCAGCCTTCCCCAACCAGGTGCCCTCCAGAAGTTTATGCCTGCAGTTCTAGTCAAGCCCAGCCAGCATGGCCAGTAATCAGGGATTATGGCAGCCACGGTCCCAGATACCTGGATAGTACCAATTTGCGAAAGGCTGATCTGACTGTGCTGAATAGTAGTCTCTCCAGTTACTGATATTTTGAATACAGCTTATTTAGACTAGTAGGTCTGAACTAGAAGAGCAGGAGTGATTTTGGATATCCATAACAGTGTCATTCAAAACTGCTTCAGGGATGGGAGTGGGAGAGATTTTTTTTCCAAGCGACGAACTCTGTTGAATTTGTGTGTTTGTGGGTATCTGTTAAGCCAGCAGAGCATGACAGGTCTTCTTTTTTCCCCCCAGTGGCAAATTCTTTACTGTGAAGTTGCCGTCTCCTCTGGCTCCAGGGGCAAAGATCCGCTTGTCTATTGAAACAGTTTTTACACATGTCCTGCAGCCATATCCTACACACATTACCCAGGCAGAGAAGCAATTTGTGGTTTTTGAGGGAAATCATTACTTTTACTCTCCATACCCAACCAAGACTCAAACTACTCGTGTAAAACTGGCCTCAAGAAATGTTGAAAGCTACACGAAACTAGGCAATCCGAGCCGATCAGAGGACATGATTGAATATGGACCCTTCAGGGATATCCCACCATATAGTGAGGTAAGTAATCCCATGTTAATGGTCATGGCAGAAGAACAGAGCCTGAAGGAAAAATGCCACTCGTGGACATAAAATACATGCCTGCCCTGCCTTTGTCATGTCGTACATCATAAATAAGGCATCCATGAAGGTAAATAATTTAAAGTGGCCTAAATAATGAAAGTGGACTTGTGTTTAAGTCCTTGCCTGGTAAGCACAGGTGACAAAGAATTCCATGCTGATGATTACCTGGAATTCTGCTTAGGTGAGTGAGTGGACCAGTGGGGGGGTGGGTGATGGCACATTCTGCCCCTCCTTCATCAGCTTTCTTGGCAGGAGCTTTTTTAGTCTGAGAGGCTAGTAACCTCTGTGTTCATGTTTTTCCAGTGTGTGACTGAACACAGAGAGCCGCCATGCTGATAACTGAGAAGAGGCAGCAGTTACAATTGTGTAGGCACTGACTGCTTTGGGGGGCTTTAACCTTAAGAATCAGGATTAATTCAGGTTGTAGCTGAATGCAGATTTATCACATTCCTGTTCAGTCAGTCATTTATATTTGCAGTGTGACTTCACAAATGAGTAGGATTTATAACGCGTTTGCAACTTTTCCATACTAACAGCTTTTGAAGATAAAAACTTTGCTTGCTAGGGGAATGCAGAAATTACTCACTGAAGTTTTTGGTGATCTGTATTGTGCTTGATTATTTTCATTGGGAGAAACATCTCCAAGATCTAAGTATGGATTTAAAACACTCTTTTAACACTGGGTGTATCAAGCCTTCATGATGGTATTTGATCGAATTCCTTCTGATTGCATTATGGGTTCTTGGTGATAAAGCACCCTACACTGATGTCTGTGAGAACGTTGACCTAAGCCATGCTTAACTTAGGGTGTGCTGGAACAGGAGAAACAGGAATTATCTAGGCTTTTACTATGCTTGTCGTGGGCATATGGAAAATTTTAGTTTGACATTCCCTCAAACTAGATCAGTGTTAGAAAAGAAGCAGTGTAGGGTACGGGTATTCAAGGTATTAGAATGGTATGAGGAAGTTATGTGCTATAACATGAAACAGCTCTCTTGCATATAGTGACCTTGGAGAATTGGTGACAGGAACCTTGCCACTGAGTCTTATGAAACGAGTGACTGTGTGCTAAACTGAACAGGAAACCCTTGACTGAGCAACCTTGCAACAACAACCAAAGGGGGAAAAATCAGTGTGAATGGACAACAAGCTGTGCTGTAAATGAAACAAACTTTTCTAATTGAGGTTGGGGACCCATTAAAAATGTTGAGTTTGTTCGTTAACATTTTTCTCCTTCATAGGATATCCTGAAGGTGCACTATGAAAACAACAGCCCTTTCCTGACTATCACTAGCATGACCCGTGTGATTGAAGTTTCTCACTGGGGCAATATTGCAGTAGAAGAAACAGTTGATCTGAAGCACACAGGAGCTGTGCTTAAGGGGCCTTTCTCCAGATATGACTACCAGAGGCAGCCAGACAGTGGAATATCTTCTGTGAAATCATTTAAGGTCTGTACTTTCAAGACTTGGTGTTAAAAGTAGCCCTCTTCTTTTGCTCCACTTCCTCTTAAGTGATGAAAACAGTTCACCCTTCCCTTCCAGAAGTGGGCCAAGCTGTTGGGGAAGGGGAAAGTGAGGGAAAATCCTACTGAGTTACTTCAAGGGGATGAGG
>NW_025336065.1:0-8557 GCF_004798865.1 Varanus komodoensis
ACTTGTCCCCTAAGCTCTACTTGTGACACCCTTTCCTATGTCCCAAGTGCAAGACATTCACCTTATCCACATTGAATGCCATTCTTTTCTCTCCTGCACACTTCCAGAGTATGTTCAGTTCCCTCTAATACTACGAATTTGATCAAAAGACTATTCACCACTTATTCCATGTTCTTGATGAATAGATTGAACAGAATTGGTCCCAAGACAAAGCCCTGAAGGACCCCACTCATCACTGCTCCCCATCTCAATGATTCTCCACTAATCGTTAGCCTCTGATTACAGTCTATCAACCATGCCCTGCTCTTATGGACAGTATTCACCAGTATTCTTTTTTTCTGAATTCAAAGAATTGAGCAAGAGCATCCAGGGATAAAATCAGAATATTCTTCATACAAAGACATCCCAGATATGTTAATTTGGAAGCAACCCTGTGGTGAATCCGAAAAAGCCTGGGGGATGAAAGGTACTTCCCGTTTCCTCACTGCTTTTGACTTCTCTGTCATTCCAGCTGCACCCTTTCCTGAGAAACCCTCAATTTCGCAATAATTCCATAGATGGGGTACATTTGGATGAGATTGACGACCTGACAGCTGACATGGACCTTGTGAACTGGGTTAAGTTTCCTAATCGGTCTGTGGTAAAAATTAAAGTTGGGAGCCTGAAAAGACTGGGATTGTTTCGCCACAAGTTCACCATCAGCCAAGATGCCATTGTGTGGCCCAAATGGCAAAATCAGGTGAAGAAAACCATTCCCTTCCCTTCACTCCATTTATTCCCCTTCTCTTAAGTAACAACAAGATGGAGCAGGTGTAGTAAATAAAGGCAGTACTTATAATTCAGATGGAATTTGCAGTTGCTTCAGTTTTACAGGATTGGGGTTTTTTGAGGAAATAGCTGAAATTCCTGGGAGAATTCTCAGCTCCACCTTTCCAATTCCACCTCCCCAGCTACTAGATATATCAGTGCTAGTGCATCTTCCTTAATGTTTCTTCTTTCCATGCTCAGCCCCTGCCCCAGTCCAGGTGTGTGGAAAGCTGCTGCCCAGGATTCTTCAAAGTGGCCCGCGAAGGAAAGCCTGTTTGCTGCTATGACTGTGCTCTCTGTCCAGAAGGGTCCATCTCCACTCAGGAAGGTGGGTGGATTCTTCCTCTTCCTTCTTTCAATGTTTTTTCACAGCAATAACCTGGCAGGGTAAGTAGGACTGTCAGCCTGTGCCTTGCCCAAAATCACCGAGAGAGCTCTATGACTTAGTTGGGAGTGAAACCTTGTTCAGGCACTCACAACTCCACATGGCTTTTCATATTGCTTTCAGATATGGTTTAATTCATTGTGTTTTAATTGCATTTAATGTGTTTATTACATTAATATATTTCATGTAAAGTAAGAATCCTAGGAAGGCCTTGGAAGTTATATGAAGTGCCTCAATACATGAATACTCCTGTATTGACTTCTGTAATGTGCTCTACGTGGGACTACCCTTGAAGACAGTCCGGATACTTCAATTGGTTCAAAATAGAGCTGCCAGGTTGCTGATGGGGACTGGGGGTTATGTTCACATGACTCCAGTCCTCCGTCAGCTTCACTGGCTTCCCATTGAAGTCCGGGCCCAATTCAAGGTGGTGGTGATGACCTATAAAGCCCTAAATGGCTTGGGTCCTTGCTACCTGAATGAGCACTTACATCCATATATGCCCGCCTGCCCCCTGAGATCTGCTGGAGATGCCCTTCTCTGGGAACCCTCCATGAAGGAAATTAGGAGGGTAGGTACTCGGAGGAGGGCTTTCTCAGCGGTGGCGACCAATCTATGGAATGCGCTCCCCAGAGAGGTCCTCCTGGAGCCGTCGTTATTTGTTTTTCGGCACCAGGTGAAGACCTTTTTATTCAAATGTCATTTTAATTGGTAATATTTTTGGCTTAATTCTTCTGCCAGGGTGACTTATTTTATAATGTTAATGTGTTTTATATTTTTAGTGTTTTATATTTTAACTGATGTTTTGTAAGCTGCCCCGAGGCTTCGGTGAATGGGGCAGCACAGAAATTTTTAAATAAATAAATAAATGCATTAATAAATTATTGCGTGCCTTCAGTCAAGTTCCCTTGCAACACAGGCACACCATCTTCTCTGGTGGTGAATCGATGCAGAGTTCCTGGGGCTTCACATGTCCAAACTCATATGCAATGTATGTTGCCATAAAGAAAAAAAGGTAAAGGTAAAGTTTTCCCATGACATTCAAGTCCAGCCATGTCTGACTCCAGGGGGTGGTGCTCATCTCTGTTTCCTAGCTGAGGGAGTCAGCTTTTGTCTGCAGACAATTTCCATGGTCATGTGGTCAGCATGATTAAACACCGAAGTGCAGGAATGCTGGTACCTTCCCATCAATGTGATACCTTTTAATCTACTTGCATTTGCATTATTTTGAACTGCAAGGTTGGCAGGAGCTGGGACAGAAGAATGGGAATTCACCCCATTGTGCAGATTCGCACTGGAGACCTTTCGATCCAACAGCCCAGCAGCACAGCAGTTTAAACCACTGCCCCATCTAAAGTCCCATGTCCTTAAAGCATCATTCATTTCTTTATTCAGTATATTTATATATAAAGTCAAATTCCTTCAAGTAACACATGATTGTTTATATATTTATTTTCCTGTTCTTCTCAATCCTGTTCTGACAACAAATGTTTGATGTAGGCTGATCTAAGCCTAAGATAAAGTTAGACCAGTAATACTTAATGCCCTAAATGACTTGAGAACTTTTTTTCTGAAATTACATACCATATCTGATGTACCCACCTTGGCTGTAAGCTCACATTTTGAAGTTCATCTCTGGAAGTAACATCCAACTTAAGGAAAGAGGTTGTCTACCAAAAGACATGCTATTTGGGTGTCGCACCCCAACTATGCAAACAGCTCCCACATATGTGCATCTGGCATCTACTCCTTATACTTTCTGTACCATGTAGACACATGTCTCCTTTGCCCCATATTAAAATACTTGATTTTAGTGTTCAAGTTTTATTCTCTATTTTATGGTGTAGTCCTGCTCTGGCATTGGGCCGATTTTATGGCAGTTTTTCTGGGCTTATTGGCATCTTTTTATTGGGAGTTCTTCTTTAATTGTCTGATTATAACATATTTGCTTTACTTTTTTCTTATACATTATTTTTGACTTTGAAAAGAACACTCCTACACCACCTAACATTAATAGTGACTGAATGTAAAGAAAAGACACAACAGAGGATTCCAGGATGCTCTTTCTTTTGCTTTCAACAGACGCAAAACAGTGCCTGAAGTGTCAGGAGGATCAGCATCCAAACAAGGCCCGGGATCGGTGCATACCCAAGGTCATCACCTTCCTGTCCTATGAAGAATCTTTGGGGACCTTCCTCACTAGTTTTGCTGTACTTTTCTCCATGGCCTCAGCAAGCATACTGGGAATCTTTAGGAAATTCCAAGACACTCCCGTAGTCAAAGCCAACAACCGAGAGCTCTCCTACCTCCTTCTAGTCACTCTCCTGCTTTGCTTTGCATGCTCTTTCCTCTTTATTGGCCAGCCAAGAAGTATCACCTGCCTCCTTAGACAAGCAGCCTTTAGCATCATCTTCTCTGTGGCCATCTCTTCCCTCCTGGCCAAAACTGTCACTGTGGTGCTGGCCTTTCTGGCCACTAAGCCAGGTAACAGGGCAAGGAACTGGTTGGGGAAGAGTTTGGCCAACTCCACTGTCATCTCCTGTTCCAGTGTCCAAGTTGTCCTCTGCACCATCTGGCTGGGCACCTCTGCCCCCTTCCCTGACTCTGACAAGTACTCTCAGGCTGGGCAGATCCTCCTGCAGTGCAACGAAGGCTCTGTGGCCATGTTCTGCACTGTCCTTGGCTACATGGGCTTCCTGGCAGCCATCTGCTTAACAGTGGCCTTCCTGGCCAGGAAGCTACCCGGGGCATTCAACGAGGCCAAGCTGATCACCTTCAGCATGCTGGTCTTCTGCAGCGTCTGGCTCTCCTTTGTGCCCACCTACCTGAGCACCAGGGGCAAGTACATGGTGGCCGTGCAGGTCTTCTCCATCTTGGCCTCCAGCACCGGACTTCTGTGCTGCATCTTTTTTCCTAAATGCTACATTATTCTAGTGAGACCTGACCTGAACACCAAGGAGCATCTCATGATGAAAACCAAAGCATAAATTGCATTTCCAGTGCATTTCAGCACTCCAGAATTCTAACCCATTTTTACTTTTTAATATACTTTGGGAATAAAATCCTCCATTTCAACATAGATGGATGCATGGATGCATAGATAGACAGACAGACAGAACGTATTACATTCAAAGATATGCTCAATTTGAATGAAGAAATAGATTGAAAGGGAAGGAAAATACATTACATTTGAACTGCCCTAGAACCCCTGTCAGATTAGGAAGCTCTACAACACAGTTTACCACTGCTATATTTCATATCCATCATCGTGGCATTCTCTACATTTTCTTTCATCCAGCTAAGTAGATCAATACATGCTGAGGATCCTTTTTCTGGCATCCAATGGGCCTCACAGAATTTACTGACAGCATATATTAGACTGCCGGAGTCATGGTCATTTTAATTTAAGTGGTCAATCAATGAGTTGATATAGCAGCTGAAGAAAAGTGGGCAAGAATGCAGCCGTATTTGACCATTTTTGTTTTGGACCAGCATTTGTAAGGTGACCGTGTGCACTGCATCTGACCTTGAGGAAGGTGTCTCTATGCAGGGTCTGAATGAGTAGCAGCAGGCACCTCTCTATGTTGGAGGCATATAATTTCTTCCATAGTTTGAACCTCAAGATGGAAATGAAGTCTGCCTTGTGATATAGGAAGCCTACATAAAGTGAAGTAACTTTAAATGAGATGTATTTGTCAATGAGGTGTTGTAGCTCCAAGCACTGATCTGTGGTTGAGTGACCCTCCCTGAAGGCAGCCTGCTCTACCGCCAATATCATGTTGTGTTCCAGCCAAGCTTTCTCTGAACTTTGTATGTTGGTGCCTACCATATAGTTTACTGATCATGCTTGATAGACTGGTTTATAATTTGCAGGTTCATCTCTCTTTCTCTTCTTGAATATTGGTACAATGATGGCAGGGCCCCAATCTCCGGGGATCTGCCCAGTCATGTCTATATAAGACAACAGTTAGACTAGAACTGGGGCCTACCATTCTAACTTGATTTTGACCATCTCTGGAGGAATCAGCTTTTCACCAGAAGCTTTGCCCATTTACATCTAGGCAATGAGTTTATAGTTGGGAAACATCAAGATCATTGTATAGGTCATTAAATTGCATCTCCCGAAGCTTAGGGTGGGTATAGATGTCTGGCAATGTTGGTCCATGAGTTGGTGAGATCTTTATCAACTGCCAGAACATGACTGAAGCCTTAAATTTGTATTTTATTTATTTATTTATTTATTAAGACATTTCTATGCCGCCCCTTGCCAAAGCCTCGGGGTGGCTTACAACATCTAATAAAATACACAATAATACACAGTATTCTCCTTGCAAGCCTCTTTTTAATTCCATGTCAGTAGCTGTTCACAGGATTTTCTCTGTTCAATAACGAGAGGTTTCTGTTTTGCTTATTTTGAAATCATTATGTCATGCACAGAATTCCTCTTTGAGTTTCTTCTGCTGCACCCGTGTCAGGACAGGGATACCCTGGCTTCAGTAATCCACATTGAAGTTCTCTCTGTTAGATTGCTGCAATGTGTTCTACTTGAGGTCACCCCTAAAGATGGTTCCGAAGCTGCAGCTGCTAAGTAATTGAGAACTGAGATTCAGGTCTGGGACAGAGAATTCCAAATATACACAACTGGTTCTTGTCATCTTACATTGGCTATTTTGATGCTTCTGCTCCTGATTTAAGCTGTTAGATTGTACCCAAAATGAATCAAAAGGCTTAGGATTGCAATACCTGACTGAGCACCTTTCCCAGCCTCAATCCGATCAGGCACTATACTCAACCTTGGAGCCTTCTTCTGAGTGCCAAATCCGAGGGTGTGTTGAGAGTGGCAACATGCAGGAGCACTTTTTCAGTGTTGTCTCCAAAGATGGAATAAGCACCCCACAGTGGCCAGCTGGAGAGGAATCGGTCATTTTTTCAGCTCTGGGTTAAGCTGCCGTATTTCTGAGGCTTTCAAGTCTACCTCAGCCACCCCAGAGGAGTAAATAATTGGTTATTTCTTAGATTACTTGTAGTTCTTAACTTCTAGCTATGTTTACTTTTTTCTGATTTTTCTGATTTATTTATTTATTTATTTATTTATTTATCAATTTATATCCTGCCTTTTTCCTACGAAGGGCTCAAGGCAGCTTACATCATTCTCCTCCTCCATCTAATCCCCACAACAACAACCCTGTGAGGTAGGTTGGGCTGAGAGTCTATGACAGGCCCAAAGTCACCCAGTTGGCTCCATGGCTGAGTGGGGACTAGAACCCAGATCCTCCGAGTCCCAGTCCCATGCTCTTAACCACTACACCACACTGGCTGTATGTATGTCTTGAGCTGTTCGCCTTTGCTTCTGAAAGTTTTATCTAAGGGGAAATGTCACACACTTGAGGAACCAGAAGAAGGTGTGAATTTGTTGCATGAGTTGGGCCTTCTAGATGAAATAAATATATGAATTCAATAAAATATAAGAACATATCTGGTTTCAAATACAAATAGATTCCATGCACAGAGTTTTATTTGGGGGCTTGTTGGTTTTGCTGCACCCATCATGCTGTAGACGTGGCTGTTCATGGATATTGTGCTGAGAAAATTCTTGCAGGTCTTCCCGTATCCATGCCTGTGATCACCAACACTCCCAGAGGGCTGTCTTTCATCTCCCCAAGGAGGAAGAGTGTATGGGTTGATTTCAGCTCATTAGAAATGGGAACTAATTTCAAGGTATCTCTTCTCTGCTTGCAATATTCCTTGGCAAGATGGCAAAGACTTCAGAGCTGAGCATAAGTCCCTGAGCAATGGCAGCAACATCATGCACCCATTTCTGTTCAGCACTTGGCCCAATGCATGGGCCATTCCTCAGTTCTTTGCCGTGGCCAGGCACCAGTTCAGCACATGCACAGCCCCACCTGTTGGGATGAAAAGGAGATAGAGACCCACAGATCCATAGGATATTGTTGGCAACTCACTCCAAAGCTGGGGATGATCCCACTCTAAAATTGTGGTAGATGCTAAATAACTAGGGACAAGAGTTACCCATGCGCAAACCCATGTGGAGATGCAATGGGCAGAGCAATATACTCCTTGCACCCACTTTTGCCCCCACTATGCAAGTAGAGGAAGAACCACTGCAATACAGTGCCCTCACACCCCAGTCAAACTGTGTCCCCAGGATATCCTGGCTGATGGCATCGAAAGGTGCTGAATG
This sequence comes from Varanus komodoensis, assembly GCF_004798865.1. Taxonomy (NCBI): domain Eukaryota; kingdom Metazoa; phylum Chordata; class Lepidosauria; order Squamata; family Varanidae; genus Varanus; species Varanus komodoensis. Next base: position 7,395 of record NW_025336065.1, read on the forward strand.
GGCCAGTAGAAACTTCATGGTAATGCTCCCCAGTCCCTCTCCTGCCATCCCCGCAGTAGTCGCTTTGTCCCAGTTCCTGTAAAGGAGCAGCAACAGGGAGTTCTCAGGAGATGCTTTCTCTCTAGCTGTCACCTTGCATATGGCCCTGTGCCAGTGTTCAGGAAGATACCAAGGTTGTGCAACTTTCTGTTCATATCATTACAGAAATTGTAACACTTGATTGTTTCCCTTGACTGAGCCCAAGGGACCCCCTCCAGCAAAATACCTCCTCTGAGTCCAGCGTTGTGATCATCTGATTCAGTAGTCACATGAGCTTTTGTCTTGGCACATAAATGCCTCTTCTTGAAGAAAGAACTGGGAAGAACACATCTCTTTTCTCACACGTCTCCTCTTCTCCTAACTAAGGGAGGCTGTGGTTGAAGTCTCCTTCTCTGTCTGGGGAGCCAGTGCAACCCAACCATGGAAAGGGTTCTAGCTTCTTCTCATCAAGACTCTGTTTGGTTGAGAAGCAAGAAGGATGCTACGACTGACATGGTTCAAATGTTGCTGCTGCTGCTTCCGCTGTTGGTAATGCAGCTTCCAGGGATATTCTGCGGGATGCTCAAGACCAGATGCCCCTGGAGGTGGGACAGAGGTGAACTTCAACCAGCGAATTTCTACAGGCCAGGCCAATACAGCATTAGTGCAATCATCTCTGCAACACCCTGTCCCATGCGACCACATAGCTTCAGAAGGCCTGCCTCTAATGGACTGCGTGGGTAAGTCCTTGTGATGGTTCACATGATACGAAAGGCATTTCGGGAGCATCACTGTCCCCTCTTTCATGTTGTGTTAGTTTCTTTAGTCGGTAAGTCATGTCTGACACCTAAGGATCCCATAGGCAACATTCTTCCACGTTCTCCTGTCCTCCACTATCCTAAGGAGATTCTCTAAACCCACACCCACTGCTCAGTGACTCAATCTAGTGACCTCAACATCTGCCTCCCCCTTCTCACTTTGACTTCAATAATTTTCAGCATCAGGAGCTTCCCCAGTGAGTCCTGCCTTCTCATTATGTGATGAAAGTACTTGACTACCATGTTCAGTATCTCATCTTCTAAAGTGCATTCAGGGTTGATCACCTCTACAACTGACTGGTTTGTTCTCCTTGCAGTCCAAGGGAC
>NW_025336065.1:8657-29166 GCF_004798865.1 Varanus komodoensis
CATGAGTCTTCTCCAGCAGCTAAATTCAAAGGACTCAATTCTTCGGCACCCAGCCTTCCTTATGGTCCAACTGTCCCAGCCATACATTGCAACTGGGAAAACCATAGCTCTGAATATAGAAAGTCCTGACAACAGGATGATGTCTCTGCTTTTTAGTATGCTGTCTAGCTTTGCCAAAGCTTTCCTCCCCAGGAGCCAGCATCTTTTAATTTCTTGGCTGCAGTCCCTGTCTGTGATGACCCTGGAGCCCAGGAAAATAAAATCTATCACTACCTCCATTCTTTCCTATCTATTTGCGAGGATGTGATAGTACAGGATGCCATGATCTTAGTGTTAATTTTGAATTTCAAGCCAGCTTTTGTACTCTCCTCTTGCACCCGCATCAAGATACTCCTTCGGTCATTTTCACTTTCTGCCATTACTTTGGTATCATGTGATTAGCTAAAGTTGTTGATACTTCTTTTTGCAATCTTATTTCCGACTTGTCATTCATCTAGCCAGGCATATAAGTAGATAGAGGCACAGTATAAAGCTTTGCCTTATCTGTCCCCAATTTTGAACCAGTTCCACATCCAGTACTCCCTTCTGCTTCTTGACCCACACAGGGGTTTCTTTACAGACAAGAAAGAAGTTTTGAGCATTCCCCATGATCCAGTGAAAGTTGGGAATTTGGTCTCTAGTTCCTCTGCCTCTTCAAAACCTTGCCTGTACTTCCGGTCATTCTTGGACGCCACACTGCTGAAGCCCGGCTTGGAGGATTCAGAGGAAAACTTTCAAGTGTGTTAAATAAGCACAAATGTATGGTAGTTTTAACATTTTTGACATTGCCTGTCTTTGGGATTTGAATGTAAGCTGTCCAATTCCAATCCTGTGGCCATTGCTGAGTTTTCCAAATTTGCTGGCATATTGAGTGTAGCACTTTTACTGCATCATCTTTTAGACTTTTGAATAACTCAGCTGGAATGCTGTCACCCACACTAGCTTTGTTGTTGCTAAGAATTCCTTCCTTCCTTCCTTCCTTCCTTCCTTCCTTCCTTCCTTCCTTCCTTCCTAATATTTTCATGCTGCCCAGAGCACTGTTGGGCAACTTCTGGAAGCCCATTCGACTTCACACTCCAAGATCCCTTGCTTGACATCAGCCACCACCCAGTTGTCTTTGTCAAGGACAGTAAGATCTTTCTCGTATACTTCTTCTGTTTAACCATGGCACCTCTTCTTGATCTCATTGCACCTGTTAAGTCCCTCCCATTTTTTCCTTTCTCTTTCCCAACTTTGCATGAAACGCTCCTTCCATATCACCAATATTCATGTAGAGGTCCCTACTCTTTCCCTTTCTATTATTTTCCTCTCTGTTTTGCACTGGTCTTTTTAGAAGTCCTACATATCTTTTCTAGTTATTCCCTGGAACTCTGCATTCAATTGGGTGTATACCTCCCTTTCTCCATTGCCTTTTCCTTCCCATCTTTCCTCACCCTATGGTAATACTTCCTCCGACAGCCATTTTGCTTTCTTGTATTTATTTTTCTGGTGGATGATTTTAGTTGCCCCCCCTTGTACAATGTCACAACCCCCAGTCCATAGTTCTCCATGCATTCTGTCAATCAACTCTAATTCCTTAAACCTATTTGTCACCTGTTCTGTATCTTCATCAGGAATATGATTTAGGTCATACCTGAGTGACCTAGTGCTTTTCCCTACTTTCTTCAATTTAAGCCTAAATTTTGCAATGAGGAACTCATGGTCAGAGCCACAGGCAACTCCTGGTCTTATTTTTACTGACTATATAGAGCTTCTCCCTCTTTGGCTTTAGAGAACATAATCAATATGATTTCAGTGTTGAGCTTCTAGTGATTTCAATGTGTAGCGTTCATTCCTGGGATCTGGAAAAGAGTCTTCGCTATGACCATCATATACTCTTGAAAAAATTCTGGTAGTGTTTGCCCTACTTCATTTTGTACTCCAAGGCCAAACTTTACTGGCATTCAGGTGGTTTTTTGACATCCTTTTTTTAGTTTTTCCAGCCCCCATAATGATAAGGAGTACATTTATTTGGAGAAATTTCTGGAAGGTTTTTTTACGTCTTTAAAGAACTGGATAACTTCAGCCTTTTTGGCATTAGTGGAATACAATGATCATGAATGGTTCTCTTTGGATTCAAACTGAGGTCCTCCTATCCTTATGGAGATTGTATCTCAGTACTGCTTTCCCAGCTCTTTTATTTTCTATGATGGCTGCTCCATTTCTTCTGGTGATTCCTGCCCCCAGTATTATACATGATGGTCATCCAAATTAAATTCACCTTTTCTTGTCCATTTCAGATTTCTGATTCCTACAATGTTGATGTTCAGTCATGACATGTCATGTTTGACAGCATGCAGCTTACCCTGATTCATATATCTTACATTCCATTTTCCTACACAGTATTGCTCTTGACAGCAAAGGTCTTTTCTGTCACCACCAGATGCATCGGCAAATGATTGTCCTTTCAGTTTTTGATCCTGTTACTTCATTCTTCCTGGAGCTACTAGTACTAGCCCTCCTCTATACCCCAGCAGCACACTGGATATTTTCCCACCTGAGAGGCTCATCCTCCCACATAATATCTTGCAGCCTTTTGAAACTTCCAAGGATACTGGAGAAGGTAGCCATATATGTCTCTAGAGGATCACCTTTTGTCAGAGCTCTGTGCTTAAGCCAATCCATCACTGGTGTACTTGCATGGTATAGCTCATAGCTTCATTGATCTATGTAATCCTTTTTGCCATGGCAAGACAGGGATCCATGAATGGGTCGATCTTTCATACTCCTTCCACATTTTGGCATCAATTCCCATCCTTGTTTCAACTTATCCACATGCTGAATTCCAGAACTGGAACACACAGCTATAATGTATTACTTTCAAAATGGAGATCAGGTATTAATGGTGACCACAAAATCACCAGCAGACACATTCACCAGAGGACACATTCCTACTCCACCCAAATATCTACCTATCAACAAAGAAGAAGGCACATGCAGTTCAGTTTCTTGGGTTTGGATCCATGCTAGTATGCGTAAAGCTCTGGAATCGAGATGCAGAGACAAAAAGTCCTCAACAGGTGAAAGCTGGAGGATGCATGAAAGCTTTTAGTTTTGGGAAGTGGGGTGGCCGGATCACCCTCCCTCTATTTCTCTTTTTCTCAGGTTTGTAAATACAGAGTACTGGTGGATTCTCTCCTTCTTGTTCGCAATCCAGGAGGTCAACTTGAACCCCGAGATCTTGCCCAACATCACTCTGGGCTACAGCATCTATGACAACTATAATGATGCTAGGCTGACATCTGATGCAGGGGTAGACCTGCTCTCAGCTAGCCCAGCCCACGTTCCGAACTACAAGTGTAGCAGGAATAATCATCTGCTGGCCGTCCTTGAAGCATCGGACTCTGACAACTCAAGGCAGCTTTCGCACATGATGGGCATCTTCAAAACAGCACAGGTAATGGGTTTGTGGGAAGAATTTTCACATCCAAGCCGATTCCTTTTTGGATTTCTCCCCCTGGTAATCAAAAAGAGGAGTGCAATTTACCTGCAGATGCAGGGCCGTCTCCCCCAGTGCTTACTTCAGGGAGTGGACACCAAGGCAGTCCAACCCAGCACAAACCACTTTAGCGTCCCTTCTGGAACTGTTTTGGAATGGCTGTGGGCAGTGAGGGCAGGGAATGGTTTTACATAAATTACTCTTTATCAGCTATGTTTTCATCATATCATGTGAATTGCATGTCAGAATAACTTTGAGGAGGCAAATGGATGGTCCTGGCTAAGGGGAGGTAAAGTGTTGGTGGATCAGCAGACCAGCTAAGGAGAAGAGAGACTAGAAACCTCGCTACTGTTGCCTTTTTTGGTTTTTCTTCCCAACTGCATGATTCCTGAGATCATCGCCAGCATGCCATGGGTTCTTTGGCTGCTGCTGCTGCTGCATGTCAGGTTGGTCCAGAAGAAGACCACACTCATCCACAGCCTGGTTGTTGTTGACAGGGCTGAGCTGGATTGAATAAAGTCCCAATTGTTTGAGCTGGGAGGGATCACTGTCTCTCTGCTGTGCCCTCATGGGTACTTAGTGAGTCACCTCCACTGATTCAAGTGCTGGTGATGGAGGGAGACCGTGGTCTACAGGAATATGATTTCCCTATCTTGAATTTGCATTCACCTTGTCCTGGGCACCACAGGCAGAGGCATCCAGAACACTGTCCAGTCCAGTTTTGTTGGATGAGCCTCCATTGCTGCCGCCTGAGTTGTTTATCCCAGTTTACTGCAGCAGCATTACATTGGGTTCCTTTAAAGATGGTCCGAAAAATTCAGCTCATCCCAAAAAGGCAGCACATATGTTAATGGAGAGTGTCTGAAGATAAAATGTGCCAGTCCTCAACTAGCTTCATTGGGTATCGCTTGAAGGACAGGCCTTATTTCAAGTGCTAGTCGTGGCATTCAGAGCACTAAATGATGAGGAACCAATTTACCTGAAGCATTTCCTTACTCCGCACTTACCAACCAGACCTCAAGGTCCTGTTTGTGGGTTTTTCTTCACAACCCCATTCCAAAGGAAGTGAGGCAGGTGCCATTTCAACAGGGCATTCTCAGGTGTGGCACCTGGTGGTGGAATAAGCTCCCAAAAGAGGTGCACCTGACACCTACCTTGTGCTCCTTTCAGTGCAAGGTTAAGACTTTTTATTTTCTGAGCATTTTAACAGTTTGACAGTTTAGCTTGAATTTTCCATATTGCTTTTATTCTGTGCTGCTACTATATTTCCAAGTTAATTCAGTTGCAACTTCTCTTGTGGTTTTTAAAATTTGATGTTTATTTCTCTCTCTCTCTCTGTTTCTGTATGAAAGTTTTAACTTTTGTTTTCTGCACAGAGCACCTGAGCTATTTGGCAGTATGAAAATGAAATTAAATAAAGAAATTATTAGTTTTTCAAAGGATCTCAAAGCATGATAACCCTCCAAGAAACATAGTCAATGGAGGAACATGCGTTAAAGCTGCTCCAGTCATCACTTGAAGGTCTCATTTTGCTTTGGATCAGACATGTAGCGCTAAAAGTCAATCACACCCTGAACGTGATCAAAACTTGTCCTCCTTGATTCTGCATCAAAAGAACGATGAAAGGAGGACTCAGTGACTTTATGATGGGGGGCAGGTGAGATGTGCTAGGCAGTTCCTAGGAACCACCTAGGCAGCTACTACCAAAAAAATGGGATAAAGTGTTGGGAACTTTGTTTGCAGGATGGAAAATCAGGAAAGGAACAACTCAGGGTATTCAGGGGATCTTATTTTTTTGTTTTTGTTTTTGTTTAGTTCTGTCTACTTTTGTTTAAAAGAAATCCTTAACATGTGAGTCTTGGTACACTTGTACCAAGTAGAGAAGATCTGCTTCTGAACTTTCTAAAGGAGCCCCCTCCTCTGGAAAGTAGGAGGGTACCAACATGAAGAAGGGTGTTTTTGGGAGAGTAGAACCAACATTGAAATGGGATCACCAGAAAGGTGCAAGTGGCACATTCTGAATATTTTTATATCAATTGGGTTTAAATTGTTAATTTGTTTTTATTTGCATTTTAAGAATGGGTTAGGCCTCCATACCTACTTGCTAGTTCTCTTAAGTCAGTGCATTATTTATTATTTTTATTATTTTACGTTTCATACAAATGATTAATGGTTAAGTGGCATAATCTCACGTTTCTGAACAGAAGCAGTCCTTTCTCTCCCAGGTCACTTATATTTTGGATTCACAAGATCTGAGTGATAAAACTCAGGCTCCTTTTCTCTATCGGATGCTCCCCAAAGAAGGCATCCAGTATCCGGGGATTGTCAAACTGCTGCTGCATTACCGATGGATGATGGTTGGTCTCTTTTCTCTGGACACGGAGAATGGAGAGAAGTTCATGAGAACCTTGGAACCGGAGCTGCTCAAGAATGGCATTTGTGTGAGTTTTTCACACACCATCATGGAAATGAAATCAAGTACTGTAAAATTCCCTATACAGAAAATGAAGAAGTTGGTAGAAATCAATGTCATAGTTTATTTTGCAGAGCTCAATACCTTGTTCTATGCAATGGATATTGTCGACATGGCGATTGAAACACTGAGGAAACCTGTTGCAGGGAAAGTCTGGATCATCTCAACTTTAAGTGAATTCACCTTGGGTTTGACTTATACTCCCTTTGTTTCCCCACATATCTACACCTGTTTTTCCTTCATTCTTCAGCCAGCTAACAGGGTGAACTATGATGGTTTTGAGTATTTGTATGCTGCTATGAACCAATTTCTGAACACAAGATTCAAATGTTCCTATTCAGAGCATGGGCTGTCGGTGAAAGTGTGGAAAAGATGGAGAGAGAACGAGCAAGTTGAAACCCTGCCCCTGGTGGATACAGAGAGAGTCCTGTCTCTGGACAGCTTCTTCACTTACAACACAGTCCAGGCTGTGGCCAGGGCCTTGCATGAGGCTTTTTCCTCCAAATCCAGGAGGATGCAGATGCAAGGAGGAGGCAGACTGAATGTGCGAAGCCTTCAACCATGGCAGGTATTCCGTCTCCTTCTCAGAGAGCTTTGCTGAACATACTGATCACTTGCTTTATCCTGAGAGCATTGCTTAGACAGAATGGAGGAATTGCATCCATCTGGGGAAATCAGAGTTGAATCTCTTCCTCTCTTCGTCCTTCCTTTACAGGTTTAGCAGAATTCTGAGGATGGAGTATTGGTAACTGGTATTGCCCAATATAATTCTTACAATTCCCCCCTAACAATCCGTACTATGAGGGTTGAAATGTGGCAGATCTTTCCTCAAATGCCTCCAACTTTTCTTTTTTCAGAGTTCACACATCATGATAATGTTATCTCATGGTTTTTCAAGGGTTCAAACAGGTTCTTGGTTTGTTTAGAAATCACTGTTTTCTGCATCAGTTGATGGTGGCTTTTGACGTTTCCTCCTTCAGAGTGCAGGAAAATACATATCTTAAGAATGGCTCCCACTTGGATGGCAACCTGCACAAAATGAACATGCAGTGCTTAAGTGCCATTTATCATGCTACTGAACTTTTTCAATATCATTGGGAATCTGGATGGATTGATTTGCTCATGGCTTAATATTTGCACTCTTTCCAAAGTGTCCTAAGATTTCATTCTCACATTGGTTTGTATCAAACTGCATCCATTACATTTTTGAGATCAACTTATCAGTGATATGAAACTTTGGGTGGTTTGGTTTTCTAAGGTTTTTTTTTTTTTTTAATATACATGTTTTAATTTCAGATTCTTCCCCAAAGATACAGGAAACAAAAAATTACCAATGCAGCCTTCAGTGCCACTACTTAGAAATATAGAAACACAGAAACAGAAATACATGGAAAAAACAGAGCAAGTCAGAAGAAGCCTTCCAGGCCATATATTCTTACCCTGAGCTCTAGCTGGCTCCGCTTATGACCTGCCTACCATATACATGTGCAGTCTTTCTTTCAACACTGTCACTGATGGGGCTTCAACCACCTTCCATGGAAGCCCATTTCATTCACTTGGGGACCAAACTGTAAGGAAGTACTTCCAAGCATTAAAATTGAACATTGCTTCCCTGAGCTTTCCTGCATTGGAATGTGCCCTGCCCTCCCCTGCATGGGAACACATGGCTTTGAGCATATCCTCGTGAATCCCCCTCATGTACATACATATAGCCAACAAATTCCCTCGGAGTCTATTCTTCAAGCTGAAAAGACCCGGTTCCCTCAATCTTGCCTCAAAAGGCTTCCACTTCAATCCAGCCACCATCTTTGTGGCCCTATGATGCGTATGCAGAATAGGAAACACCCTAGAAGTCAGAATGAAGGTTCACGGTGAACTTGATACACTGGAACACTGGGCTGAAATCAACAGAATGAAATTCAATAAGGATGAGTGCTGAGTCCTCCACCTTGGAAAAAGAAAACAAAGAAATCTGTACAAGATGGGGAATACAAGCCTTAGCAGAACCTAACAAGAAAAAGATCTTGGAGTAATTGTGGACATCGGGCTCAACATGACCCAGCAATGTGAAGCAGCTGTCAAAAGGCAAATGCTATTTTGGGATGCATTGTTGTTGTTAATCGCTAAGTTGTGTCCAACCCATTGTGACCCCATGGACAACATTCCTCCAGTCCTTCCTGTCCTCCACCAATCCCTGGAGTCCACTTAAGCTCACAACAACTGCTTCAATGACTCCATCCAGCCACCTCATTCTCTGCCGTCCCCTTCTTCTTTTGCCATCCATTGTACCCGGCATTAGGCTCTTCTCCAGGGAGTCCTTCCTTCTCATAAGGTGGGCAAAGTATTTGAGTTTCATCTTCACTATCTGGCCTTCTAAAGTGCAGTCAGGCTTGATCTCCTCTAGGACTGACCGGTTTGAATGCCTTGGGGTCCAAGGGACTCACAGGAGTCTCCTCCAGCACCACAATTCAGAAGCCTCAATTCTTCAGCGGTCAGCCGTCCTTATGGTCCAACCTTCACAGCCATATATTGCAACTGGGAAACCATACCCTTGACTATACACACTTTTGTTGGCAGCGTGATGTCTCTGATTTTAGAATGTTGTCTAGATTTGCCATAGCTTTCCTCCACAGGAGAGTGTCTTTTAATTTCTTGGTTGCAGTCCCCGTCGGCGGTGATCTTGGAGCCCAGGAAAATACATTCTGTCACTACCTCCATTTCTTCCCCATCTATTTGCCAGGAAGTGAGAGGACTGATGCCATGATCTTCGTTTTCTTAATGTTGAGTTGCAAGCCAGCTTTTGCACTCTCCTCCTTCACCAGCATCAAGAGGCTTTTTAGTTCCTTTTCACTTTCTGCTCTCACAGTGGTATCCTCTGCATATCTGAGGTTGTTGATATTTCTCCAAGCAATCTTATTTCCAACTGGTGCTTCATCTAGCCCTGCCTTTCTCATGATATGCTCTGCATATAAGTTGAATAGGCAGGGCAACAGTATACAGCCTTGCCAAACTCCTTTCTCAATTTTGAACCAAACAGTGGTTCTGTGCCCAGTTCTCACTGGTGCTTCTTGACCCACATATTGGTTTCTCAAGAGACAAATAAGATGGTCAGGTACTTCCATCTCTTTAAGAACTTGCCACAATTTGTTGTGATCCACACAATCAAGGTTTAGCATAGACAATGAAGCAGAAGTAGATGTTTCTTGGAAATACCCTAGCTATCTCCATGATCCAGCGTATGTTGGCAATTTTATCTCTAGTTCCTCTACCTCATCCTGCCTGTACTTCTGGTAGTTCTCAGTCCACCTACTGCTGGAGCCCAGCTTGTAGGATTTTGAGCATCACTTTGCTAGCATGTGAAATGAATGCAATAGTGTGGTAGTTTGAACATTCTTTGGCATTGCCCTTCTTTGGGATCGGAATGTAAACTGACTTTTTCCATTCCTGTGGCCACTGTTGAGTTTTCCAATTTTCCTGCCACTTTGAGTGTAGCACTTTTACCACATCGTCTTTTAGGATTTGGAATAGCTCAGCTGGAATACTGTCACCTCCACTAGCTTTGTTGTTGCTCAGACTTTATCAGTCCCATTTGACTTCACATTCCAGGATGTCTGGCTTGAGGTCAGTGACCACCCCATCATGGTTATCAGGGATGTTAAGCTTTTTCTTGTATAGATCCTCTGTGTAATCTCGCCACCCCTTCTTAATCCCTTCTGAGTCTGTTAGGTCCTTGCCATTTTGGCCCTTTCTCATGCCCATCTTTGCATGACACGTTCCCTTCATCTCTCCAATTTTCTTGACGAGATCTGTATTCTTCCCTATTTTTTTTTCTTTTCTTCTATTTCTCTGCACTGTTCATTGAAGAAGGCATTGTTACCTCCTCTAGCGATTCTTTGGAATTCTGCATTCAGTGGGTGTATCTTTCCCTTTCTCCCTTGCCTGTCACATCCATCTTTCCTCAGCTATTTATAAAGCTTCCTCAGATAGCCATTTTATTTTCTTGCATTTCTTTATCTCCGGGATGTTTTTAGTTGCAACATCTTGCACAATGTTGCGAACCTCCATCCATCATTCTTTAGGCACTCTGTCTTTCAGCAATAATTCCTCAAATCTTTTTGTCACCTCTACTGTATATTCATCAGGATATGATTTAGGTCATACCTGAGTGGGCTAGTGCTTTTCCCTACTTTTTCAATTTAAGCCTGAATTTTGCAACAAGAAGCTCATGATCGGAGCCACAGTCATCTCCTGGTCTAGTTTTTACTGACTGTATAGAGCTTCTCCATCTTTGGAGGCAGAGCACATAGTCAAACTGATTTCTGTGTTGACCTTCTGGTGATGTTCATGTGTAGAGTTATCTCTTGGGTTGTTGGAAAAGAGTGTTTGCTATGGCCATCGTATTCTCTTCAAAACATTCTAGCAGCCTATGCCCTGCTTCAGTTCGTATTCCAAGGCCAAACTTGCTTGTTATTCTGGGTATCTTTGGCTTCCTACTTTAGCATTCCAATTCCCCATGATGATAAGGACATCATTTTTTGGTGTTAATTCTAGAAGGTGTTGTAGGTCTTCATATAACCGGTCAACTTCAGCCTCTTCAGCACCAGTGGTTGGGGCATAGACTTGGACTATTGTGATGTTGAATGGTTTCCCTTGGATTCAAACTGATATCATTCTGTCATTTTGGAGACTGTATCCCAGTACTGCTTTTCCTACTCTTTTATTGACTGTGAGGACTACTCCATTTCTTCTGAGGGATTCTTGCCTGCAGTCGTATACCTGATGTTCATCTGAATTAAATTCACCCATTCTTGTCCATTTTAGTACACTGATTCCTAAGATGTCAATGTTCAGTCTTGTCATCTCTTGTTTGACCACATCCAGCTTGCCCTGATTCATGGATCTTACATTCCAGGTTCCTATGGAGTATAGATCTTTGCAGCATTGGAATTTCCTTTCACCACCAGATACATCTGCAACTGCTTGTTCTTTCGGCTTTGACCCAGTCACTTCATTGTTTCTTGTCCTACTAGTACTAGTCCCTGCTCTTCCCCAGTAGCACATTGGGCACCCTCCGAACTGAGGGTCTTATCTTCTGGCGTCTTATCTTTTTGCCTTTTGGCACTGTCCATGGAGTTTTCATGGCCAAGATACTGGAGTGGGTTGCCATTTCCTTCTCCAGTGGTCCACATTTTGTGAAAGCTCTCTGCTATGACCTGTCTGTCTTGGGTGGCCCTGCATGGCATAGCTCATAGCTTCATTAGACTAAGCAATGAAGCTATGTCAAAGCAGTGATCCATGAAGGAGTGGGAATTATTAATAGAAGTATTACTTCAAATCATGAGTAGTAGTAGTTCCTTTATACTCCTCAGTAGTCAGATCTCACCTGGAATACTGTTTCCTGTTTCTGGGCACCAAGATTTAAGAAAGATACAGGTAAATTGAAAGGGTGCAGTGGAGGACAACAAGAATGTTTCAGGGTTTGGAAAGACTGCCCTAAGAGGGGAGGCTGTGGGAATTCGGCATGTTCAGCCTTGAGAAGAGGATACGGAGGACGGACATGACATCCCTCTATAAGTACCTCAGAGGCAGTCACAAAGAAGTCTTCTTGCTAATGCCAGAATGTAGGACATGGAATAATCAATCGTATAACAAAGAGTCGTATACTGAAGAAGTAATACGTCGCTCGATCCAGAGACCACACTTCTGGCTATGGATCCAAGGGTTGCGTTCACCCTCTCTACTGCCCCATCACACTGCTGATTCATGCTTAGCCTGCAGTCAACCAGTACACTGGGACTCTTTCACCAGTTTTTTTTTCCAGCCACTTGTCCCCAAATCTTTACTTTAGACTCTTATCCCTATGCCCAAGTGCAAGTCCTTACACTTATTGGGATTGAGTGCTCTCTTTGTTGTCTCCTTCCCAATTCCACAGGCTATCCATATCCTTTGGATCTGGAGAACCTGATCCTCAGTTGTAGTCACTGCTTTCATTTCAGTTTCATCTGCAAATTTAATCAACAGACTCTTCACCTCCTCTTCCAGGTCAATGATGAAATGATTGAACAGATTGTGTCCCATGACAGAGTTGTGCAGGATCTGCTCATCACCAACAGTCAACATGATGATTCCTCAAATTGGTCAATCTCCAAACTCCTCAATTACTCCATTAGAAAGTAACCCCTAGAAAGCACAGCTTCTTGCCCTCCCAAATCAAATTGTGTAGGCTTGCAGTGTTTCCTCAGGGAAATAACATCTGCTCCTTTGGAAGAATTCCTGAAACATTTACCCAGGACAGACCAGCCTCCTTCGCCCTTTTTCTAAATGAAGGCCAGGCTCCACACCAATTTAGACACAAATACCACTTTTTCCCCCTAAATTGCTAGAGTTCACCAAGAGAATACATAGATGAAATCAGAACCACTGTTCCTTTTCAGAGAAATCCCCAGAAATGTGAATTTGGACCAGGCTCTTAGCCAAGGAGCAAAAGCTTGGAGGATGAAATTTTCTTCTCACTTCCTCACTGTTTTTCACCTCTCCGTCATTCCAGCTTCACCCTTTCCTGAGAGATCCTCAGTTTCACAATAATTCTATTGATGGGGTACATATGGATGAGAATAAAGACCTGATAGCTGACATGGACCTTATGAACTGGGTAAAGTTTCCAAACCAGTCTGTGGTAAAAATTAAAGTTGGACACCTAGAAATTCGGGGATCGTCTGGCCCCAATTTCACCATGACACAAGATGCCGTTATGTGGCCCAAATGGCAAAATCAGGTGAAGAAAACCACTCCTTTCCCTTTAACTCTATTTATTCACCTTCTCTTAACTAATATTAAAAAGGAACAGGTATAGTAAATGAAAGCAATGCATAAACTTCAGAGGGACTGTGCAGTTACTTCAGCTTCAGAGGGTTAGGTTCTGTTGTTGGGTTAGCTGAAGTTCCTGGAAGACCCCTCCTCTTCATCCTTTGCACTTCCACCTCCCCAGCCAATAGATACAGTAGCACCAGCTCATCTTCCTTGATGCTCCTTCTTTCCATGTTTAGCCCCTGCCCCAGTCCAGGTGTGTGGAGAGCTGCTGCCCGGGATTCTTCAAGGTGGCTCGGGAAGGACAGCCTGTTTGCTGCTATGACTGCACTCCATGTGCGGAAGGGACCATCTCCACTCAGGAAGGTGGGTGGAGGGAATTTTCCTTCCCTCAATTTTGTGTTCCCAGAAATAACCTCATAAACAAGATAGGGCTGTCAGGCTATGGCTGGTCCAAAGCCACCCAGTGAGCTCTCAGACTTAGTTGGGACCATGAAATGAAGTGGAAATGCCCTGGAGGAAATTACTGTGTGCTTATGATCACACCAGAATAATGTTACCTCCTTCTACCATCCATGGTAGTAAAAGTCTTAACAATAACAACAATAATAAAAATAAAATGTAAGGAACAGAGACGGCTATTGAGGGTACTGTTTTGCCTGCTTTTTATAGATGCGGATGTTTGCTTGAAGTGTCCAGAAGATCAGCATCCAAACATGTTCCGGGATCAGTGCATCCCCAAGGTCATCACCTTCCTGTCCTATGAAGAATCACTGGGGACCTTTCTCACTTGCTTTGCCCTGCTCTTGTCCATAGCCACAGGAAGCATATTGGGAGTCTTCAGGAAATTCCAAGAAACCCCTGTAGTCAAGGCCAACAACCGAGACCTCTCCTACATCCTTCTTGTCTCCCTCCTGCTTTGCTTTGCATGCTCATTCCTCTTCATCGGCCAGCCAAGAAGCATCACTTGCCTCCTCCGACAAACAGCCTTCAGCATCATCTTCACAGTTGCTATATCTTCTCTTCTGGCCAAAACAGTCACTGTGGTAGTGGCCTTCTTGGCCACTAAGCCAGGCAACAAGGCAAGGAATTGGTTGGGGAGGACCTTGGCCAATTCCATTGCCATTTCCTGTGCAATTGTTCAGGTTGTCATCTCCATCATCTGGTTGGGAATTTCTCCACCCTTTCCTGACTCTGACATGCACTCCCAGGCTGGACACATTGTCCTGCAGTGCAACGAAGGCTCTGTGGCCATGTTCTACACCTCCCTTTCCTACATGGGCTTCCTGGCTGCCATCTGCTTCACAGTGGCCTTCCTGGCCAGGAAGCTGCCCGGAGCCTTCAATGAGGCCAAACTGATCACCTTCAGCATGCTGGTTTTCTGCAGCGTCTGGGTCTCCTTTGTTCCCACCTACCTAAGCACTAAGGGAAAGTACATGGTGGCCGTTCAAGTCTTCTCTATCTTGGCCTCCAGCACGGGCCTTCTGGCCTGTGTCTTTCTTCCTAAATGCTACATTATTTTACTGAAGCCAGAACTTAACTGCAAGGTTCATCTCATGATGAAAACCAAAGCATAGTTTGCATTTTCAGTGCCTCATGCACTCCTAGATTCTCATATTAATTCCACACTTGATTTTACTTGTGTAAAAGGATCCTCCATTTCCGAGCTGGGGAAGCATGACAACATGCTTTACTCTGCTAATCCCATTAACTAATATTTTGATATTCTTTGTGTTAGATTACTGCAATGTGTTCTACTTGAGATCACCCTTGAAGATTGTTTAGAACCTGATGGGTGTGGAATGTAGTACCCAGTTTTATGTCTGTGACTGTGAATTCCAAACATAGGCAGTCGGGTGCTCTTCAATTGGCTGTTTGCATGCATCTGTTCCTGATTCATGCTGCTGGATTCAACCCAAAATGTCTTACAAGGCTTAGCATCACAATATCTGATGGAACACCTCTGGCAACAACCACAATCCACTCAGCCACTGTAATCATCCTGGGGGCTTTTGTCCCTGTGTAAAATCTGAGCGATTAGTTGGGGCCAGGAGCAAGGTGTGCTTGAGTGAATGAGCTACCCAGAGTGGCAAGCTGGTACTGAATCAGTCATCTTTTTAACTACAGATTATGTTCGCCTATTTCTGAGTCTGCCAAGTCTATGTCAGCTTTCCCAGGGGAGTAAATGATTGTTCTTTCTTACATTGCCTGTTGCTATCATCCCCTTTTGCTGTGTTTACTTTTTTCTGATATTTCTAATATATGTATTGTACTTTTCTCATTTGTTTTCTGTGAGTTTAATTTAAGGGACATGCCACAGAATGTATACACAGGAAGATGGTTTGAATTTGCTGCACAAAAGGGGTCTTCTAAATGAAACTGTTGTATTAAATCAATGAATTACAAAGTCAGGTCTGGATAGAAGCAGTGGCTATGAACAGAGTGTTATTTGGGGGCTTGTTGGTTTTCTTGTACCCATCATGCTGTACATGTTGCTGCTCCTAGAGATTGTGCTGAGTGGAATTTGCAGGTCTTCACATATCCTGGACTGTGACTCCCAATTATCCAGGATTGCAGTCCTTCATCTCCCACAGGAGGAAGGGTGTATGGGTTGATTGTAGCTCATTAGATAGGGGAAATGCTTTCAAGGCATCTCCTACCTGCCTGAAACATTCCTGGGCAAGAGGGAATTGCCTTCAGAGCTCAGCAAATGTCCATGAGCAAACATGTACCCATTTCTGCTGAGCACAGTTGCCAAAGCCCTTCTCCAGTCCTTTTCCATGCACAGCCTCATCTGAGAAGCTCTGAGAGGGGGGTGGTGCTGCACATCCTCTGCATATGGATGACAACACACTCCAAAGCTGGGCATGATCACACTATGCAGTTTCATGTAGTTGCCAAATAACTGAGGGAAGAAGACTGTCCCATGCGTGATCCCATGCGAGGAATGCCAGGGGCAGAGCAATATACCACTTGCACCACCTTCTGGCCCCTTCCATCCAAGTAGGAGCAGAACAACTGCAGTGCCCTCACTCTCCAATCAAACGGTCTCCCCAAAACGATAGCCCAGTTGATGGTATTGAAAAATGCTGAGAGCTCCAGCAGATCCTTCAGGGTCACACTCCCCTGGCTCTCTCATGGGACACCTGCAAGAATTGTTCCATCCCAGTTCCTGTGAAGGAGCAGCATCAGGGCGTTACCCAGGAGCTGGTTTCTCTCCAGCTGTGTCCTTGCACATGGCACTGAGCCAGTGTTCAGGAAGATACCGAGGTTCTTCAACCTTTCGACCATATCATTAAAGAAATTGTAAGGCTTGATTATTGTGTTTGCTCCCTCTCCAGTGATCCCTTCCCACAAAATACCTCCACGGAGTCCAGCGTTGTGACCATCTGATTAAAGAGTCACATGAGCTGCTGTCTTCGCACATAAATGCCTCCTCTTGAAGTGAGAGCTAGGAGGGACAACACAGGAGGACCTTGCTCACATGTCTCCTATTCTCGTCCCAACGGTGGGACGCGACTGCAGGCTCCTTCTCTGTCTGAGGAGTCAGTGCAGCCTCTGTCTGGAAGGGGCTCCAGCTTCATTTCATCAAGCCACTAGCTGGTTGAGAAACAAGATGGAGGCTGTAATTGGCAGAGTTCAAATGCTGCTGCTTCTGCTTCCACTGCTGGTGATTCAGCTTCCAGAAATATTCTGCAGGATACTCAAGGCCGGATGCCCCTGGAGGTGGGACAGACGTGAAATTCAACCAGCAAATTTCTACAGGCCAGGCCACTACAGCATTTTTGTGGCCATCTCTGCAACACCCTGTCGCATGCAACCACATACATTCAAGAGGCCTGCCTCTAATGGACTGCATGGGTAAGTCCTTGACATGGTCCCCATGATACAAAAGGCATTTTGGGAGCACCACTCTCCCATCTTTCATGTTTTGTTTGCTTGTTTAAGTGCTAAGTCAGAGCAAACCCCTCACAACCCCATAGACAATATTCCTCCAAACTCTCCTGTCCACCACCGTACCAAGGAGAGCACTCAAACCTACACCCATCACCCAGTGACCACACCTAGCCACCTCAACCTCTGCCTCCCCCTTCTCCTTTGCCTTCAATACTTTCCATCCTCAGGAAAGCGGATCCTTATGGGCTTCTCTAGTGAGTCCTGCCTTTTCATTTGATGACCAAAGTATGGGAATTTCATTTTCAGTATGTGTCCTTTTAAAAAAAAACAGTCAGGGCTAATCACTTATAAGATTGACTCATTTGATTTCTTTGCAGTCCAAGGGACTCTTAGGAGTCAGCTCCAGCACCAAAATTAGATGGTGTAAATTCTTCAGTGTTCAGTTTTCCTTATGATTCCACTCTCACAGCCATACATAGAAACTGTGAAAACCATAGCTTTGACTATGGAGACTATTGTCAGCAGGGTGATGTCTCTGCTTTATGTTGTTGAGATTTTCCATAGCTTTCCTCCCAATGAGCAAGCGTTTTTTAAGTTCTTGGTTTCAGACAGCATTTTGTGAAATGTGGGTTTTGTGAAATGGGCACCAAGTAAACGTCTTCTTGCTCTAAGGCGTGACTCACAGGGAGCTTCTTGCTCTCTCACATGAGCCAGCGACTCCTCTGAGTCGTTGGGCACAACACTTGCTTCCTTTGTTTTGGGGCTGTGAAGAACAACCCACAAGCAGGACCTGGAGGTCTGCTTGGTGTGTGTAGAGTGAGGAAGTTCTTCAGATGATTGGTCCCACATTTTTTAGCACACTGGAGGCAGAACTACCACTCCCTCCCACTGAAAAAACTTCGATCTCCATTATGCAAGCCATCTCTGCCCCCTCAACAGAAACCAGACAGTGGATGAGGGAGGGCCTCTTCTGGACCAACTTGACATTCAACAGCAGTACCAGACCCCAGGGCAAAATGCACCATGAGACCAGCAATCATGCAGCTGGAAGGAAAACCAGAGGAGGGAAGAGCTGTGAATCTTCTAGCCTCTCTTCACCTCAGCTGGCTTGCCAATCCCCCAATACTTTACCTCCCCCTATCCAGGACTGTCCATTTGCCTCCTTAAAGATACTCAGACTTATAATTTACAGGAATGTACCATGAAAATGATCAAAACAAAGCAGTTGCTGCACATCTGAGCAGATGAAGAACTATTTGTGTAAGATGGTCCTCTTCCCTCACTGTCCACAGCCGTTTCGAAGGAGTCCCCAAAGGGGCAGTGATGGAGTGGGGTAGGATTAGACTGCCTTGGTCTCTACTCACTGAAGAAGTCACTGGTGATGATGGCCCTGCATCTGGAGATTAATGGCAGCCTTCTTTTTCATTACCAAAGGGAGAAAACCAAAAGGAGTCAGCTTGGACCTGAAAAAGTTTCCCCAAAACCTGTGGGATTTTGGAGATGCCCATCATATGTGAAAGCTGCCATGAGTTGTCAGAGTCTGATGCTTTTGATTTTGCAGATGATTTTGCCTGCCACACTTGTAGTTGGGAATGTGAGCTGGACTGGCTGAGAGCAGGTCTACAGCTGCATCAGACATCAGTCTCACATCGTTATAGTTGTCATAGACACTGTAGCCCAGGGTGATATTGGGCAAGAGCTGGGGGTTCAGGTTGACCTCCTGGATGGCAAAAAGGAAGGAGAGGATCCGCCAGTACTTTGTAGACATAAACCAGAGAAAAAGAGAAATACAGGGATTTATCCTGGGATACCATTTCCACAAAGACAAAACATTCCAAGAATCCTTCAGCTTTTGCCAACTGAGGACATTTTGTCTGGGCATCTTGATTCCAGAGCTTTCAGCATACTAGCATGGATCCCAGCAGAAAGATAGAAGCCAAAATGAATGTTCCTTCTTCATTCCTGATGGGGAGATATTTGGGTGGAGCAGGACAGCTTCACTTTACCATCAATACTTGTTCTCCATTCTGAAAGTATTACAGCACATATGTGAATTCCAGTGCACAAATTCAGAATGCGGAAGCGTTTAAGCAGGAATAGGAATTGATGTCAGAATATGGCAGGAGTATGGCAGGATCCCTTCATGGATCAGTGTTCTGCTGTGGTGAAGGGGCTTCTGTAGCCCAATGTAGTCATGAACTCTGCCATGCAGGGGCACCCAAGAAGGACTGGGCATAGCAGAAAGTTTTGGCCAAAGGTGATCTCATGGACATGGCTACCCACTCCAGTATCCTTGCCGTGAAAACATGAATGACAGGTTCAAAAGATTAAAAGATATTATAAGAAATGATGAGCCCCTCAGGTTGGAATGTGTTCATTGTGCTACTGGGAAAAAGAGGGGGACTAATACTAGTAGGACCAGGAAGGTCAAAGTTGCAAGGAAAATCAGTTGCCGATGAATTTGGTGGTGAAAGGAAAATTTGATGCTGTAAAGAGAAATACTGCATAGGAACCTGGAATGTATCATCTTTGCATCCAGGTAAGCTGGATGTGGTCAAAATTGTACAGGATTGGGTGGATTTGATTCAGATGACCATCAGGTATACTATTGTGGGCAGGACTCAGCAGAAGAAATTGAGTAGCCACCATAGTCAATAAAAGAGTAGGGGCAGCAGTACTGAGATACAATCTCCATAATGACAGAAGTATCTCAGTTTGTATCCGAGGAGAACCATTTATCATCTGGTATTCCACCGATGCCGGATTCTGAACTTGATCAGCTCTATGAAGACATACATAATCTGCAAAAAATTACTCCAAAAAAATGATGCCTTTATCATTATAAGGGGTTGAAATTCTAAAATAGGAAATCAAAGGACAACCAAAATACCAGACAACTTTACCCTTAGAATACAAAATGTAGAAAGGCAAAGAAAAGCATGATTTTGTCAAGAGTACGCACTGGCCGTAGCAAACACTCTTTTCTAATAACCCAGGATATGACTCTACACATAGAACTCACCAGATGGTCAGCAAAGAAATCAAATTGACTATGTGGTCTGCAGCCAAAGATGGAGAAGCTCTATACAGTCAGTAAAAACAAGACCAGGGGCTGAATATAGCTCATAGTATGAGCTTTCTGTTGCCAAATTCAGGCTTAAATTTAGAAAGTAGGAAAAACCACACAGATATGACCTAAATTATATTCCTTACGAATATATACTGGATGTGACAAATAGATTTAAGGAATTAGATCTGATAGAGTTCCTGAAGGACTATGAACAGAGTGGCTCAATACTGTACAGGTGGTCATGACTAGAAACGTAGAAACAGAGCGAGTCAGAAGGGGCCTCCTGTGCCATCTAGTCTGACCTCCACCACCAACCGGCTCCGCTCACGACATGCCCACCATGTGGACGTCCAGCCTATCTTTGAACACCCGCACCAATGGGGCCTCAATGACCTCTCATGGAAGCCCATTCCACACCCTCGGGGTCCTAACTGTCAGGAAATGCTTCCTGGCATCCAAATGGAACCTTGGCTCCCTGAGCTTTGCCCCATTGGAGTACGTCCTGCCTTCCTCTGCAGGGGAGAACAGGTCTCTACCCATCTCCAGGTGACATCCCCTGACGTACCTGTATGTCGCCAACATATCCCCTCTGAGTCTCCTCTACTCCAGGCTGAAGAGACCCAGTTCCCTCAGTATCGCCTCATACCCCATCCCCTGCAAACTGGCCAACAACCTTGTAGCTCTGAGCTTCACTGACTCCAACCTGGCTATATCCTTTCTGTAATGAGGGGCCCAAAACTGAGCA
>NW_025336065.1:29751-31934 GCF_004798865.1 Varanus komodoensis
GCAGTTTCTCCACCAGGATATCATGGGGCACTTTGTCAAAGGCCTTGCTGAAATCCAGGTATACAACATGCCACCCTCCAGACCCCAGGAACATCCCCCGTTCTCCACGAGGTCTCAATAATGGAGGCCAGCGGGCATGAGAGAACCCCTGCCAACTCTCTAAGTACTCTTGGGTGTAACCCGTCAGGGCCTGGCACCTTTGTAATGTCTGTTGCCCAGAGGAGCACCTCGACTTCGAGGGGGGTGACTGTAATCTGTGCCCCTAAGTCCCCAGCCTCATCTAATCTCCTATGCGGATAACCCCCGTCCTGCTTTGGGGAGAACACAGAGGGAAAATAGTCATTTAGCATCTATGCCTGATCCCTCTTATCAGTCACTGGATCTCCTTCCTCCTTATTTAGTGGTCCCACCACTTGACTCTCCTTCCTCTTCCTATTTACATGCTGAAAGAAGCCCTTTTTGTTGCTTTTGATATTCTTGGCAAGTCTCAGCTCGTAATCAGCCTTAGCCTTACATAGAATCCTTCTGCAACGGGTCTCCTCCTCCCGGTATACCCTTTTGTTTATTTCCCCCAGTACCCATTTCCTACGGAGGTTCCTTTTTTGTCTAATCCCTCTAACCACCTCCTTTCGCATCAATGGCGGCACTCTCCTCTGCCTCCCCACCTTACTGACTAGAGGAATTGTCAAGGCTTGCTCCTCCAAAACCTTCCTTTTGAGTGCTATCCACCCCTCTTCAACTCGCTTACCTTCCAGTAACCTATCCCAGGAGACTTTCCCCAGTCTGGCCTTCAGTTGGCCAAAGTTGACCCTCTTGAAGTCCCAGCTTATAGTGCTCGACCTGCTGCACATCCCCAGTCCCCTGATCTCAAAGCAAAGGATGAAGTGATCACTCGCATCCAGAGCTCCCCTAATCTGTACTTCATCTATCAGCTCCTCCCTATTGGTCAAGACCAAGTCAAGGATGTTTCCCCCCTCTTCGCCTCTCGGTCCCTCTGTGCAGTTGAAAAACCCTCCCTCTATACCTTCTAGGAAGCGACGTGACCTGGCTGTCACTGCTGACAATAATTCCATAGACAGAGGGCATTTGGATGAGAATGAAGACCTGACTGTTGACCTGTACCTTGTGAACTGGGTCAGGTTTCCCAACCAGTCCCTCGTAAAAATTAAAGTCGGGAACCTAGAAAGACAAGGATTGTCTGGCCCCAAGTTCAACATCAACTGAGATGCCATTGTGTGGCTCAAATGGCAAAATCAGGTGAAGAAAACTATTGCCTTCCTTTCACTCTATTTATTCCCCTTCTCTTAAGTTATTGAAGATGGAGCAGATGTAGTGAATAAAGGCAATACATGTATTTCAGAGAGAATGTGCAGTTGCTTCAGCTTCACAATATCTCTTTTTGTTGGGGAATTAGCAGAAATTCCTGAATGACCTCTCCTCTCCACACTTTCCAGGTCTACCTCCCCAACCAATAGATATATCACCTCCAACACATCTCCCCTGATGCTCTTTCTTCCCATGTTCAGCCTCTGCCTCAGTCCAGGTGATTGGAGAGCTGCCGCCCGGGATTCTTCAAGGTGGCCCGCGAAGGACAGCCCGTTTGCTGCTATGACTGTGTTCCCTGTCCGGAAGTGTCCATCTCCATTCGGGAAGGTGGGTGGATTCTCTTCTCCTCCTTCCATAATTTTATTTTCACAGCAATAACCAGGCAAGTTAGGTAGCAAGTTAAGGCTGGCCCAAAGTCACCCGGTGAGATTTAAGACTGAGTTGGGACCAGAACCTGGTTTGGTCAAGTCTAAGCCCCACATGCTTAACCTTAGTTTGATGAGAGGTGTGGCAGCAAGGCCTTACCCTCTTTTGCTCCACATCTTTGTATCTGCCACCAAATGGAAATTTGCCTGGCACCATCTTTATTTTCCTTTTGGTTCCAGGCTAATATGCAACTTTTTAGGATGTTTTAAAAACATCCTGAATGCTCTTTCCCTCTTTATATTGCTTTCATGGATGTTTAAATTCACTGTTTTTAATTGGTTTCATTTTTTTAATTTTGTTAATATGTTTTACATTTTTTAATCTGCCTGGTAAGGTCTTGGCAACTACAGACAGCCTCTAGATACATATACAAATAAATGAGTAACTACATAATGGAACATGTTCAGGCAAGATTTTCAGTTGTAGAATTA
>NW_025336066.1:0-33428 GCF_004798865.1 Varanus komodoensis
AATTCCCAAAGGTCCACAGAAAAGGCCAGAGGGATATAAACTACTTCTTCTTCCCCCAGGTCCCATGGTATCCACTGATTTCTCTCCCTTGGAATTACAGACTCTTCTAGAGAACCTTCATTCAGCAGAGTTTACTCTGTGGCACAGATAGTTTGGAGATGATCTGATGACTCCTGCATTCAGCTTTGCTCAGGAAAGGCTCAGGGGAATTCCTGGGGGACAGAGGGTGGTTTTCCAGCCTAATCTTTATGTAGAGGTTCCACTGTAGGAGTCCACCTGTGCACAAGTGTGGGAAAGAGGAAGGGATGCTCTTGTGTTCAGCTCTTGCTTCTGGTTTCCTCATAATCTCTTGGCTGAATAAGGGAGATACCCATTTATTTCCTGCATGGAAAATATTTCCTCTGAACACTCCTTTCTCTTGTGTGAATCAATGCTAGGAACAAGGGCAAGAATCCACCTAGGTCTCCTTCTGGGATGGAAGAGTGGCCAACCAGCAAGAATGGAAGCACTGCTGTGCAACACCTGCAGTCCCAGCAAACAAAGCCTCTCCAACATGATGCAGTGAGTGGTGGGATCCAAGCCACTTAGGGGCCCAAGGCAATCATCAGGGTTCCTCTGTCCTTCTTCCACCAAAGCTCACTTCACAGGGTGACTCAGGTAGTTTTCAATCTGAAATCAACATCGAAGGCAATTGAAATGGATTGACGTACTTAGTTTTGTTCAAGAGTGCCTAGATGTGCCCAGCAACCACCTGGTAAAGCTTCTTTCCCAGGAAAGGCAAAGGTAGAAGAATGGGAGGAGGAACTAAGAAGAGATGGTTAGACTACATGAAGGAAGGAGCTTTCTTGAGCTGAAAACATCCAGTCAGAGTGGAGAAGGACTTGAGTTTTGAGAAGTTAAGCATTCATGGGGATTCCTGAAGTCCAAGAAGACTTGTCTGCCCTCAAGAACAGGAACAATAGAGAGGATGCACCTTGGTATGAGCTGCTAAAAAGGAGCCTCTGAAGCTGCCAATGCCCAGTTTGCAGCAAGCCTTTGGCTTGAACCTGCTGTCCTTCAGCTTGTCCAGGCAAGCTGTACTGAGCAAAACAAGTGGAAAATGATTCAAAAGTCTGATCACCTTCCATTAACTGATCAGTGCAAAAGTCAGCCTGCACACCCAGGTCTGCCATGGGAATGTTTCCCTGCCCCATTTGAAACCTGGTAACCCCTCAAAGTAACTTGGCATGAAGAAGCAATGGAAACCACAGGTGATATCTCACTCTATGCAGCATTTCCTTCTTGACTGAAGAGGCTTCAAATTCACACAAAACAAACAAACCTCTTATTCTGCCTAAGGGGCTCTTGGGCTCTGTGGATTTCTTTCCCCTGCAATTATGGAAAGTCCTTGAGGAATTCCACCTGGGTTTCCTTCCAGCTGGTAAAAAACAAAGAAAGTCCTGAGAAATCATGCAGAATTCAAAAGCATCCCAAAGTCTTTGGTGTAGAGCGTCAGCTGCCTCTGAGATCTGGCCTCCAGCACATCTCCTGCAGAGATTTTCTCCTCCTGGTGAGGCTGAAAAGACGACTCTTCCCCTGCATCTCACTGACCTAGGAGGGTCCACCTCCTTCTTCCAGTGATGATTGTCCTGCTCTTGCAGCTGCTGTGGCTCCTGCCTAAGGCCACTCAGAGGATTACAAGGGAAAATTCTTTTATGACCCAGCCAGTTCTGCTCCCACCACAGTACTACAGACCAGGAGACCTGATTGTTGGTGGGAGATTATTAATTGGCAGATGTTCCAATCCACAACAAGAAGAGTTTAATACATTTCCAAAATTTATAACCAAAATGCATCCATTGTAGGTTTCTCTCAAAAGAATTTGGGATGCATGTGTTTGTGCTTGCATTTGCAGTGGGGGATCCTTTCAAGGAAGCATGTTGTGGATGCTACACAAGATGCACTGTTGCACAAAGAGGAGCTCTAGTCATTGGGGCTGATATAATTGTCAGGCAGCAGCATATTTATTGCATGGAGTAACACTTTTGTGATGCACATAAAATATTCTGAAAGAGGAAGTTCAAGAATGACAGCATTGCTTCCTTTTCCAGAAATGGGTCTCCATAAGGGGATACAAAGTAAAGCTCTGTCTTCAGTTACCCTCTCTGCTCTTCTCCTTGAGTAAGCTAAGGTGCTTTCACCACCCAGGCAGCAAATTGGTCCCGAAATCAAACAATTGACTTTCCTTCATAGTATTTGTCATCCAGTGAACAATGCACTCTAGATAACAATTCTAAATGGGTCAATTCATTTTAGCTGCATGGAAATGGATCTTAATAAGATTAAGAGAAGCAGTCAGAGTGCTTTCTTCTTGCCAAACAGAACCACAGTCCATCTAGTTCAGCTTCTCTTGCTATGAGTGTCAGAGGTGTGTGAAGCACACTCTGTCTATGGCAAAAACATATTCATGGTGTTAGTCCTGTTTCTGACTGCATCACCATGCTGGGTTAGGTATGCAATCCTCTCAATTCCATTATTGAGCTGTACTTGCAAGAGTGTATGGTGGAATCTCTCTCTTTCTTCCAGGATTACCTGTATGTGCCAAGGGCTGAGCCAGGGAAATTCTCCATTTAAAGGAGTTGCTCCATCATACATGCAATAATAATAATACTTTAAAAAATCTAGTTCATGCAGGGTTGAGCAGAATCTTTTTTACATCCTCTCATTGCTTTGGGGCACTCAAATTCACCAGGTCTGCACTGAGTGGAAGCAGCTGTCAAGGGTTCAAGGAAGGTTCTCCCAAGCATTTCCTGGGCATGCCAGGATTGATCCTGAAGCCCCCTGCATGGGAAGCAGAGCCTCTAGAGTGTCCCATGGCCTTACATTGATGAGGTCTGGATAATTCAGCAAAAGCTGACTCCATGGAAAGAAAGTTTGGAGATGCCCTCATGACTCCTGGATTTAGATGTGCTTGGAAAAGGCTCCAGTGAATTCCTGGAGGACAGAATGGGACTCCTTTGCCTGTTTCCTATGGAGAGGTTCCATTCAAGGAGTCCACTTGTGTACAAGGGTGGGGGAGAGGAAGGGAGTCCTTTGCGTTCATCTCTTTCCTGTGCGGTGCCCCATAATATATTTGGCTGGAGAATGGAGGCATCCATTGCTGTCCGGCATGGAAAATATTTCCTCTGTGGTCCTCTTTCTGCTTTCTTTCCTTCTGACAAATTATTGATGGAGGTAAGTTCAATAAAGGGTGCTCATGGTAAGAGTTATCCTTGGTAAATCACAGTGTGGAAAAGGATGAGGGAACATTGTGTTTGAAGAAAAATAAATGTTGCCTGTTCAGTGCTCCGCCACACCCATGTCCTGATTTTCCTCCCGCCATGACAGATCAATCATCAGGTCCTACCAGCATGTCCTGGCATTCGTCTTTGCCATCACTGAGCTCAACAAAAACACACTTATCCTTCCCAACAAAACTCTTGGCTTCCGCATCTATAACCACGGGGACCTGGTCAGACAAGTGCAAAGCACTAACCTCTGCCTATTGTCTACATCGAGAAGAATGATTCCCAATTATAGATGTGACAAGCAGGGTCATCTACTCTCCCTCATACAAGATTCTGACTTCACATCTTTATCAGATGTTGCAGTCATCATGGGCATCTTCAAGATCCCAGAGGTAAGTGCGTTCATCTGGAGAGAGTGGTGGGGAACCTGCAGAGAGATGGGCTATCCTTGAGATCAGATTTACCCTAGTAGCAGGTGCTTTTCTTGGATTCTGGAGCAAAGGTATGGGGGCCTTCCCACCTGGCAAGGCTGCCTTAAGACCACCTGAGAGGAGGCCAGGACTGAAGTTCAGGAACATCTTAGGAGATAAATCCCAGCTATCAATGGATTGGTCAGTCTTACTGAGATAACCAATTGTGAGAAATATCCGGCAGTTCTGTGGCAGTTTATGGAGCCAGGAACAAAGAGGGTGCTAAAAAATGCAGAAAATTCTTTCTGGCATCAATGAAAGAGCTGCCTCACAGGGATAATTGCAGAACGGGACATACTGGCCTCAAAGGCTACATGGCCTGAAGAGAGCTAGTTTTGTGTTGTGGTGCAGAGTGTTGACTGTGTGAGATGGGGACACTGGCAGTCTAGGTTCTTGTCCCCACTGAACCACGGACTTCCCAGGGTTACTTATAGCTATGCACCATCTCACAGGGAAACCTCCTAGGCAAGGTTCTTGTGGGGATGATATGATATGATTACACACTCTACGTGGGGCTACCCTTGAAGACGGTCCGGATACTTCAATTGGTTCAAAATAGAGCTGCCAGGCTGCTGACGGGGACTGGACGTTATGCTCACATGACACCAGTTCTCCGGCAGCTTCACTGGCTTCCCATTGAAGTCCGGGCCCAATTCAAGGTGTTGGTGCTGACCTATAAAGCCCTAAACGGCTTGGGTCCTGGGTATCTGAAGGAGCGCTTACATCCCTATATGCCCATCCGCCCCCTGAGATCGGCGGGAGAGGCCCTTCTCCGGGAGCCCTCCGTGAAAGAAATTAGGAGGGTGGTTACTCAGAGGAGGGCTTTCTCAGCGGTGGTGCCTAAGTTATGGAATGCGCTCCCCAGAGAGGTCCGCCTGGCACCGTCGTTATTTGTTTTTCGGCGCCAGGCGAAGACCTTTTTATTCAAGCAGCATTTTAAATGTTAATATTATTGACTTTTTCTGGCCAGGGCGGCTTATTTTATATTGTATATTTGTAATTTATTTTAATGTATATATTTTAAAATGTTATGATGTTTTAACTTATTTGTTGTAAGCCGCCCCGAGGCTTCGGCGAATGGGGCGACATAAAAATGTTTTAATAAATAAATAAATTGAGAGGAGATGAAAAGCTGTACCAGTTGCATTCAGTTACTTGGATGGAAAAAAAGAGTGGAAGTACATACAAGATTAAATGCCAGAAATAACTTGTGAGATTATTTCTGGTATAATTAAAATTGGCATGCTTAAAAAAAGCATTGCTATGTGACACGTGTTCATGCAGACGATCTGCATGTGGGCTTGCTTTGCACAGATAGCCTTTGTGGGAAATGTCCTAAGTGGAAAAAGCACTTCTCCTGAACTACTGAACCCGAGTTCCTTTTTCCATTTCTCAAGTTTCAGCCATTTGCTTTTTGATCCAAGCTGAAATGTTTTGAAGAGAAGCACTTTCTGCTACTCATATTACCTTCCTTATATTTCATATTTTTGTTATCTGCCCCAATGTGTTTGGACAAAGAATACAAGAATTTTCACCAATTATTGTAGTGGAGTCCAGCCCCAAAGCCCCCAAGCTTTTCAAAAGAATACTGTGAGATGCCCCATTGGAACATGAGAAGATCTCCTAGCTGCAACAGGCAGTACTTCTGTCAGGGCTCGGTCCATCTGAGTCCTGAACTTGGTAGACCGTTCTCCAGTAGAAATGGGCATTTGCTTGTGTCCATGGGTGAAGAGGCTTATAGTGCGTGGGTGTGCATACGTGGGAAACAGAGCTTCTGTCTATATAGACACATCACAGATGGAAGAGGAATACTTTTTTGGAGATACTACCCCATGCATTTCAAATTAGGCGTCATAGAGAATGGATGCTTAGTCTATAAAGAAGCATCCTTGTTTGAAAAGGCAACCAAATGTTGTTCTTGAGGATTACCAGAAAACTCTTTGCTTCTGCACTTAAAAGGATTGCTTTATTAGATTCATAAAAGAAGCAATGTATTCCCTGTTTCTTCCAGATCAATACACAAGAAATGCCTCACTATGAAGGTCTGGTTAAGCTACTGCTGCATTTGCACTGGAACTGGATCGGGCTGATTGTTCAGAGAAATGACCATGGTGAGCGCTTCCTGCAGGCATTGACCCCCTTGCTGCAGGAAAAGGACCTCTGCGTGGCATTCACTGAAAGGTTCTCCCCATTTGATCCTGCAAAAGTGCATGCAACGAAAAATGGATACATCCCTCACGTGTGGTTCGAAGCTGAAGTCATAGTCTTCTTTGGTGACAACTCTGCAACACTACAATTAATGTTCTGTTTACATTGGCACAAACAAAAAAAAAAGATCCCTTTTTCAAAGGTCTGGATGCTGACTTCCCATACAGAAGTTGAACAAAGTGCACACCCTACCTTGAGAAAGCTTCTAAAGACTCTTCATGGATCTTTACTCTTCAGAGAATACAGACAGGATATTCCAGGTTTCAAAGCATTTTTTATGGACTTAGATCCATTCCACCCTCAGGGAGATGTCTTTCTTAAGCAGTGGTGGGAAATGGCATTTAACTGTCAGATTCTGAAATCAGGAGAACCCTCTCCAGCATCACATCGATTGTGTACAGGGAGGGAAATGCAGGAGGATCCAAGTGAGTTCTGCTTCGAATTGGGCATGTCCAGTAAAAGCTACCGCATCTACAATGCTGTCTATTCCATGGCACATGCATTACATGTCCTCTCCTCATCTGGACTGAAATATTCAGCAATGGGGGAAAGAAGGCAGCTTCTAGATATTCAGCCGTGGCAGGTAAAACAGGTCTCTGAACTGGATTAGTGTCAGAGCGTATTGGAAGACAATTGCACTCATTGTACCATGTTATGAATATTTCTGCATTTTCAGATCCTGCGAACACTCAGGAATGTCCGATTTAACAACAGTGCTGGGGAGGAAGTTTCCTTCACTGAAAAAGAATGGAGATATGAGATCCTGAACTGGAGGTTGTCCCCAAATGGAACTGTGTACCCCGTGAAGATTGGATGGGTTCATCATGGTGCTCTCCCAGGTCAAGACTTCTCCATCCAATCTGCAGCTGTCGTGTGGGCCACGAAGGTAGGCCTGGAGAGAACCATATGGTCATGAAAGCAGAGGCATGGCAGAATTCTACTTTTTGAGAACTGATGCTGTGATTCTTTTTGAAAACAATCTCCCTCTGTTTATTGGAAAGAGGGTGTCATTGTCCTCTTGTAAAGCACAAACTTTGCTCACCAGAAATCTTATGCTCTTTCCCTGTATTCTTCATTCAAACTATGCTAATGAACTCCTCTGCCAAGCCATCCTGTTATGTTGAAGTCCGCTTCTCACTCTCTCTCTTCCTTCCAATTTTAGACAATGCCTCAAGGGAGGTGTGTGGAGAGCTGCAGTCCAGGGCACTGGAGAAGAGTTCCAGAGGGGAAGTCGGTTTGCTGCTACTCATGTGAACGTTGTGCTGCTGGGATGTTTTCCACCTCTATAGGTACCTCAAACCTTCAGAGCAAGGCATAAATGCTGAGGATAATGAAATAAGAGTGGTGTGGGGATGAAAAAGTTCTTAAGGAATGAAAATGATTTTATGATTTTGGAATTTTCTATCCCCCCTCAGAATTGCAGACCTCTGTGCTTTTCTGGTTTGGATGATCATCAACATTTCCAGAAAATATGTCCTTTGTAAATGATACTGACTATTGCCTAGTAGCTTATGAATGCCATCAAACACCGACTCTTCCTAACCATACATTTCTCAATTTCTGAAGCTCCATTTTCTCAGTTGGCTGGTTATTGCTGAGGCCTCAGTGTGCTGGGGCAAAACTTTGACTGGGGCAGATGGAGGGTTCCTCTTACAACGATGGGTGTTTTGACTGCAACCAGAATCAGATTGCCCTTTTTTCAGTAGCGGTTGCTGTATCCTGGTCTTCAGCCTCACAAACATCACTGATCAGTGCTTACTTTAGGTTCTGTGCAAATATAGGTAACAGTACACAGGAGAGATTATAAACTTCCCCATTTTATTTTCTGGATAAAGGATAGTCTTCCTTATAAAAGACTGAAAATGAACCTTTCAGAATTTGGGAGGAGGAGACCAGAAGGAGGAGGAGGAGGAAGAGACCATTTTTTAAAAAACTATTCTAGACTTTTTCCTAAAGCTTAAATAAAAGTGCAAATTAAACTAGGGAAAAGAGATTTCCACATTTTCCTTTGGCGGTGGGGTAGCTCAGAGAAATATTTTCTGTGTCCAGGTTGAGATGTTTCCAAGGCTATTGCTCATTTCAGATGCGGTTCACTGTGTACCTTGCCCACGAGATCAGCATCCAAACAGGAACAGGGACCGGTGCATCCCCAAGAGAACCCACTTCCTTTCCTTCCAAGAGACACTGGGGTTACTTTTAGTTTCTCTGGTATTTTTCCTCATTCTTTCCACATCTGCTGTGCTGGCAACATTCATTAAAAATCACAACACACCCATTGTCAAAGCAAACAACCGAGAAATCTCTTATGCCCTCCTCATCTCCCTCCAGCTGTGTTTCCTCTGCTCATTCCTCTTCATTGGCCAACAGACAAAGTTCACCTGTTTTCTGCGACAAGCTGCTTTTGGCTTCATCTTCTCTATTGCAATTTCCTGTGTGTTGGCAAAAACCATCATGGTGGTCTTGGTCTTTATGGCCACCAAGCCAAGAAGCATGGCAAGTTGGCTCTTGGGGAGTCCACTGACAACCTCCATTGTGCTGGTCTGCCCCTGCATCCAAGCTGTGATCTGTGCTGTCTGGTTGCTGACCTGTCCTCCATTCCCCAACTTGGACTTCCATTCCTTGGCTGGAGAGATCATTGTGGAATGCAACGAAGGCTCAGTCACCATGTTTTACACAGTTCTGGCTTACATGGGCTTCCTGGCTCTTCTCAGCTTCAGTGTGGCTTTCCTGGCCAGGAAGCTGCCGGATAGCTTCAACGAAGCCAAGTTCATCACCTTCAGCATGCTGGTCTTCTGCAGTGTGTGGGTCTCCTTTGTGCCCACCTACCTGAGTACGAAGGGCAAGTATGCTGTGGCCGTGGAGGTCTTCTCCATCTTGGCCTCTGGAGCTGGTCTCCTGGGTTGCATCTTTCTCCCTAAATGCTACATCATTGTCTTGAGGCCCAGTCTCAATTGTAGAGGCCATCTCACAAGAAAAATTTAATCTGAATTTTCCATATCATCGTCCAATTTTTTTCAGTATTTGAAACTGAATGAATCAATATTCTGAATTACCCTTTTTCATCATTGGAGTGAATGGGCACCATACAATGGTGCCTACTAGTTAGGAAATATTGTGTTTACTCTCATATGTACTGTGGCCCTGTGAGCATTCTCTGATGGTAACCCAATTGTGGGGCCCTTCTTTTATACACAAACACACCTGGAGAAATTTTAATCATCACTTTTGGAATTTGTTCAATGCAAACATAGTCACAGCCATGGATAATTTGGGAGGAATTTGAGCCTGAGTACTGAATTTTTTCCATTAGGAATTAACTCTTTCTGCAGGGGAGAGTTGGGCAACAGACATCTAATCCCCCAACCCTATTTTCCTTGGACTCAGAAGTTTCATACACAGCAGCGAAGTACCTCCTGCCTTCTTCCAGCACCACTACTGCAGTCCTTGGCTCTTGAGCACTGCTTGAGCTTGTGGTCTGAACTTTTCTCCCATGGCAGAAGGGGAGATGTTTTCCTCTGCTTTGTTCATACATGTGCTCTGTCTCTCAGCTGCAGTTGACTGCACTGCCCTTCTGGGTTTTGGAAGAGTCCATCTGAAAACAGGTGCATGAAAAGTCATTTACAGACTTTACATAAGGTTGTTGTGCAAAGACAATCACTTCACCTGCCATCAGGATATTCTGCATACTAATTATTTGGGGCGGGGGGATTCTGAAACTTTAGAGGGATGAGGGAGAGTTTCTGGCCAGTCTACCTCTGTCATAGCACAAGTCTCTTTCCCAACATCTCAAAAAGTTTGGGTTGCTGTATCAGTCCAGTCAAAACAAAGTGCACACAACACAACAAAGAAACCTTTGCTGAACTTGATGCTCCATTAACTTGCTTCTTCCCATATCTAAAGAAAAATGTGCTTTCTCATGGAGTTTATCAACCATGAGAATCAAGTTTCCCAACAATGCTGCTGGTATGGGCCCAAGCACACAGGTATAGGAATTTCCCAACTAATCTTGAAATCCTAGACTGATACAGATTTCAACCAATGAACCAGTTCTCAGGCATCTTGATTAAATGAGTGCCTATATTCAGGAAAACATTTTTGGAGGAGTTGCTTTGGCCTTTTTTCTTTTCTCTCTGCCAACATCTTTTGCCTGACAAACTGGGTGCATGCAACAGCAACCATTGGACTAATATAATGCAACTGTGAGGCTGTTGTGAGTGATGACTCACAGTATAAATGACCCACACTTTTGCAGGCAATAAAACTAAAGTCTTTTATTGCTAGTTATTTACAAGATATACAATGCTACAGATAAGCTCTACTGCAATGGTCTTTACAAGGCAGTTGCTAACTCCTTAGTGACATCCCTCAGGGAACCCACGTGGGACTAGCTTTCTTCACCCCACCTTTCCTCCCTGAGGCGGGACAAAGCTTTCTTCTGGTCCAATTGGCATAGAGAACGTCTAAGAGTCATGCGGGACAAATCTAACCCCCCTTGTGTCTCCTGTGTCATGTCCAGAAGGTTCAACATCAGGGTGAAGGGGGGTAGTCCACCCAACCTCTCCATGAGCAGAACTTATAGTGATTTTTTCCCTCCAGGCCCTCGTGGTTTGACAAACTCTCAGCTGTTTGCCCAATGGGTAAAGAGTCAGGATGAGGGATGGCTATCTGTTCAGCTATTCCCAAGACAGGTTGTGGAAGGGACATTTGGCCACAAGGTCTCAGGTATAAATCCTCCTGTTCTGGTGTCTAATTCTCTTTTTGGGTGTTTGACCTTCCCTGTGAGGTGCTGCCTCTGTTGGGGCATCAGGCATGCCAAGGGACATCCATCCTGCTCTGCAACTTTTCTAGCTGCCCTGTCCCATGAAAAGCATGGGCTTGTTATTTGAAGAAGGCCTTTGGGAAAAGCAGATATTCTTGCCTTCCTGGAAGTACTTCCTGGAATCTAAATTGAACCTTAGTTTCCTGAGCTTCACTCCATTGGATCGTGCGCTTCACTTCTCTACAGGAGAGAACTGGTCCCTAACCACTTTTTTGTGAGACCCCCTCAAATACCTGTATGTCACCAATAGATCCCCTATCAGACTCCTCCAAGCTGAACAGGCCCAGTTCCCTTGGTCTTGCCACATACGGCTTCCCCTGCAAACCGCCCACTAACCTTATGGCCCTATGCTGCACTGTCTCTAACCTGGCTATATCCTTCCTGTACCAAGAGGCCCAAAACTGAACACAATACTCCAGTTGCATGCGCACCAGAGTAGTATAGAAATTTAGTAATACCTCTCTCGATCTAGAAGCCACACTTCAGGCTCTGCAACCAAGGGTGGCATTTGCCCTCTTGACCACTGCATCACACTGCTGACTCATGTTCAGCCTGCAGTCAACCAATAATATTGACTAATGTCCTATGCCGATCTCCCCCATCCTGCACTGGGGAGAACACAGAGGCAAAATAGTCATTTAGCATCTCTGCCTGTTCCCTTGCATCAGTCACTGGATGTCCATCCTCATTCTTTATTTATTTATTTAGCAAACTTCTATGCCTCCCCATTTGCCAAAGCCTCAGGGTGGCTTACAAACAAAAATAAATCATCAGTACAATTAAATATAAAATTGGAGACATCCTGGCCAAAGTTATTAAAATCAATAAATAATATTAACAATTAAAATGATGTTTAAATAAAAACATCTTGGACTGGTGCTGAAAAGCAAATAACAACAGTGCCAGGCAGAAATCTCTGGGGATCGCATTCCATAGGTTGGGCGCCACCGCAGGGAAAGCCCTCCTCCTGGGACTCACCCTCCTAATGTCCTTCTTGGAGGGGTCCTGGAGAAGGGTTTCTGCCTCCGATCCCAATGGGCAGGAGGGCACATATGGATGTAGGCGTTCCTTTAGGTAACCAGGTCCCAAGCCGTTAAGGGCTTTATAGGTAATAACCAAGACCTTGAATTGGGCCCAGATATCAATGGGGAGACAGTGAAGCTGACGGAATACTGGGTTTATATGAGAACAAGGCCCAGTCCCCGTCAGCAACCTGGAAACACTATTTTGTACCATCTGAAGTATCCAGACCATCTTCAAGGGCAGCCCCATGAAGAGCGCGTTACAGAAGTCTAGTCGGGAAGTCACCAATGTGTGTGTCACTGTCACCAGGCAGTCGGTCTCCAAGTAGGGACGCAGCTGGTGAATGAGCTGAAGCTGAAGAAAAGCATTCATCCTCGCCACCACTCTTACCTGAGCTTCAAGCGAAAGCTCTGGATCGAGGAGTACTCACAAGCTGCGGACTTCGCCTCTAAGAGGGAGTGCAACCCCATTCAGGACAATGTCAGGGTCCCCATCCCAAAGCCCGACCCGCCTACCAACAAGACCTCTATCTTGTCTGGATTGAACTTCAGTTTATTGGCCCTCATCCAGCCCATTACCTCGGCCAGGCACCAGTTCAGTACAGCCACTGCCTCACCTGGATTGGTTGAAAACGAGAGGTAGAGCTGGGTAACATCAGCGTACTGATGATTCGGCAGTCCACACCTCCTGATGACCTCTCCCAGCGGTGTCATGTAGATGTAAAATAGCAAGGGGGACAAGATGGATCCCTGCGGTACTCTATGGCATAAATGCCATGGCACAGAGCCATAGTACCCCAGCAACACCTTCTGGAATCGGCCATTGAGCTAGGAGCAGAACCACTGCAAAATATTGCCTCCAACACCCAGTTCGTCTAGCCTATCCAGAAGGATACCATGGTCGATGGTGTCGAAAGCTGCTGAGAGGTCCAGGACGACCAACAGGGATGAACTCCCTCTGTCTCTCTCCCTGCACAGGTCATCATACAGGGTGACCAAGGCAGATTCAGTACCATTCCCGGGTTTGAAGCAGGATTGAAATGGGTCCAGATAATCAGTTTCATCCAAGAGTGCTTGGAGTTGTCTCACCACCACCCGCTCCAACACCTTGCCCAAAAAAGGGATGTTGGCCACCAGTCTGTAATGGGTGGTCATCTCTGGATCCAGGGATGCCTTCCTTAGGACTGGTTGGACTACCACCTCCTTTAAAGGGGAAGATACCCCTCAGACAGGTGTTAACAATCTCCAGGATCCCAGTCCCTTTCCCATGCTTGGCATTGTTAAGTAGCCAAGAAGGGCAAGGGTCCAAAAGGCAGGTGGTGGGACGTACTCATTCAAGCACCTTGTCCACATCATCAGGCCACAACAAATGAAATTCATCGAATAATACCTGACAAGACAGAGTCATTTTCATCTCCACTAAAGTATCTGAATCACTTTTGGTGTCCAGCTCATGACGAATCTGAGCTATTTTCTCCTTAAAATGCTTGCAAAGTTTTGACAGCAGGCCTTCGAGGGCAGTACAGGGTCTTTTTAGAGCTGACAAGAACCAGCCGTTGTACCACCCAATAAAGCTCCACTAGATGGCATTATGAGGAGGCAAATGGAAATGGAGACTTTCTTTTTCGCCACCCTCACTGCCACAGCATAGGCCCGATAATGGGCTCTCAAGTGTGTTCGGTCAGAGTCATCCCATGATTTCCTCCACCTACGCTCTAGACATGTCCCAACCTGCTTCATTGCCTGCAATTCAGGTGTATACCAAGGGGAAGAGTGGGCTCTGCCCAGTGGGAGAGGATGCCTAGGAGCAATCATGTCAGCAGCCCTGGTCATTTCCCCATTCCATTGTTCGACCAGACCATCGGCAGTCTTGTGAACCGGAAATTCCCCCAGGGGCTTCAGGAATCTGCCCGGATCCATCTGGCTCCGGTGGCAAACCAACACAATCAGATCCGCACCCTTACAGAGGAAAATGCCGCTCTCAAGCTCAAACCTCACGAGGAAGTGATCTAACCATGACAGTGGTGTCAGGCAAAAATTCCTCACCCTCAGATCCCCCTCTTCCTGCCCCATTAGGAAAACCAGATCCAGAGTGTGTCCATGTTCATGGATCGGGCCAATGACATGTTGAGACAGCCCCATGGCCGCCTTGGAAGCCATGATGTCTTGAGCTGCCCCGGTCAGAAAAGTCCTAGCATGGAGATTGAAGTCCCCAAGGGCCAACATCCTAGGAGTCCTCAGCACTAGGTCTGAGACGATCTCCATCAGCTCAGGCAGGGAATCTGTAGGGCAGAAGGGTGCACAGTACACCAACAGAATCCCCAATCTGTCTCGATCACCCAAAACCAAGTAGAGGTACTCTAGCCCTGGCCTCGAGGGGACAGGAAGCCCCAAGAGGGAGATGGAGGCTCGATAAACCAAAGCAACGCCCCACCCCTCCCTTCCCCACGTGGTCGGTGCTGAACCAGATACCCGGATGGGCACATTTGAGAGAGGGAGACATCCCCCCTTCTCCCGCCCAGGTCTCTGTTATGCAAGGCAGTTTGGGCCCCTCATCCTCAATCAGGTCGTGGATGAGGGATGATTTTTTGTGGACCGACCTGGCATTAAGCAGCAGCACCGTCAGGCCCAGGGGGCGGTTGACAAGACTACCTGGAACCTGGGAGTAAAATAAAAAAGAGGGATAGGTGTCAACCATCTTTCCCTCCTTCTTCTATGCAGACCCGTTAAACTCCCATTGCCATAATGTCCATTGCCCAAGACCACCCCAATAGCGGTGCGCATGTGCTCCCCAGAAAACCTCACAGTTGACATAGCCCGGAATGAATCTGTAAAAACAAGTTAAAATACAATAAAACGTTAAAACACTTTAAAACTCCCCATCCACCACACAACATGAAATGCCGCCTAACTGATAGAGTCTTTAGTTAGACGAGCCCCCGCATTGCCCTGAACGGATCCAAACAGCAGCAAACATCCTTTGGCGGTTGCCCTTCGGCTGCAACCAGCGAGTTATGCCACCGCCTGTCCCCATGCCCCGCCCCCAATCTGGCGTTACTCTCACCGACGGCAACGGAGGGGGGAGTTCAAGGGCAGAATTGGGGAACTCGCTGGCCAGCAAGAAGGCGTCCTCCTCAGTGGAGGCAGCAGGGGTGGCCCCGGCATCCTCCAGCCCCTGGATGGTCCAGCGATGGCTGTGGGAGTGGCGTCAACTGTCCCCCAGGCACGGTGGTGCGCCTCAGGTGTTCCTCGGCGGCCTTTGACGGTGGCGGCGGTGGCAGGTGTTCCAGGGGAGGAAGGAGGCCAAGATCATTTAGTGGTCCCACTAGTTACCTCCCCTTCTACTTGCTATTTGCAGGTTGTTGGAAGTACTTTTTGTTGTTCTTGATATTCTTGACAAGACTAAACTCGTAGTCAGCCTAAGCCATGCAAAGAATATTTCTGCAACGGGCCTCCTCTTTCTGGTCTACCCTTTTGTCTATTTGCCCCAGTACCCATTTCCTACGGAGTTTCCTCTTTCGTCTAACACCTCTAACAACCTCCTTTTGCATCCATGGCAGCACTCTCCTCCGCCTCCCCACCTTACTGACTACAGGTATCATCAAGGCTTGCTCCTCCAAAACCTCCCTTTTGAATGCTACCCACCCCTCCTCAACTTGCTTACCTTCATGTAACCTATCCCAGGAGACTTTACCCAATCTGGCCTTCAGTTGGCCAAAGTTGGCCCTCTTGAGGTCCCAGCTTCCAGTGATCGACCTGCTGCATGTCCCCAATTCCCTAATCTCAAAGCAAAGGATGGAGCGATCCCTCACATCCAGACCATGCCTAATCTGTATTTCATCTATCAGCTCCTCCCTATTGGTCAAGACCAAGTCAAGGATGTTTTCCCCCCTCATCGCCTCTCTGAACTGCTGTTTGAAAAACCCTCCCTCTATAGCTTCTAGGAAGCACCGTGACCTGGCTGTCACCGCCGAGTGAGTCTCCCAACTAAAATCTGGGAGATTGAAATCTCCCGTAATTACTTTGTCTCCCCCACAGATATCCTTACAATCTGGCCTTTCAGGACATCCTCCAGGGTCTCAAGTAGACCTGGAGGGCGATAACATACCCCCACTGTCAGGTCTCTTTCCCTGTCAAAACCCCTAAGTTTCACCCAGACTGCCTCTACAGAATCCGCATCTGAGCTGCATTCTATCTCACTGCATCCTATCCCTTCCCTGATGTATAAAGCCATGCCCCCACCTCTCTTTCCCTTCCTGTCTTTTCTGAAATGGTGATACACTTCTATGTCCACATTCCAGACATGCCTTTCATCCCACCAAGTTTTTGTGATTCCCACCAGGTCATACCCTCCTCTTCCCAGGAGAGCTTCAAGCTCTTCCTACTTATTACCCATGCTCCTGGCACTGGTGTACATGAACCTCAACTCCTTCCCACTGCTTCCTTTCCTTGGAGTAAAAAGCCTCCTCACATCCTCTCTGATACCTGGCCCCTCTCTGTAGGAGTCCTGTCAGTCCCTGCAGAACCTCTAAAACCCTGCTCCCAATGTTCTGATCCTCTCCCCACACTTGCAGACACATTACTGGGCAACCTGAATCCCCGCCCCAGCTCAGTTTAAAGTCTTCCAGACAAAGCTCACTAGAGCTTCTCCAAAGGACCTTTTCCCCATCCTCATGAGGGGTAACCCGTCCCTTGCCAGAAGTCCATTGGCAAGAAACCGAGTGCCATGGTCGAGGAACCCGAAGCGTTCCTTCTGGAACAACATCCTAAGCCAGTCGTT
This sequence comes from Varanus komodoensis, assembly GCF_004798865.1. Classification (NCBI taxonomy): domain Eukaryota; kingdom Metazoa; phylum Chordata; class Lepidosauria; order Squamata; family Varanidae; genus Varanus; species Varanus komodoensis. The sequence goes on from NW_025336066.1 coordinate 16,566, forward strand.
CACCTCAGAGGCCCTCCTGTTCCTTCCTGGCCCAAATCCCAGGACTGGTAAGATTGACGAGAATGCCACTAGGGCCTTTAGCTCCATGAGTTTCTTCCCCAAGGCCTCAAAGTCCCTTGTGATCCTAAACAAACCCTTCCTAGTCACATCGTTTGTGCCCACATGGAACATCCACACCGATGGGGCTTCAGCGACCTCTCATGGGAGCCCATTCAAAACCCTCGGGGTCCTAACTGTCAAAGGCTCTCTGGCTATGTTCATGACTTCCAAATTTGGATATTTTGTTTATTTATTTATTTATTTATTTATTTAAAACATTTTTATGCCCCCCCCTGCAACAAAGTCTCAGGGCAGCTCAAAACAAGAACAAAATATACACCTATAACAAATTATAAAATAAAATAGTAAAACTCGATGCATCTCAGCTTAAAAATTTAAAATTCTATAAATAACCAATAAATTAACAATTAAAATAAGTTTTAAATAAAAAGATCTTAGCATGGCGCCAAAAAACAAATAACGATATTACCTGCCATTGCTGAATATTTGGAAGTCTCTTTCCTTTCCTCATCAGTGAATATTTCCACCCAGAAGAGGACAGGGCATGTAGTGCATGTGCCACAGTGTAGACTTCATTGTAGATCTGGTAGCTGTTGCTGGACATGCGCAATTGAAACTCAAATTTTTTTTGGATATTTCTGCAGCTCCCTGCTGGTACACTTTCTCTTTGATGGTGGAAGGGGTTTTCCCGATCTCACAATGTTACAGTTAAATGAGTATTCATACCAAACATGAAGAAAATCATTTCCATTTGGCCTGTATGGATCTAATGCCAAGAAGAAATGCTTGAATCCTGGAACTTCTCTTGTATGACTACTGAAGTGCAAAGCTCCATGGAGGCCCTTTAAATACTTTCTGAAATCAGAGTGGGAGCTTTCTTCAACTTCCAAGTGGGAGGTCAGAATCCAGACCTTGCGAAATGTGATTTTCCTTCTCTTGTCATGCTTAATTATTCGCAATGCAAATACCGCTGTAGCAGTGCTGTCACCAAAGAAAACTATAGCTCCTGCTTCTGACCAAAAATGGGGAATGTATCCAGTTACTCTTTGTTCCTTTAGTGCATCACCATGTGCTGAGAACCTTTTGGTGAAGGCCACACAGAGGTCCTTCTGCTGAAGCAGGGTGGTCAATGCCTGGAGGAAATGCTCACCAATGTCATCACACTGAACAAGTAGCCCAATACAGTTCCAGTGGAAATGAAGCAGCTGCCAGATGAGGCCCTCATACTAAGGAACTTGGAGGCTATTGATCTGCAGGAACAATGGAAATAGCATTTTTCCTCCTTGGAAAAAAGTGCAGCAAGCAGCACACAAGCAGAAGAACGGAAATTCTGATACTTCTTCATAAGAATATTTGGTTGCATTTAGAAAACAAGGAATCTTATCTTGTGGACTAAGCTTCCATCTTATAGTAGACATGAGTTGAATTGCATGGATTGCTATCACAGGCCTGGCATATTTCAGCTGGGATTTGTAAGTATAATGGGAAGCTCTCAGTTTCTACTTCTCCACCCAAGAAACCATGGGTCTCTTCACCCATAGACAAGAGCAAATGCCCACTCCTAGTGCAGACATGTCTCCCAATGCGAGCACTTTCATGGACCAAGTCCTGGCAGAAGGAGTAAACATGGGAGGAAAGAGATTGCCTCTGATTCCAAGTGTGCATCTGTCTGCATATGCAGAGCTTTGGCACTTTAGGGCTGGTCTCCATTGGAAATTTTTCCAGAAGAAATAGAGCACAAGAAATAGGAAACAAAAATTCTACTGTGCCTTCCTCAGAACCAGAAAGTGCCTTAGTTCAGACCATTTCTGCTTTAATCTAAAAGCATATCACTGAAACTCATGGATGGAAAAAAAAAAAGCTTGGTATGAGCCATGTTGTAAAAATCCCAGGAACACTGAGAACCATTTTACAAACAGTCCAACTAATTGCCCACAGGAAGCCAATGTGGAAGACATCTCTCACAGCATGTGTGTGATAGCATTTCTTTCGCTTGTCATGCCACCTTTGAATTTGAGGTAGGTAGCTCCATATAGTTATTCTATTAAATATTGTACTCATAGACAATTTTTCCGTAAAAATTTTTACAGTCAAAAAAGAAAACAGATTGACTATGTGCTCTGCAGCCAAAGATGAAGAAGCTCTATACAGTCAGTAAAAACTAGACCAGGAGCTGCCTGTGGCTCAGATCATGAGCTTCTTAATACCAAATTTAGGCATAAATTGAAGAAAATAGGGAAAAGCACTAGGCCACTCAGATAAGACTTAAATTATATCCCTCATGAATATACAGTAGAGATGACAAATAGATTTAAGGAATTAGATATGATAGACAGAGTGCCTGAAGAACTATGGATGGAAGTTCACAACATTGTACAAGAGGCAGCAACTAAAACCATCCCAAAGAAAAAGAAATGCAAGAAAGAAACATAGCTGTCTGAGGAAGCTTTACAAATAGCTGAGGAAAGAAGGGAAGCGAAAGGAAAGGGATAAAGAGAAAAATACAGCCAATTGAATGCAGAATTCCAGAGAATAGCTAGAAGAGATAAGAATGCCTTCTGAAATGAACAGTGCAAATAAATAGAAGAAAACAATATTATAGGGAGGACCAGAGATCTCTTCAAGAAAACTGGAGATATGAGGGGAAAGTTTCATGCAAAGATGAGCATGATAAAGGACCAAAATGGCAGGGACCTAACAGTGGCAGAAGAGATGAAGAAGAGGTGGCAAGATTACACAGAAGAACTATACAAGAAAGAGCTCAACGTCCCTGATAACCATGATGGGGTGGTCACTGACCTCAAGCCAGACATTCTGGAATATGAAGTCAAATGGGCCTTAGGAAGTCTGAGCAACAACAAAGCTAGTGGAAGTGACAGCATTCCAGCTGAGCTATTCAAAATAGAAAAAGATGATGCAGTAAAAGTGCTACATTTAATATGCCAGCAAACATGGAAAACTAAAAAGTGGCCACAGGACTGGAAAAGGTCAGTATACATTCTGATCCTAAAGAGGGGCAATGCCAAAGAATGTTCAATCTACCACACCATTGCACTCATTTCAAATTCAAGCAAAGTGATGCTCAAAATCCTACAAGCTAGGTTCCAGCAGTATGTGGACCGAGAACTACCAGAAGTGCAGGCAGGTTTTCGAAGAGGGAGATGAACTCGAGTTAAAATTGCCAACGTATGCTGGATCATGGAGAAAGCTGGGGAGTTCCAGAAAAACATCTACTTATGCTCAATTGACTATACTAAAGCCTTTGATTGTGTGGATCACAACAAATTGTGGCAAGTTCTTAAAGAGATGGGAGTCCCAGACCATCTTATTTGTCTCTTGAGAAACCTATATGCTGGTCAAGAAGCAACAGTGAGAACTGGACACCGAACCACTGATTGGTTCAAAATTGAGAAAGGAGTTCGGCAAGGCTGTATACTGTCGCCCAGCTTATTAAATTATATGCAGAGCTCATCATGAGAAAGGCAGGCCTAGATGAATCACCAGTTGGAATTAAGATTGCTTGGAGAAATAACAACCTCAGATATGCAGATGATACGACTCTCATGGCAGAAAGTGAAGAGGAACTAAAGAGCCTCTTGATGCAGGTGGAGGAGGAGAGCACAAAGTTGGCCTGAAACTCAACATTAAGAAAACTAAGATCATGGCACCTGGCCCTCTCACTTCCTGGCAATGAGAAGAGAAGAAATGGAGGTGGTGATAGATTTTAGTTTCTAGGCTCCAAGATCACTGCAGACGGTGACTGCAGCCAAGAAATTGAAAGATGCTTGCTCCTGGGGAGGAAAGCTATGGCAAATCTAGACAGCATACTCAAAAGCAGAGACATCACCCTGACAACAAAAGTGCGTATAGTCAAAGCTATGGTTTTCCCATTTGCAATGTATGGCTGTGAAAGCTGAACCATGAGGAAGGCTGAGTGCAAAAGGATTGAGGTCTTTAATTGTGGTGCTGGAGGAGCATCCTGCGAGTCCCTTGGACTGCAAGGTGATCAAACTGATCAGTCATAGAGAAGATCAACCCTGACTGCTCTTTAGAAGGCCAGATACTGAAGATGAAACTCAAATACTTTGGCCACCTAATGAGAAGGAAGGACTCCCTGGAGAAGAGCCTAATGCTGGGAACAGAAGATGGCAAAAGAAGAAGGGGACAGCAGAGAATGAGGTGGCTAGATGGGGTCATTGAAGCAGTCGGTGAGCTTAGGAGGACTTCGGGGGATGGTGGAGGACAGGAAGGCCTGGAGGAGTGTTGTCCAAGGGTTCGCGATGGGTCGGACATGACTTCACGACTAACAACAACAACAATGGAGCAGCTCCTTCAAATGCAGATTCTCTCTTGCCCTGCCTTTGGCATATATATGTAATTCTGCAAGAAAGAGAGAGATCCCACCATCTGGCTGGGGAAGTCCTGCTCGATACTGGCATTGAGAGGATTGTCTACCTAACCCAGCATGGTGATGCTGTCAGAAAGAGGATTGGCATGATGCTTTTTTTTTTTTTTTGCCAAAGGAGCGAGGCTGAGCATGCATCACACACCCCTGGCACCCCTGCAGGAGAGGCTGAACTAGATGGACTGTGGTTTTGTTTGGCAAGAAGGAAGCTCTTTAACTGCTTCTCTTTTTTTTTTTTTTTAATTTTTTATTAAAATTTTAAAAACTAATGCTAAAAACATCAATCATTGAATACATCAGACGTACTGGGTCAGCCCCCTACTACATGTCTTTTAACATTCTATAGTCATATTCAAATCCATTTATAATAACTTAAAAACATATTTAACTCTATGTTAATTCCCATTTTTCCAGCCAACAATAAAGAATCCCCGGCTTGATAGAAGTTGATATCTTCTTTCTCTTTCAGTGATTAAGTCAATCTATCCATTTCTGCATCATTGATAAATTCAGTCTGACCATTTCAATCATTTAGTCGAAGGGTAATTCTTCATTTTTCCAGTACTGAACAGATAGACTCCTCACCACAAAGATTACAACTATAATCAAATACAATTCTTATTTACTAATGTTCCAATACAATGGCTACTAAAAAAAAAAAAAAGAAATTTCTTCTTTAAAAAACTAGGAACTTTTGTACCACTTCTCCTCTATACAATAAAAAATATCCAATTTGTGTTTAAATACACAATATCCATTTAACATCTTTAGAAGCATTCTAGTTAATCCATTTATTGACAAATATTACCTATAATATATTTTATACAAATTTTCTTAATATTAAGTTACTAGTATTTCATCTAACTTAAACATCACTTAATCAAATGCTATTAACTCCTTATAAAAGCTCCACTCTTTATAATCTTTAAGATATCTCGATTGTACCTATCCTTTACTACTCTGTATAATAAAAATGCCCAATTTATGTTTAGATACACAACATCCATTTAACATCTTTAGAAGCATTCTAGCTAATCCATATAATCCCTTCAAAGTTCCAATACATTTGAGTACAGAGAAGATTCCATGGGTAATATAAGAAAGAAAAAGAAAACTTTCTCAGTACAGTTTTTCCTACACCAATATTAACAAGTTTTCTAATATAGTAGCTTAAGAACAAAAGAATCATATACCTTAACCTTTGCATACCACATATAAACATGCCAACTCATTTAAATCATTCCTTTATAAGACAAGAAATTCTCTTATTTCTTCTTTACACCCCTGCCCCTTCTCTCTTCTTTTGTTTTCAGTAACTGTGGTGCTTGTTGTAGATCAGTATTCATCAATATCAGCATTTTTTGTTGCAAGTCAATATTCACTATTTCTTGTTTTATTTTCGGTAGGTGTAACACTTGTTGTAAATTAATAATCATTTCCAATGGCTGTATTTCTTGCTGCAAGTCAATCTTCACTGTTTCTTCTTTCTCAAAATAATATGTAGTTATTTCGGGATCCATCCCTCCTTCTTTTTTCCCAGTAAGTAATAATCCTTCTTTTGATAGCCAGAATTGATTCTCTCTCTCTAATATAACAAGTGAGTCCCCTGATAGCTTATTTATTGGCTTTATTGTTTCTTTATGCACGATTTCACACTTTTCATATGCTTGCTGTGTTTTTTGTATGTTCAATTCATTTTTGAATTGCACACCTACCAAAGCCTGCTTAATAGAAATATCAAACTTGTCAAAACACTGTTTTTGTTCAGTTAAGAAGAATGGAAAGATTTCCTGTTGTATTAACATCGCCTCTTGGGATATTTGGAAATCTGTTAAGGATTCCTGTATTGCCAGGAATGACATCTTTAGCTATTCCATAGTGGAAATAATTTCCCCCAAAAAGTACAAAACAACAGCGGAAAAAATATAGGAAAAAGTAAAAGTACTTGCTATAATCCAAATAGCCACTGGATGGCAGCAAAGACCATTCTTTCTTTAAAATCCTTCTTTATCTTAGATGTTTCAGTTTGGCACGATGCCAGTCATTCTTGGCAAGAGTCCAAGAAAAAGAAAAAGACAATGACCGATCAGTGCAATTTTTATCTTCTATCACTTTATTTCAAAATACATATTTATTCTGATTCTTTGCCCTTGGGGAGGTTTGAGAAAAAGGGTCTTTCTCTCGAGCCTCAAACTTTCAAATAAAACTTCCACTTCTCTCCCCCAGATCTGTCACTGCTTAGAACTCCGTGGGAGGGGGGGATTCCTCCCTCCATCAAAGGGTTTCTCCTTTCTCCTTTATGCCTAATTAGAAGCTGTGTTGCTCTTTCATGAGTGATATAGAGAAAAAACAAGATAAAAATGCTTAGCCAGCAGACTGATGAACTTTCACCTAACTAACTATACTAATTGTCTGACTGTCGATGGCTTGCGGGGGGCTTATTTCCCCCCTGTGTTGCCTGATTGAGAAAAGCCCAGATCTCTTCCAATAAATACAGACCTGCCATCACGCACATTTAGAAAAGTGCCTGAGCCATCTATCTTCACCCCGACAGGGCTTTGATGAGCCTTCCACGGCTCTCTGTCAAACAATAACTAGCATGATAGTGAAAGCTCCGTTATTCACAGCAGTGCCGCCATAAACCAAACCGGCAGTCCTCTTTAACTGCTTCTCTTAATCATCTTAAGGTCCATTTCCATTTAGCTAAAGATTAACTGAGGGACTGCAGGTGGTGCAGTGGTTTAAATTGTTGTGCTGCTGGGCTGGTAGATTGAAAGTTCACGCATTCAAATCTGCACAATGGAGAGAGTTCCCATTGCTCCATCCCAGCTCCTGCCAACCTTGCAGCTTGAAAGCATGCAAATGTGAGTAGATAAAAAGGTACCACTTCAGTTGGAAGGTAAGATTGTCTCGTGCACCTGGGGGATTAGTCATGCCGGCCCCATGACCATGGAGAATGTCTGCAAACTAATGCTGGCTCCCTCAGCTAGGAAACGGAGATGAGCACCGCCCCCTAGAGTCAGACAAGACAACACTGAGCTTCAAGGGGAAAGCTTAGCCTTCACCTTTAAAGATTAATTGACCCATTTAGAACTGTTCTCTAGAGTGCATTTTTGGTTGTATGATAAACACGATGGAGGAAAGACACTTTATAGATTTCGGGAGCAGTTTGCATGTTGAGGGAAGGCTGGGAGACCCTTCCTCTAACCCCTGGACTGTGGCTCCCACTCAGTGCCCACCCGGTGAATTTGAGTGCACCAACGTAATGGGAAGATGTTACAAACTTCTGCTGAAGCTTGCATGAGCTAGAATTTTTAAAATTATTATTATTATTGCATGTATAATGGAGCAGCTCCTTCAAATGCAGATTCTCCCTTGCCCTGCCATTGGCATAAGTGGGTAATACTGGAAGAAAGAGAGAGATTCCGCTATCCGGCTGGGGAAGTCCTGCTCAATACTGACATTAAGAGGATTGCCTACCCCACCCAGCATGGTGATGCTCTCAGAAAGAGGACTAGCACGATGCATTTGTTTTTGCTAAAGGAGCAAGGTTGGGCCTGCAACACACACCCCTGCCACCGCTAGCAGGAGAAGCTGAACTAGATGGACTGTGGTTCTGTTTGGCAAGAAGGAAGCTCTTTGATAGCTTCTCTTAATTGTCTTAAGGTCCATTTCCATGTAGCTAAAGATTAATTGACCCATTTAGAACTGTTCACTAGAGTGCATTGTTGGTTTTATGATAAACACTATGGAGGACAGACACTTTATAGATTTTGGGACCAGTTTGCTGCTTCAGGGGTGAAAGGACCTTCTTTTGCTCAAAGATAAGAGCAGGAAGGGTAACAGAAGAAAGGGCTTAACTTTGCTTCCGCTAACGGAGACTCATTTCTAGAAATGGAAGAGCTGCTGTCATTCTGGAACTCACTATTTCAGACTATTTCATGGGAATCAAACAAGTATTACTCCACACAATAAATATACAGCTGCCTGACAATTCTTTCAGCTCNAATAAATATACAGCTGCCTGACAATTCTTTCAGCCCCAATTAGCAGAAACCCCCTTTGTGCAGCTGTGAAATCCTCCCAGAGACTCCTGCATGCATGGAACTCCCATATGCAGCCTGCCATTGTCCAACACAAGCAGCTGTGGGGACGTGCAGTATTCTGCAGGATCTGGCCGGGAATATTAGGTGTTTTGGGTTGAATGACTTTTTGGGGTCAAAGAAGGGAAGTAGCAGATCTCCAACTCATCTGCTTCGCGTATAGTTGCTCATTTGGTTTGATTGTAGCTGCTCATCTGGAGCCTTCACAATGTCTGAAAGGCACTGTCATTAATCCAGTGAGGTATAGGCAAGACTTGGAAAATCCTTTAGCATGGAAGTCAAGCCTATCCCTGAGGTCTTGAAAACAAAATCCCTGTCAAGGTTATAGCAGAGATTCCTTCCTTCAGGATGCATAATTTTGGGGTGGGAGGGAGTGCATTTTGATCCTATTTCAATGCAAGCTGTTATGGGAGAGGCTTAGAGCTAAAAAAGAAAAAAAAAATCAGCCAGTAGATTCAGCAGCTCATGAAGGGGGTCTAAAAGCAGAGCCCCACCTTCCCATCTCTGTCTTGGATGGAGTCTGCTTGGGGCAGGGATGGCAGGGCTGCCTCTCCTCTTACAGGGATTGTCAACATAAAAACAAATCTCTGGTTCCCTCTCACTCGGCTGCTTGCCCAGCACATCCCAGGATGGGTCCCTTGAGGAAACTCCAAGTCTGGCTCTCCCTTTTGGTCAAGGGCCCTCCTGTCAAGACTCTGAAATGCTCTTACTCAACGTGGCCTTTTGAGTAGCATTGCTGACATTCTTCCCTGGAATGAGCCCCCACAAAAAAAGCAAGCATATACACATTCATCCCAGATCCTCTTTAGAGAAACCTACCATGGATGTATATGAAGTTTACATTTTGGAGATGAATGAAACTGTTCTTGCCCTGAAAAGGCATTTCTGCGCAACAATAAACTCCCACCAACAATCAGATCTCCTGGCCTGTAATAGTCTCCTGGGAGCAGATGTGGCTGGATCACTAAACAACTTGCCCTGGTCATACTCCGAGTGGCCTGAGGCAGGAGCCAAAGCAGCAGCAGGAGTAGGACAACCATCACTGGAAGAGGGAGGTGGACCCTCCTAGGTCTGCGAGAAGCAGAGCAAGAGTCGTCTTTGCTGTGTCACCATGAGGAGGAAATCTTTGCAGGAGACATGCAGGAGGCCAGACATCAGAGGCAGCAGATGCTCTTCACCAAGGAGCTTGGGGCACTTTTGCATTCAGCATGCCTTCTCGGGTTATTCTTTGTTATTGACCAGCTGGAAGGAAACCCAGGTGGAATTCCTCAGGAACCTTCCATAATCACTGGGCAAAGAAATAAACAGATCCCTCGAGCCCTGGAGGCAGAACAGGAGTTTTGTTTTTTTTCACTCCTACCTTCCGAGTGAAACTTTGGGGTTGACTCAGCTTTTCTGCCCCTTCAACTATGGAAATTGAAGCCCCACCAGCCAGGAAGGAAATGCTGCATAGAGTGTGGTTTCCTTGTTTCTCCAGGCCAACTTACTCTGATGGGGGACCAGATTTCAAATGGGGAGGGAAACATTCCCATGGCAGACCTGGGTGTGCAGGCTGACTTTTGCACTGATCAGGTAGTGAGAGGTGATGAGACTTTTTGATCATTTCCACTTGTGCTCAGTACAACTTGCATGGACAGGCTGAAGGCCAGCAGGTTCCAGCCAAAGGCTTGCTGCAAATGGGGCTTTGGCAGCTTCAGAGGCTCCTGTTTTAGCAGCACCTACTGAGGTGCATCCTTCTATAGTTCCTGTTCTTGATTGCAGTCCAGTCCTCTTGGACTTCTGGCATCCCCATGAATGCTTCCCCTCCCAAAACTCCACTTTTTCTCCACCCTGACTGGTTGTTTTCAACTCAAGGCAGTGCCTTCTTTGATGGAAGCTATCCATCTTCTCATTGTTATTCCCACCCCCATTACCTTGCCTTTGCTACTTCTGGGCAAGGGGCTTGGCCAGGTGGTTGCTGGTCAAATCTGTTATAAGCTGTCCTTAATGTTGTAAGCCGACCTTGAATGTTCTAAGCCATCCTGAGACGTTTCGTTAAGGATGGCATACAAATGTAAACACATAAATAAATACATACATACATCTAGGTACTCTTGAACAAAACAGAGCCTCTTGATCTGTTTTACTCACTCTTCAGGTTTGATTTCTGCTGTATTCACCCAAAGGAGTGAGCTTTGGTGGGAGAAGGACAAAGGATCCCTGATGATTGCCTTGGACCCCTGAGTGGCTTGGATCCCACCACCCACTGCATCATGTTGGAGAGGCTTTTTTTGTTGGGACTGGAGGTTCTGCACTGTAGTGCTTCCATTCCTGCCTGGTTGGCCACTCTTCCATCCCAGAAGGAGACCTAAGTGGATTCTTCTCCTAGCTCCTAGGGCTGATGCCATGGGTCACCAGGGGGCTCTCCTTTATCCTCCAGGCTCCTTCACATGGACATGGAACTGGTGGGGGAAGGATGTGTTTCTTCCAGACCAAAGAACAGCCTGCTGGCTCAGACCCAGTCCAATATACTCTGCACCCAGCAACCAATCAGCTGCCCAGTGGAACTCTCTCTACTCAAAGATCAATAATGACAATTTTTCTTATACTCTTTCAAGAATGCAAAACAGAAGCAATTTAAACACATATATTTGCATAGTTCAGTACATATATATAAAATGCAAGCATTTGTGCACAAGGCTTTCTAAGAGTTACACAAAAAAGCACACATATATCTGAGTAAAGCTGCTCTCACTGATCAGGTTTATGGACTACTTGTTCAACTGTTGCAAATGAGCATTTATCCTAAGTTTTATTCCCAGTCATTTAGCTGTGAAAAGGGCATATAAAATCTAATTCTGCTAATCAAGTGTTAAAGACTGGGAAGTAAGTAGATCAGTTAAAGAACAAGAAAGTGGGTCAATATATCTTTACATAATGCCCAAATGTTCAAAATTTCTTTACCTAGTTGCCCGGATCATTCTCAGCCAGAGCTCTTTCATTTTGTATACCAGCAAGGGTATGTACCGTTTTCCTGTATGGGGAGATTCTGTGCTTACTTGCTCTGGATGTACATGCCATGCAGGTGTTAAGAAGAGCCTTCTTATCATTCGCACAATCCTTGTCAAACCTAGACTTGGTGGAGGAGGTCTCTGACAAGTGACATGAATTTTGCATCTCTGCTTCTTTTTTATCTTCTCTGTCTCTAACATATTCAGCTGATTCCTTATGTGTACAAGCTCAGTTAAAATTAATTTTTCTTGTTTTTGTTATGATTCTCTTCTAATATTAGAATTAGCTCTAAAGTCTTTTTTTATTATGCTGATTTGTCTCCCTTTTTCTTGGACGTTGCTTCTGAAAAAATATCCTCTCATGGAAGTTTTGCTGCTCTCCCATCTTTTGGCTATTGAGACATCACTTGTATTATGTATTCTAAAGAATTCTTCCAGCCGTTCTTCTGACTTGGTCAAAATATCATGTTGTAGCAAAAGCTTGTCATTAAATCTCCATCTTTACCCTCCGTTCACTCCCTCCCACCTTATTACTGTAAATTGTATTATGACGCTGTTTTTTTATTTTATAATCTTATTGTTAAACAGTCCTGAGATGATAAATATTTCAAATACTATCATGGGCCAGATCTTTACAGTCCCTAGATTCATATTTAATTGTTATAGCATTCAGCACACACCAATTCTTGGATATGTCTGATGTCTTTCAGGAAATAATGGTGTAGCCTCTAGGTGAAAGGACTGTGGAGTGGGATGAGTGAAGGGATGGCAAGCCTTCTGTCTAAGCTCTAGCAGGGGGGCCTTGGACCTTCCCTGCCCTTTCTGGGTCCCCATTTTCCAGGAACACTGTTTCTGCCTTTGAACAGCCTCCCTAGACAGCCTGCCCAGAGCCTCCCCGTCTTTTCTGACTCCCCACATTTCAGGTATGGAGGCTGGAGCCCTGGACTTTGCAGCCACTTCTGGGCTTTTAAAAATGCCTCACAGTTACTCCAACATGGTTTTGCTCACTGGAAAGCATGGAATTTGTAGCATCTTTTCTCTCTCAACATGCGATCACTGAGCAAATTTCTTTCTGCAAGCCTTCTGTTTCCCAACTACTAATGCACTCACTGGAACAGTGACCTGATCATCATTCTTACACTCTGGTATCTAAAGTATTGGCAGTAGGTGACTGGCTTCTGGAAATAAAGAAAAGAAATATGGAGCAACCCAAATTGCCTCTTCCAATCAGTTGAGTGCAGCCCGTCAGTTTACCTTTTCATAACCAAGCTTTCCTCTCTGTCCAGAGATTGGAGGACTTTCTCCTGTTTCTCATTTGGGGTCTGGGCTGAATTAAAAACCAGTCTTCTGAAAACTGAGTCTACCAATTTGTCACTGCAAAGCCACTACTGAATGATTGGATGAGAATCGATGAAACTCTTGGTGGGTACGGTGTTTTTGGTGGGACCGTGCTTGCCCCAATTCTGTATTTCTTCAACTACTAGGTTACCTTTTGTTAGCAACAAGTCAGTTCTCTTTGTCAGTTTTTCCAAGTATTGCTGATTCACCCTAAACAGGAAGAAATTCAGGATGGACTATTACTGGGGCCATGTGGGGCTTGACAGGTTGCCAAATCTGGTGGAGGTTGCCTGAGATGAGCCTGGAGTGCCCAGGCTGGTTCTCATTGTCAGGGGTGTTGTGGGGGTGATCGTCCTTCTGGCAGCCATGATCAGTAGCATCTACTTGCACAGGAAGCATCAAGATGGCTACAAGCAGCATTAACAAGGGACCAGAACTCTGACAGCTCATGGAAAGGGAGTAACCTGTCCATCGAGCCGCCCCATCTAGCAGGCTTAGGGTATAATGCCAGAAGGAACATTTTGGGTTCTTGTCAATGGACTTCTAGCAAGGGACGGGTTGCATCTCACGAGGATTGGGAAAAGGTCCTTGGGAGATGTTCTGGCAAGCTTTGTCCGGAAGACTTTAAACTGAGCCGGGGGGGCAGGTGCATTCAGGCCCCCCAGAAACTTGTCTGCACAATTTAAATTAAAAATTGTAATACATAATTTTGAACAAAAGTATATCATGGCTTATTGATATTTGTCTAATTAATAATTGGGATATTTTAACTCATGGTGTTACTGTATTTATCAATTGTTTATTAAGAAACAGCTGGTCACTGATGATACTAAATGAAAGAAAGAACTAATTCACAGATAGCAAGTGAAACAATGGAAGGCAACTCCCAGAAGGGCCATCAAGAGCAGGAAGGTTCTCCTGTGAAAGCAAATGTGGGCAGAGAGTGTGGCAAAGAAGCAGCATCTCATATTTGCCTTTATTCTTCTCTTTCCTGGTGAGTTGACCTTTTCAGGACAGTGAGGGCAGTAAAGGAACTTCACCACTGCTTGGTCAGAGAATTTTATTTTATTTTATTTTATTTTATTGTATTGTATTGTATTGTATTGTATTGTATTGTATTGTATTTTATTTTATTTTATTTTATTTTATTTTATTTTATTTTATTTTGAGACTGTGCAATGTACATCAGTTGCTGGTCCCAAGAACTTCCAAGCTGTCCCCTAGAAAATGTGTAACATGCTTGCCTGGGATTTCCAGGATCAAATCTCCTGCATCTAATAAAACTTTGATTCCAAATTCATGGCAGTTGTGTCAGAAGCGGTGCCAGAGAAACACCTATTTTCTTGGATGAATTTTTTCTCATTGAGGATGTCAAGAAAGTGATTGGATGCATCTGTGCAGCCCCATCAGTTCTGGATGCACTCTCTTCTTGGTTTATCAAAGGAGACTATGGATGTGAGAGAAATCCAGTTTGGTGATGGGGATCCATTAGAATTTCTTGGTTATATTATCAGGCCTGGACCTGTTTCCTCTGTGTCCTGAACCCACCTCACCCTGAATAACCCAGAGGATGTGTGCCCATGCATTCCGCAGGTAAATTTAGTGCTGCCCACATTCACACGTTTGATTCTTTGCACACAACAGGTTACCCTCATAATACTTGTAATGATATTAAACTGTAAAGAAGAGGACATTGTGTGAGATATGTGGAATAGAGGCTTATCCATTCTTGTTGTGGTAAAGGCCACAAAACCACAAACCCTGAATGTCAGGGGAACTCTTCCCATGACTCATCTCTTGCACCATCTCTGTACAAACTGAATTTCATGGAACCCCCAGAACAGGGAGCTCTGAGAACTGACCATAGGGAGTGGAGGGAATCACATAGGCCCTAACTGCTGTATGCCAAAGCCACCGTCACCCCCCAGATTAATGGACACAGGGGAAGTCGCATCGATTTGCGATCGGGAGTGAGGCAGGGGTGTCCGTTGAGCCCACTCCTCTATGTCTTGGCTCTGGACGCTGTCCTGTGCCGCATACAGCTCAAGGAGGGGATAGCGGGGATCCGTTCGGCCCTTCCTACCGGTGATCCCATACGGATCAAGTTCGTGGCCCATGCCGATGACATCTTGCTGCTCCTGAATGATGACAGAGAGGTCAGGAGAGTGCAGCAGATCTTGGATGCGTACGCACATGCCTCGGGTTCTCAGATAAACAGGAAGAAAAGTTGCCTTATTTCTTCTGACCCTGAGGACGAGCAGCTTAAGATAGCTCCCATGGAAACAGACCAAGAGGGAGAGGGCAGGAATGAACAGAATGTAGAGGAGGTGAAGATTCTGGGGATTTACTATTCCATAGCCAAGGAAGGGTGGAAGAGAAACTGGTTTGCCTGGCTCCAAAAGTTTAAGGAGAAAATAGGGATATGGAGGAAGTGGCAACTGACCGTGTATCAAAAGGCAGTTTTCGTATGCACGTACGTGTTGCCGGTAGCGCATAAAGTAGCAGTGGTCTACCCCCCTCCGGGAGCCGTGATGAAGGAACTGGAGAAGGAGCTCTTCAAATTCCTCTGGGGAATGGCCACCTTCCCTCTGGTGAGGGCGGTGGCCTATAGACAGATAGACCAGGAGCGTTTGGACCTCCTGGCTCTCCATCTGAGGATGTTCACCACCTTCCTGAGTTACAACTTCCGTAAATACGCTCAATGGGAGGGGGGGGACCGACCTCACATGTGGGTTGTCCTGTTTGCGCAGCACTGGGTGGGTAAACTGTGGGTGGAAATCTGGTGGGGGGAGCACTGCCTCGACTATGCTGTCTCAGCCACGACACGGTGCACGGGGCCCGCATATCTGAGGGAGCTCTACGGCTTCATCAAGCAGCATAAAGTACATGCAGAATGGTTTGGTACTAGCTGGGGGGACCTGCTAGTCTCCGCATGGGGATTGAAGTCCCCCAGGACCAGCATCCTGGGGGTCCTCAACACCAGGTCCGAGACGGTATCCGTCAGCAAAGTCAGGGAGACTGTTGGGCAGAAGGGTGCATGGTACACCAACAGAATCCCCAATCTGCCTCGGTCACCCAACACCAAGTAGAGGCACTCCAGCCATGGTCTCGAAGGGACAGGAAGTCCCGTGAGAGAGATGGAGGCTCGGTAAACCAAAGCGACCCCCCCCACCTCCCCTCTGGGCGTGAACAGTGCTGAACCAGAAACCCAGGTGGGCACAGTTGGGAGAGGGCAAAATCCCTCCCTTCTCCCACCCAGGTTTCCATGATTCAAGCCAGGTCGGCCCCCTCATCCACAATCAAGTCATGGATGAGGGAAGATTTATTATTGACCGACCTGGCATTGAGCAACAGCACCGTCAGGCCAGAGGGGCAGTTGACAAGACTACCTGGCACCCTCTGGCTGGGGGCAAAACCTGAACTAGGGACAGGTGTCAACCATCTGTCCCTCCTTCTTCTATGCGGACACGTTAAGCCCCCACAGCAGTTACGTCCATTGCCCAAAACCTTGCCAATGAGGCGCCCACACGCTCCCCAGGAAACACAAGCATCGACATGGCCAGGGACAACTCCATAAAACATATTAATATACAAAAAAATTATAAAAAACAGTTAAAAACTCCCCCTTCCCTCGGCTATACGCCCCAGTTCAGTGGCAGCAGCAGCCACAATATCACCGTAGCGCAGCCTCCAGCAGGAGGGCCAATTACAACACCCAACCAAAGCCCCTGGCCAGCCCAGCACCCCACTCGGCCCCCAAACGGCGGCGACCTCCCTTTGGCCGTTGCCCTTCGGCCGCCGGCCCGAGGCCACTGGCCTTGGCCGCCACCAGCGCTTTAAGGCCGCCGGGCCCTCCGAAGCCACGTCCTGTCCCATGTGGCTCTCACCCATGCAGGGGGGCGTGCCGGAACCGGTCCTAGCCCTGGCTGGTGCTCCTGGGCCAATGTTGCCTATGTTGCTGGCCTCC
>NW_025336066.1:33835-35688 GCF_004798865.1 Varanus komodoensis
GGAAAGAGGGATGCCAAGAAGGTCCAAGAACTCCTTTCCTTTGGCTCATTGATTCAGAGATCAATTGCATCCTTAGCAAAACATCCTTCCAGGAAATGAGAAGATTCCACCAGGCTCCAAAGAGACTGTGCGGGAGACAGGAGAGGATATGTGAGGATATGTGCTGGAGGCACTGGGCACCATCCATCAGGCCATGGAGGACCACATGAACTCCAGCATTGCAAAAATATGAATAAGACCTGGAGATGAATGAACAAAATTCACCAAGCATGAACTGTATTGATCATTTTCTTATGAGATGGTCTCTGCTATTGAGACTGGGTCTCAGGAGAATGATGTGGCATTTGGGGAGAAAGAAGCATCCCAGGAGACCAGCTCCAGAGGACAAGATGGAGAAGATCTCCACGGCCACTGCATACTTCCCCTTGGTGCTCAGGTAGGTGAGCAAAAAGGAGACCCACACGCTGTGCAAGACCAGCATGCTGAATGTGATGAACTTGGCTTTGTTGAAGCTGTCAATAGGATAGCCACACTGAAGCTGAGGAGAGCCAGGAAGCCCATGTAAGCCAGGGCACAGTAAAACATGGTGACAGAGCCTTCATTTCATTCCACGATGATCTTCCCTGCCACAGAATGGAAGTCCAGATTGGGAAAAGGGGGAAAGGTCAAAAACCAGACAACACAGAGCAGGGCTTGGATGAGAGGACAGACCAACACAATGAAGGTTGTCAATGGTCTCCCCAAGAGAAGACTTGCCATGTTTCCTGGCTTGGTGGCCATAAAGACCAAGACTACCATGATGGTTTTTGCCAACACACAAGAAACTGCAACAGAGAAGGTGATGCCAAAAGCTGCTTGTCGCAGAAGACAAGTGATCTTTGTTGGCTGACTGGTGAAGAGGAAGGAGCAGAGGAAGCAGAGAAGGAGAGAGTTGAGGAGGGTGTAGCTGAGGTCTCTATTGTTTGCTTTGACTATGGATGTGTCATGATATTTAATGAAAGTTGCCAACACAGCAGATGTGCCGAGACAAAGAAAAAGATTCAGAGAAGCCACCAAGTGTCTCTTCATGGGATAGGAAGTGGATTCTCTTGGGGATGCAACGGTCATGGTTCTTGTTTGGGTGATGATCTCATGGGCATGGAACACAGTGAGCGGCATCTGAAATGAGCAATAGCTTCAGATCCATCTCAACCAGGACATCCAGGTTCTTTCTCTGGAGGAAACTCCCACCCTCAAAGGAAGATTTGGAAATCTAGCTCAAGCTGCACCTTGTTCTGAGGCTGGAGATGAGGCTGCAGAAACTACCATCGAAAAAGCCCTGATTCCCCCACCAGCTGCCCTCATCTTGAGGCTGTTTAAATACAATAAAGGAAAGTAACTAATGTAAATGATAGCATTCCTAAGCCAATTGGCTACTTGTTATATCATTTGCAAAAAGTTGAACACTGAGCCAAACTGAAAAGAAAAGAGGTCTGCAATAAAAAAGGGGGATCAAATTTTTCAAAACTACAAATTCTTCTCCTTTTCTTGAGCTTCCCTTGGGCCTTAGACCCTTCAAATTTCCTTGCCTTCTGCCTTAATGCATGTCTCTTAAATTTTGAGGTACCTGTCATGGTAGAAACCATCCCTGCTGTGCAACGTTCCTATGTGTAGCAGCAAACAGGCTTCCCCTCCGGAACTCTCCTCCATTGCCCCGGAGTGCACCTCTCCACACACCTCACTGTAGCATTGTTTGAAAATGAAAGAAAGGAAGACTTCAACATACTTGGATGGCTTGGCAGATGGACTCTCTAAACTAGGTGGTATGTACAATTTCTGGATGCTTCCTATTAAAGTAAATCCTATTAAATCCC
>NW_025336066.1:35713-38059 GCF_004798865.1 Varanus komodoensis
AGCCAAGAAATTGAAGGACGCTTGCTCCTGGGGAGGAAAGCTATGGCAAATCTAGACAGCATAATAAAAAGCAGAGACATCTGCCAACAAAAGTGTGTATACTCAAGGCTATGGTTTTCCCAGTTGCAATGTATGACTGTAAAAGCTGGACCATAAGGAAGGCTGAGTGCCAAAGGATTGAGGCCTTTGAATTGTAGTGCTGGAGGAGACTCCTGTGAGTCCCCTGGACCACAAGGCGATCAAACTGGTCAGTCCTAGAGGAGATCAACCTTGACTGCTCTTTAGAAGGACAGATACTGAAGATGAAACTCAAATACTTTGGCCTCCTAATGAGAAGGAAGGTCTCCCTTGAGAAGAGCCTTATGCTGGGAACAATAGATGGCAAAAGAAGAAGGGGATGGCAGAAGATGAGGTGGCTGGATTGAGTCACTGAAGCAGTTGGTGTGAGCTTAAGTGGACTCCGGGGGATGGTGGAGGGCAGGAAGGCCTGGAGGAATGTTATCCATGGGGTCGTGATGGATCAGACACGACTTTGCAACTAACAACAACAACAAAGAAGGACTACCCATGGCAGGAAGAGATCTGTTCACATTTCAGGGGTGCATCTCTCTGTAGGCACATGCAGAGCTTCGTTGCTTTATGGCTCGCATCCAGTGGCTGCACTTGCTGAAAATGATTCCATTCTGTGTTTAAATAAAATGAGCATATAAGATGGCGGAGGGGACTCTACTGAGGCTTCCTCAGCACTAGAAAGTGCCTCAATTCAATCCATTTCTGCTTCCTTCCAGAAGCATGAGCTTCAAACTCTTGGAATGGAAACAAAAACTTGGGATGAGCCCTGCAGAGAGGTCCCAGGTCCACTGAGGACCTTTTGACATGCAAGGTACCTAACTGCATGTGTAGGGCCTCTGCCAGAGCACGCCATCGCTTTGCTCTCCCTTGACATGCTAATTTTGATTGTGGCAGATGTATCCTCAGGCCATGTATTTCTGTTATTTCATCTTATATTTACGTCCCATCGTTTTTTCCTTCCAAGAAACTCAAGGCAACTTATGTTATTCGCCTTCTCCTCTTAATCCCATCTTGCCAATTACAACCCTATGAGGTAGGTTGGGCTGACAATCTGTACTGGCCCAAAGTCACCCACTGCATGGATGAACCTGCTGTCAGAGTTGTCTGTGATTTCAACAGGTCCCTGACACCTGACTCTAGATGAATGCATTTACCTGTGGGATCTTATAGGAGCCCAGTAATGGTGCAATGTCTGATGAAGATTTGGAATCAAAATCCTGTATGACAGAGATTAGTTGATCCTGCTTGTCACATTTATAATTGAAAATTGGTCTCTTTCGTGCAGACAGCAAGTCGAGAATGTTCTGATGCACTATGATGACCAGGTCTCCATGCTCATAGATTCGGAAGCCCAGCGTCATATTGGGAATGAGTCTCGGGTCCTTTTTGAGCTCAGTGATGGCAAATACCAAAGCCAGGATGTGCTGGTAATTCCTGCTTATTGTTCTGTCATGGGGGGAGCAATACCAGGACATGGGTGAAGATAAGCACAGAATGAGTGACATGTTTTTCTTCAAGAATGAAGCCAGGATCCTTTCCCCACTGTGACTTACCAAGGGTATCTATGGATGAAAACCCTTTATTGAACATACACCCATCTATAATCTCTCAAAGGAAAACACAGGAGAAAGAAATCATCCGAGGAAACATTTTCCATGGAGGACGGCAATGGGTATTTCCCATAGCCAAGAGATTATTGGGAACCCACAAAAAAGAGGTGACTGCAAGAACCTTCCTCCCTCTCCCATTCCCATGTTCATAGATGGACTCCTAGAATGGAACCTCCCCGTATGGATCAGGCTGGGGATCCACCTTCTTCCTCCAGGAATTCAGCTGAGCCTTTCCAAAGGAAACCTTAACCCAGGAGTCATTGGGAATTTTCACATTCTCTGTCCCATGGAGTCAGCTGTTGCAGAATGATCCAGATCTCATCCACAGAAGGAGCATGGGACAGGTTGTGGGTCCTTCAGCCAATGCAGGGGGTTCCAATATTTGGCCTGACACCTTCAGAGAGATCTTGCGAAGATCCTCCCTCAGACCCCTGGTTGTGGTTTATGCTCAGTGCTGGCACAGTGAATTCAAGAGTGCCAGGACCCTGAGATGATATAAGGAAGTCCAAATCTGTCTCTCCCTCTTGGTCAGGGTCCTGCTGGCCATGCTCTGAGACGCTCACACTCAACATGTCCTCTTGAACAGCATCCCTGACACACCTCCCTGGAATGAGCCCCCTGGTGAGAAAGCAAACACATAGACATGCATCCCAGTTCCCTTTGT
>NW_025336066.1:41861-48281 GCF_004798865.1 Varanus komodoensis
ACAATAGACTGCAAAGAAGAAGGGGACTGCAGATAATGAGATGCCTTAATGGAGTCACTGAAGACATAAGTGAGCTTAAGTGGATGTTGGAGGACAGGAAGCCCAGGAGGAATGTTGTCTATCGGGTCACGAAGGGTCGGACACAACTGTCGGAGTGCCTGCTCTGACAATCGGCGCAAGAGAGTTCAGAGAGAGAAATAAAACACTGCAGATGAGAGATAAAGTTTTAAAGCATGCTTGGTTGGTTGTTCGGGAGAACAAAGAAGATCTTCGCAGAAAAATCTCTACTGCGTCAACACAAGCAGCCCTTTTTATTATTTCACAGATTGATACATTTATACTTGCATAATCCAATAGCCATCGAGTAAAGCAGTGAACACCCTAGTTGATTGTGCGCAAGTGCAGGATTCACAAAGGCTTATTGATTGCTTATGCGCAGGCGCGGGTAACAGGAAGCGTACTTATTGCTATATATGGTCACAAGCCTTATATGGTTACACAGGTGAAGTACAATGCTATTAGCTGAGTAAGTTGCAATACTATTGGCTGGACGTAGCGTGCCTAGCTACAGCATGAATGCTGAGAGGCAGGGGTGAATTCCCACACACAACCTCACAACTAACTAAAACAACAACTATGCCCGAAAAGTTATTCCTCTTTCAGCTGTGATAGAAACATAGAAACAAAAAAAAAAAAAAAAAAAAAAGAGCAAGTCAGAAGCGGTCCCCCGGGCCATCCAGTCTGACCTCTGGCACCAGCCGGCTCCGCTCACGACATGCCCACTATGTGGACGTCCAGTCTATCCTTGAACACCCGCAACGATGGGGCCTCAATGACCTCTCGTGGAAGCCCATTCCACACCCTCAGGGTCCTGACTTTCAGGAAGTGCTCCCTGAGCTTTGCTCCATTGCAGCACGTCCTGCCTTCCTCTGCAGGGGAGAACAGGTCTCTACCCATCTGCATGTGACATCCCCTCACATATCTGTATGATACCAACATATCCCCTCTGAGTCTTCTCTTCTTCAGGCTGAAAAGACCCATTTCCCTCAGTCTCACCTCATACGGCATCCCCTGCAAACCGGCCACCAACGTTGTGGCCCTACGCCGCACAGACTCCAACCTGGCTATATCCTTTCTGTAATGAGGGGCCCAAAACTTAAAACAATACCCCAGTTGTGGGCACACTAAAGTCATGTAGAGTGTTAGTAATACCTCTCATGATCTAGAAGCCACACTTCTGGCTATGCAAACCAAGGGTGGCATTTGCCCTCTTGACCACCGCATCACACTGCTGACTCATGTTTAACCTGCAGTCAACCAGTACCCCGAGGTCCCTTTCACAAGTGTTGCTCTCCAACCACTTATCACCTAACCTGTACTTATGACAGCTATTCCTATACCCCAAGTGCAAGACCTTGCACTTATCCACATTGAACGCCATCCTGTTGTCTCCTGCCCACTTCCATAGTCTGTCTAGATCCTTTTGGATCTGGAGTACCTGCTCCTCAGTTGTGGCGCCTGCTCCAGTTTTACTGTCACCTGTGAATTTGATCAGCAGACTGTTCACCGCTTCTTCCATGTCGTTAATGAAAAGATTTAACAGGATCGGCCCCAGGACAGAGGCCTGAGGGACCCCTCTTGTCACTGGTCACAATCCCGATGATTTCCTGCTAATGGTTACCTTCTGCTTTCTGTCAGTCAACCATGCCTTAACACACTGGAGAGTGCTTTGGTGTATCCCAACACTCCTCAGTTTCTCCACCAGGATATCATGGGGCACTTTGTCAAAGGCCTTGCTGAAATCCAGGTATACCACACCCACTGAAACCCCTCCATCTAGCCATCTCGAAACCTTGTCATAGAATTCCACAAGGTTTGTCTAGCAGGACCTGTTTTTGTGGAAGCCGTGTTGTGTGGCTGTCAGACTCCCTTCCCTATCTAGCATCACTAGATCTCTCTCTATTATGAGCCTTTCCATTGTTTTTCCTAAAATGGACGTAAGGCTAACAGGTCTATAATTCCCCATGTTCTTTCTACTGCCCTTTTTGAAAATTGGGACCACTGATGCCACCCTCAAGCCTCTGGAACTTCACCTGTTCTCCACGAGGTCTCAAAAATGGAGGCCAGTGGGCGTGAGAGAACCCCTGCCAACTCTCTAAGTACTCTCGGATGTAACCCATCAGGGACTGGCGCGTTTCTAAGGTCCAATGCCCTGAGGAGCCCCTCGACTTCAAGGCGGGGTGACTCTAATCTGTGCCCCTAAGTTCCCAGCCTCATCTAATCTCCCATGCGGATATCCCCCATCCTACTTTGGGGAGAGCACAGAGTCAAAATAGTCGTTTAGCATCTGTGCCTGTTCCCTCATATCAGTCACTGGATCTCCTTCCTCCTTATTTAGTGGTCCCACCACTTGTCTCCCCTTCCTCTTCCTATTTACATGCTGAAAGAAGCCCTTTTTGTTGCTCTTGGTATTCTTGGCAAGTCTCAGCTCCTAATCAGCCTTAGCCTTGCGAAGAATCCTCCTGCAACGGGCCTCCTCCTCCTGGAATACCCTTTTGTCTATTTCCCCCAGTACCCATTACCTATGGAGGTTCCTCTTTCGTCTAATCCCTCTAACCAGCTCCTTTTCCATCCATGGCGGCACTCTCCTCCGCCTCCCCACCTTACTGACTAGAGGTATCGTCAAGACTTGCGCCTCCAAAACCTCCCTTTTGAGTGCTATCCACCCCTCCTCAAGTCACTTACCTTCCAGTAACCTATCCCGGGAGACTTTCCCCAGTCGGGCAGTCAGTTGGCCATAGCTGGCCCTCTTGAAGTCCTAGCTTCTAGTGCTCAACCTGCTGCACGTCCCCAGTCCCCTGATCTCAAAGCAAAGGATGGAGTGATCTCGCATCCAGAGATCCCCTAATCTGTACTTCATCTATCAGCTCCTCCCTATTGATCAAGACCAAGTCAAGGATGTTCCCCCTCCCCCTCGTCACCTCTCAGACCCTCTGTGTGAAAAACACTCCCTCAATAGCTTCTAGAAAGCGACATGACCTGGCTGTCACCACCAAGTGAGTCTCCCATGTAATATCTGGGAGAATGAAATCTCCCATAATTACTGTGTCTCTCCCCAGAGATATCCTTAGAATCTGGCCTGTCAGGACATCATACCGGGTCTCAAGTTGACCTGTAGGGAGATAACATATCCCCACTGTCAAGTCTCTTTCCCTGTCAAAACCCCTAAGTTTCACCCAGACTGCCTCTACCGAATCCCCATCTGTGCTGCATTCTATCTCACTGCATCCTATCCCTTTCCTGATGTATAAAGCCACTCCCCCACCTCTCTTTCCCTTCCTGTCCTTTCTAAAATGTGATACCCTTCTATGTTCACATTCCAGACTTGCCTTTCATCCCACCAAGTTTCTGTGATTCCCACCAGATCATACCCTCCTATTCCCAGGAGAGCTTCAAGCTCTTCCTGCTTGTTACCCATGCTCCTTGCATTGGTGCACATGCACCTCAACTCCTTCCCACCGCTTCCTTTCCTTGGAGTTCCCATCCTCCTCCTTCCTCCCATCCTCCCTGATACCTGACCCCTCTCTGTAGGAGTCCTGTCAGTCCCTGCAGTACCTCTAAAACCCTGCTCCCAGAGTCCTGATCCTCCCCTCACACTTGTCCAGTGCAGACACGTTACTGGGGGGCCTGAACCCCCCCTCCCCAGCTCAGTTTAAAGTCTTCCCGACAAAACTTGCTAAATCATCTCCAAAGGACCTTTTCCCCATCCTAGTGAGGTGTAATCCGTCCCTTGCCAGAAGTCCATTGGCAAGAAAAAGAGTGCCGTTGTCAAGGAACCCGAAGAGTTCCTTCTGGCACCACACCCTAAGCCAGTCATTCACCTCGGAGGACCTCCTGTCCCTTCCTCGCCCAAATCCCCAGATAGGTAAGATTGATGAGAAGGCCACTTTGCCCTTCAGTTCCCTGAGTTTCTTCCCCAAAGCCTCAAAGTCCCTGGTAGTCCCAACCGCACACTGCCTGACCACATCATTTGTGCTCACATGGATCACCTGGAGCAGTTGGTGACCCCCGGAGTGAACAAGACGCTCCACTATGTCCTTCATATGCCGGATTCGTGTGCCCGGCAGGCAGCAAACCTCCCTTGTCTCCAGGTTGGTGGGGCACACTGCCGCCTCAGTGCCCCTCAGCAGGGAGTTCCCAACAACAATCTGTTGTGTCCGCTAGACCTGAAAATGAGAGGTGGGGCCGGTTCGTTGAACACAATAATAGGAGGCGGCTGGCACAATAACAGGGAGTGGCTACGGGTAGCAGGGGGTGCATTGATATGCAACACTGAATGCGCTACATACAGCAAGGAACGCTTGATATGCAACAATGAGCTTGCAAAAGCAAATTTTACCGCAAACTTGAGCTTCTGTACTTTACGCTTGCTTAATAAGAAATGTGGTACTTTCCCACGGATGCACGGTTAGCGCCAAGTACATCCTAGAAAACGTATAAAAACTGTACCATCCCAATACCAGGGACCGCACTCCCCCTTAAGTGTTGGTCCCTGCGCAGGTATATTAAAGGACCCTTCAACTCTCTATATTTCTTGTCCAGTGGTCTCATTCGATCATGCTACAACACAATCACCCGCTGCCGTACCTTCCCGGTGCTGGCGGGCAGCTGTGCCCTGGCCCTTGCCTCTCCTGCAGCGGTCCCCTTGCTGCCTGACGTCCCAGGCTGGGGGTCCTGCTGGTCTCCCAAGGCCTCATCAGCCCCAGCCTCCCCAAGTGGAGAGAACCTGTTTCCCAGCTCCAAATTGGTGCCTGGAGAAGGAGGAGGCCATGCTGGCCTCCTCCTCCTGTGGGTGACATACCTCTATGTCTCCACAGCTGCTCCTCCCATGGTCTCTCCCTCAACCCTCTGTCCAGAGGGGGGCTGCTCGGGGGGGGGGCTGGAGAGCCCTCTCGGCCCTCATGCACCTCAGCTCCTCTTCTAGCAGGGTCACCAACTTGCACCGAGGGCAAGTGTATCCCTGCCTCTCTTGGGGGAGAAGGGCAAACATGTCGCAGCTGTCGCAGCAGACAGCAACACCCGTGACTCCCGCCAAAGCCATCTCCTGGTCTGCCATCAGTATCCCTTCCGAGACCATACCTTGGTCCCCTGCCTTGTCAGTCCTGCAGTTCCTCTCACAGGCCAATTCTCCCAGACAAAAACTCACTCGCACACACACACAAGGATAAAATAAACTTAAATTTAAATTAGAAGAAAAACAAGCACAGCACAGCACAGCACAAACAAACAAAACAAACAAACAAACAAACCTCTGTGTCTCAGGGAAGGGCATCTCCGGACAGCCTGGGCTGCAGCTGATGTGTAAATATAAATCGAATCTCTCTGTTTCTGCCATCAGCCCCACCATGGACCATGGGTCCTTTCACTCATGGACATGAGCAAAAGTCCACCTCTACTGTAGACATTCTTACCAACTTTTGGACTCAGATGGACTGAGCTCTGACAGAAGGACTACCCTTAGCAGTTAGGAGCTTCTTCACATTCTGAGGGGGCACCTCATTTTCTACATTTTCAGAGCTTTGGGGCTTTAAGGCTGGCCTCCAATGAAAAACTTGGGAAAATGTTTCCATTCTGTCTCCAAATAAACCAGGACAGATGACACAGATAAGAAATATAAGGGATGTTCAATCAGAAGTTTCTGACTTCAAATGATTTCTGCTTGGATCGAAAAGCATATGGCTGAAACTACAGGAATGGAAAAAGAAACTTGGGTTGAGTCCTCCAGAAGAAGTGTTTTTTCCACTAAGGACCATTTTCCACAGAGACAAACTAATTGCCCACACCAAGCCCACATGCAGATCGTCCGCAGGGGCACATGTGCCAGAGCAATGCTTTCCCTCAGCATGCCAATTTTCAGTATGCAAGAAGTAATCTCACAATTTATTTATTGTGTTTAGTCTTGTATTTACATACACACATTTTTTTTTTCCTTTCAAGTAACTGAAGGAAATTAGTACAACTCTTCTTCTCCTTTCAATTGTGCCATCCCCACAAGAACCCTGCATAGGAGGTTTCTCTGCGAGATGGTGAGTAGCCAAAAGTCACCCAGGGAAGTCCATGGTTCAGTTGGGACTAGAACCCAGTCTGCCAAAGTCCCCATCTCACCAAGTTAACACTCTGAAGCACAACACCACCCTGGCTCTCTTCAGGCCATGTAGCCTTTGATGGTGTACAACCCCTTGTGAGATGCTGTATGGGATTCTTTTTGCAATTATACCTGTGAGGCAGCTCTTTTGTTGATGCCAGAAAGAACTGCCTGAATTTTTCAGCACCCTCTTTGTTCCTGTCTCCATGAGCTTTCAAAGGACTGCCTCAGTATTTCTCACAATTGGTTATCTCAGGAAGACAGACCCATCCATT
>NW_025336066.1:48381-62857 GCF_004798865.1 Varanus komodoensis
CGGCCATCTCCCCACTCAGAGGGGTGGGGAGACGGCTGCAATCGTGGTCACCACCAAATGCAGAGTTCATGGCATGAGTTAAATTTTTTATGAAATGTTTGTTTGCGAGCAAATATGGGTTTGTGAGCTGAGATGCCACTGTACTTCATGAAAAGGGTTTCATTCTTTGTTCAAACACAACAGGGAAGATAATATAGGTAAGAAATATAAGGGAGGTCACATCAGAAGCAAAAAGTGCCTCACTTCAAACCTTTTCTTCTTGGACCAAAATGCATATGTCTGATACTTGAGGAATCAAAAAAGGAACTAGGGTTAAGTCCTTCGGGGGAAGTGTGGATGTTTTTCCACAAAATGCAACTAATTGTCCAGAGAAGGCCATGTGCAGATCTTCTGCCAGAGCACATGTGCCATAGCATTGCTTTCCCTAAGCATGGCAATTTTCATCATACCAAAAGTAATCTCACAATTTCTTCCTTGTATTTAATCCTTTATTTCCATCCACCTTTCTTTTTCCTTCCAAGTAACTGAAGGTAACTGGTGCAGCTCTTCATCTCCTCTCATTCATGTCATTCCAAACACAACCCTGCACAGGAATTTCCACTGAGTGATGGTGACTAGCCAAAAGTCACCCAGGGATGTCCATGATTCAGTGGGGACTAGAACCCAGACTGCCAGAGTCCCCGTCTCACCCTGACAACACTAAACTACAACACCACCCATGATCTCTTCAGGCCACATCACATGTGATGGTCCAGTACATCCAATTATGAGGTGCTGCTTGGAATTCTTTTAGCTATTATCGCTGTGTGGCAGCTATTTCATTGATCCAGAAAGAACTGCCTGCATTTTGTAGCATCTTCTTTGTTTCTGTCTCCGTACGCTAGCACAGACTGCCAGATATTTCTCACCATTGGTTAGAAAGTTCCAGCCATTACTAGCTGGGATTTATCTCTTAAGACTCTCCAGAATTTCAGTCCTGGTCTCCTCTTAGATAGTCACCAGGCAACCTTGTCAGGTGGGAAGGCCACCTGACCCCTGGCCATGTCCTCCATAATCCAACAAGAGGCAGGTGTAAAACAGTTCTAGGAGATGGCCCATCTCTCTGCAGGCCCCTCCCCCCCAACACTATCTCCAGTTGAGCACACTTACCTCTGGGATCTTGAAGATTCCCATGATTCCTGCAACATCTGCTGAAGATTTAGAGTCAAAATCTTGCATGATGGAGATTAGATGACTCTGCTTGTCACATCTATATTTGGGAGTCATCCTCTCCGATGTGGACAGTAGGCTGAGATTGATGCATTGCACTAGTCTGAGCAGGTCCCCATGCTCTTAGATGTGGAAGCCAGGAGTAGTGTTGGGAAGGATTAGTGGGTCTTTGTTGAGCTCAGTGATGGCAAAAACAAATGCCTGGATGTGCTGGTAGTTCTTGATTTTTAACTTGTCATGGCAGGAGGAAAATCAGGATATGGGTGAGGAAAAGCACTGAATAGGCAACTTTTTTTTTCTTCAAGCACAATGTTCCTGGATCATTTTCCGCACTGTGACTTATCAAGGATGACTCTGGATGAACACCCTTTATTGAACTTCCCTGCTTCAAAAAATTGTCAAAGGAAAACACAGCAGAGAGAAGACTGCAGAGCAAATAGTTTCCACGCTGGACAGCACTAGGTGTCTCCATTCCCCAGCCAACGAGAT
This sequence comes from Varanus komodoensis, assembly GCF_004798865.1. NCBI lineage: Eukaryota > Metazoa > Chordata > Lepidosauria > Squamata > Varanidae > Varanus > Varanus komodoensis. The sequence continues at coordinate 50,080 of NW_025336066.1, forward strand.
TCTGTGGCATCCCACAAGCAGGAGAAGAATGCAAAAGCCTCCCTTCCACACCCTCTCCCTCATACACAGGTGGACTCCTCAAATGGAACCTCTGTGTAGGAATCAGGCTGAGGAGTCCCATTCTGTCCTCCAGGACATCACTGGAGCCTGTGCAAGCCAACCTAAATCCAGGAGTCATCAGGAGATCGACAAACTTTCTTGCCATTGAGTCAGTTTTTGCTGAATTATCTAGACCTCATCAATGTAAGCACTATGGTACAGTCTGGAGGCCCTGCTTCCCATGCAGAGAGTTTCAGGATCAATCCTGGCATGTCCAGGGAAGGCTTGGGAGACCCTTCCCCAAAGCCCTGGACTGTGGTTCCCTCTCAGTGCAGACCCAGTGAATTTGAGTGCACTAAAGCAATGAGAGGCTGTAAAACAGCTACTGCCCAAGCCTGCATAAAGTAGAATCTTTATTACTAGCAGTATTGTTGCTTGTATGACCGAGCAGCTCCTTCAAATGGAGATTCTCCTGGTCTCTGCCCTTCTCATGTATACGTCATCCTGGGAGGGAGGGAAGGGGTGATCCCACCACACTCTCAGAGCAGCCCTGCTAGATTCTAATTTTGAGAGGATTGCCCTCATATCCCAGTATGAGAGACCCCCTGGTGATACTTTTCAAAGCAGACATTAATACAGATCCATGAGGACTAGGACCGTGCTTTTGTTTTTGCCAAAGGAGCAAAAGAGCTTCACACACTTTTATTCAGGGAGGGCAACCAAGTGCTGCTCGTAGCAGGAGAGGCTGAACTAGACAGACTGAGATTGTTTAGCAGAAAAAGGAAGCTCCCTGACTGACTGCCCTGGTTTTCTTCAGATTCATTTCCAAGTAGTCGAGGAATTGTCCCATCTTGTGGCCTAATGTATATTTGAGGTTAGAACAGAAATAGTATGCAGGATCATTCAGTTTTAGAGTGTGGCCGGTTGGGAGAATTTGATGCCTGTTTAGTGAAAGGATCTGAACAGGGAGAAGAGAAGAAAGAGCACCTGAACAGACAGGTTTTGAGCATTCCCTTTTGTGGACTCCTTCCAGAAAGGAAAGAGAAACTTATTCTTGAACTTACTCTTGATTTCAGGAGTGTTGACATGAATTGCTCAAGTGTTACTCAGGGTAATACGTATACTGCTACCTAATCTTTATCTGAGCCCCAGTGAGCCGGGCCGCTTGTTGCGCAGCTGTGGGACCACCCAGAGACTCCTGCATGCAAAAGTCCCACCTCTACAGTCAGGTAATGTTCAACACGTGCAACTGTGGGGATCCCCAGATTTGTGCAAGTTCTTACTGGGAATGCAGGGAGCTGTGGCTCAAATGAGCTCGTGTGGACCCTTCCATCAGCTTTCAGAGGTCTTCCATCAGAAGCCTGCTCATTATGTGACATGACCACTAATCCAATGAAGTCTATGCTCAGAAGATGCTTCTGAGAAAGCATGTCAAACTGAGCCCTGATGTCTCCAGTTCAGAACCCCGGTCAAGCTTACCCAGAGTTTCCTTCTTTTCCTTCTTTTGAGGTGCTCCCCTCAGGGTGGTAGGGAGAGCATTTAGGTGCTTTTATGACAGAGTTGCTTGTCAGAAAGACTTGCTCCACTCAAACCATCTGCCTGTAGATTGATCAGATTTTAAAGGGTGAAGACAAGCAGATCCCCACCTTCCCATCCCTCTCTGGGATAGAGTCTGTTTAGGGCAGAGATGGCAGAACAACCTTACAAGGACGGTCATCATGAGAACAAAGCAATGGTTTCCTATCTTCTGGAGCTTCCCCTACACCCCCCAGTAGGAAGCTCAGGAAGAAACCCCAAGGATGGCTTACCCTTTTGGTTGAAGGCCCTCCTGGCAAGGCTCTGAGGCTCTCATGCTCAACATTTCCATTTGTGCAGTATCCCTGACACAGATCAGTGGAATGAGCACCTGCTGCGAAAGCTCACATGCACACATGCATCCCAGATTCCACTGTGTAGAACCTACATTCCATTAAAACTGAAGCGCAGTTCTGGTGAGGTATTAAACTCTTCCCGATGAGTATTGAAATATCTGTCAAGCAGTAAATTCCCACCAACAATCAGGTCTCCTGGCCTGTAATAGTCAGGTGTCTTCAGAAATAGCCTACACAAAGGACATGACCTCTGAGTGGCCTGAGGCAGGAGGGAAAGCAGCAGCCAGAACAGGACAAGCATCTGTGGAAGACGGTGGGTTTCTCTCCTAGGTCAGCTGAAATCAGGAGAAGAGTCGTCTTTGCAGTCTCACCAGGAGGAGCAAATGTCTGCAGGAGACATGCAGGAGACCAGACGTCAGACGGAGCTGCAGTCCCTCGCCAAAAAGCTTGGGTCACTTTGGTATCCAACACGCTTTCTTAGGGATTTCTCTGTTATTGACCAGCTGGATGGAAACCCCTGTGGAATTCCTCAAGATCATTGGATACTTGCAGGAGAAAGAAATAAGGAGATCCCAACAGACAAGGTGGTGGAGTAAGGAGTTTTTTCACTCCTACCTTCTTTGTGAAATGTTGGGGATTGACTGTGCTTTTCTGCCCCTTGTACCAAGTAAATAGAAGCCCCATCATCCAGGAAGGAGATGTTGGACAGAGTGTGACATGACTTTGATTTCCTTTGTTCCTTCATGCCAACTTACCCTGATGTTGGAACCAGGTTTCAAATGAGGCAGGGAAACATTCCCATTGCGAACCTGGGTCTGCAGGCTGACCTTTGCACTTATCAGTTAGTGGGAGGCAATAAGAATTTTTGATCATTTCCCACTTGTTGTGCTTAGTATGGCTTGCCTGGAGATGCTAAAGGCCAGCAAGTTCCAGCCAATAGCATAATGCTGACTGAGATTTTGCAAAGTCACAGACCCCTGTTTTAGGAGAATCTGCTCATGGGCACCCTCTCTATTGTTCTGTTCTCATGTTCCGTCAAGTCTTCCTGGATTTATGGCAGCCCCATGAAGGCTTCCCCACCTATACCTCCCATCCTTCTCTGCAACTCAAGGTGTCAACTCAAAGCGGTGTCTTCTTTCATGGAGGGCATCCATCTCCTGGGGATTTCCCCCATTCTTCTGCCTTTGCTTCCCCTTGACAAGGGGATTGGCCAGATGGTTTCTGTACACATATAGGCAATCTTGATCAAAATTGATTATCTTCTTCCTTTCTATTGATTAATTTATTTTATTTAAAACTTTACTATACCGTCCCTTCACAGAGGTCTTGGGAAGGAGTACAGAAGATTAATGCAACGAAGTAAGACTAGAAATAAGAGTAATGGTTGCACAGCATCCACAGTTAAAATATAAAACTACCAAATAAAACAGGTTAACAAATAAAATATAGGGAAAATAAAAAGATTTTAACCTGGCTCCAAAAAGAATGAAGCGTAGGTGCCAGGCAAACCTCTCTGTGGAGGGTATTCCACAGTCAGGTCCCCACAGCAAAGAAGGCCCTCCTATTGGTAGTCACCCTCCTGATCTATTTCAAGAGTGGCTCCTGGGAGGGGACCTCTGGCTCAGATCTCAAGTGGTGGGAGAGCACGCAGGGGAAAAAGTGTTCCTTTAGGTATCCAGGACTGAAGTCATTTAGGGGTTTGTAGGTCATCATCTGCACTCTGAATTGGAACCGGACTTCAATTGGAAGCCAGTCTTGCCGGCAGAGGACTGGCATTTTATGTGAATACCTCCCAGTCCCTGTGAATATCCTGGCAGCTCTATTTTGAACCAACTGAAGTATCCAGATCGTCTTCATGGGCTGCTCCACAGAGAGCCCATTACACAAATTCTGTCAGGAAAGTACCATAGTGTGGGTGACTGCTGAGAGGCAGTACTCATCCAGGTAAGGGCACAGTTGGTTGCCTTGCTGAAGCTGGAGAAAGACACCCCTTGCCACCGCTGATATCTGATATTCCAGCTCTGGGTCGAGGACTGCATCTGAAATGTGCATCCTGCACTTTAGGGGGACCAAAACCCCATCAGAGCATGGCAGGTGTCACTCACATGGAGGGATGAAACATACATCTGGCTGTCATCAGCGTACTGATGACCTTGCAGCCCAAACCACTGGTAGACCACTTCGAGTGGTTTGATGATGTCAAAAAGCATGGGAGATGAAATGGAACCTTGTAGAACTACATGATTAAGTTGCCATGGTGCAGAGACATAATCCACCATCACCACCTTCTGGAATCAGCCTGACAGGTAGGAGTGGAAGCAACGTAGAGCAGTGCCTTCATCTCACAACTCAGCCAACCTACCCAGAAGGAAACGAAGGTCTATGGTAATGAAAGCTTTTGAGGGGTGTAGGAGAACCATCAGGGGAGCATTCTCCCTGTCCCTCTCCCTGCCCAGGTCATCATACAGGGCAACCAAGGCAGCTTCTGTTCTGTAGCCAGGCCTGAAGCCAAATGGAAATGGGTTGAGAGTATCCAATTACTCCAAGAGTGCCTGGAGTTTTACAGCCATCACCCGCTTGAGCACCTTGCGCGAGAATGGGATATTAGCCACTGGATTATCATTGGCGACTATCTCTGGGTCCACAGATGCTCTCTTCAGGACAGGTCTGATCACTGCTTTATTCAGAGGGGCAGGGACACAACTGTCCCTCATGGAAGCATTCTGACCTCCAGACACACGTACATATCTGTTCCTTGACTTTGATGAGAAGCCACGAGGGACAGAGTTCAAGTGGACAGGTCTGGTCTAATACCTTAGATTAGACCTGTTCTTGGTCGGACCAGTCCAAGCACCTTATCCTCATCCTCAGGCCAACGAAGTTGGACACTCATTGGGAAGTGTCACCCTGCCCTTCCTGGGTAACAACACATTAAACCCCCAGCACCATATCTTCCCATGCCCATAAAAAACCCCAATGAGGGTGCCCATCTGATCCCCAGGAACTCCCACAACAATTAAAACCAAATATAATAAAATACATTGGCAATTAAAAGCCTGAACTAAGATGCTATGCAATCAAAAGAGTCTGATCAAACCTAGATCCCAATTTGGATATATGCATGCAGGAAATTGTGTTGATCAACCAGGGGCCATGAAATGAGGGATTTATTTAGAGATCAACACATGGATGTCCAGGACATGTTTGCACTGGTTTTTTATGGCAGTCTGGTTGTGTTTGTGTCTGTCTAGTTTGTGTTGTGTCTATGTAAGTCTTTCCCATAAAATGATCTCCTTTCAGGGTGGTTCAGTAGCTCAAAGTGGGTGGGTTGTGGGCCCTCTGGAAACAGAAGCCCTCATGAATCCATCCCACCAATCTTGTTTGGCCAGCTGGCTGATACTAGGAACAGATCAGGACATGGAGGGTCTTCTTGCCCAGACAGCAGAGTGTGTGAAACCCTGGAATGACTGAAGAAGTGTCATGAGGTCCTTGCCCAGCCCAAGGCCACACCTTCAAAAGCAGAACCCTGGAGACTGCAAAGTGTGTTTTCTACCAGCATGAAAGTTTGGAAGAGTTGGAACAGTCTCCCTTTGCCAAAGATTCCCATGAATTTTGTGGGATAAGGCAGGAAGAAAAGCTTCAAAGCTGTGCTCATGGGCCCAAAGTTCCCTTACAGTAGCCTAATGTTTGCTGTTGTGAAATTTCACCTTGGCAGGTCAAGGATGTGGACAGATAGAAAAGACAGAAGGACAAAGTACCTCCTAGAATGCTTTCCTGCTTACAAACAGTCACTTCAATTTCCCATGCATTAGTTGCTTGATGGAAAAGTGTATTAGTCAAAGTTATCATGTATTCTAGATGGCTTGTGGAATTCCTATACCTTTGTTTGTGGCCCACACAATCACTGCAGGCAAGACATTATGGGGAATTTATTTATTGAAAGTTTTTATATTCCATCCCCATTGCTACATAGCCTCGGGACAGCTCATATCAACAAATAAATAAAATAAATACAATTACAATTACAATTAAAACTTGGAAACACACTGGCTGCACAATTAGAACTCCATCAAAAGCAGAGTTATCACTAGACAAGGCAAGAAGCATGTCTTTGAAACAGTCAAATTAACCATAGTTGCTTTGTCATGTTCTGTGCACATTGTGTTGGCAGGACAACAACAGATACACTTTTGAAGCTGTCATAAAGGACACTTCAGCCGTGGACCCGGGGATAGTTTTTATATCCTCCATTTCCTGCTCCATTAGACATTGTAATATACTATCTGCTTTTTTCGTATTGAACTCATATCCTGAATGAAGTCCAAACTTTTCAACTTGATACATCATCATCATCATCATCATCATCATCATCATCATCATCACATTTTTATACTGCCCATAGCCAAAGCTCTCTGGGCAATTTACAGCAATAATCATAGAATCATACCCTCAAGTCACCCATCCCACTTCAGACCTGGCCTGACCTTGCTTAGCTTCCAAGATTAGCCAGGATCAGGTACATCAGTCTATGTGGAACCTACATTTTATACCATACAGACTGTTGTGGATCAAAACTGTGTCATCCGCATAGCATTTCAATTTATATCCTTCTCCACCTGCTTGAAAGCCTTTGATTTTGGGGTCTTGTCTCTTCCTCTTTGCTAAATTTCCAATACAAGGATAAATAAAAGAGATGATAGAGTACATCCTTGGTGTGTTTCTTCTCTTTTTTTAAATAAAGATTATTATTAAAATTTTAAACTAAAAACATCAATCATCATATACATCAGACATACTGGGTCAGCCCCCTACAACATATCTTTTTAACATTCTATAATCATATTCAAATCTATTTATAAAAATGTAAAAACATCTTTAAATCTAAGCCAAGTCCCATTTCTCCAGCGAGTCATAAAAAAAGTCCCAAGTTTGATAGAAGTCAGTACCTTCTTTCTCCTTCAGTAATAGAGTCAATCTGACCATTTCGGCACAGTCCAGAATCTTTTTAAAAATCAGTTCCTCAGTGGGTAATTCCTCATTCTTCCATTATTGAGAAAGTGCAATCCTCGCTGCTGTGATACATGTAGCATCAAATACATTTCTTGTTTGCTAATATCTTCCGGTTTAATGCCTAACAAGAAAATTTCAGGTTTAAAAGGTAAGGGTTTTTGTAGCATTTCCTCAAGCCATTTATGTATTTTAATCCAATACTTTTTCACATATTCACAGGTCCACCACATATGGTAAAAAGTACCCACAACATGTTTACATTTTCAACATCCGTTTGACATATTTGGAAACATCTTACCTAATCGACTTGGTGACAAATACCATCTATAAAACATTTAATATAAATTTTCTTTATATGAAGTTGCTAAAGTTACCTTAATATTTCTCTCCCATAGCTTTTGCCACTTTTCTAATTCAATATTATATCCAAAATTTTGTGCCCATGTTATCATAGTTTCCTTAACCTGTTCCCCTTCCATTTTCCTGTCAAGTAAGAACTCATATATTCTTTCAATCATTTTCTCATCTGATTTTAGCATCACTTGATCAAAGGCTGTTAGATCTTTATAAAACCCCCATATTTTACAATCTTTAGCATATCCTGATTGCATCTGCACCTTATACCACCAAGAGATATTGAGTCCCTGTTCTTGTATTTCTTGATCTAGTTTCAGGTCTCCATCCTTACGCAAAATATCATCGTATCTTATGATCCCTTCAAAGTTCAATGCATTTGGATACATAAAAGTTTCCATAGGAGAAAGCCATCTTGGTAGTTTATTATACAATTTTGACTTTAACTTTTCCCACACTGACATTAATGATCTTCTAATAAAGTGACTTGAAAAAGTCCCATGAGACTTAACCTTCTCGTACCACATATAAGCATGCCAGCCCATTTACAAATCATGACCTTCAAGATGCAAAATTCTCTTATTTCGCAAGGTTATCCATTCTTTTAGCCAAGATAAAATAGATGCTTGATAGTACAACATCCAATCAGGAAGACCAAAACCCCCATTCTTTTTGGTTTCCTGAAGCATTTTTAATTTAATACTTGATTTCTTTTTTCTCCAAATAAATCTCAAAATTTGATAATTTAAATCCACAAAACAATTTTTGTCAATGTTTACAGGAATCATTTGGAACAAAAACAAAAGTTTTGGTAGTATATTAATTTTAACAAGTGCTATTCTTCCCATCAAAAACAATTGTAAATTGGCCCATTTTTCCAGGTCACCTTTAATATCCTTCAATAATTTATCATAATTTTCTTCTTTCAAAGTTGTGCATTTAGCTGTAAGATAGATTCCCAAGTATTTAACCTTTTTAACAATCTGCAAGTCCACTCGTTCTTGGAGTCTTTTTTCTGATCCTTCAAAAGATTTTTAACTAAGAGTTTCTTTTTTTTCTTTATTTATTTTCATCCCCATAAACTCACCTTATTCTTCAATCTGTTGAAAAAGTTTAGGGACTGTTACAAAAGGTTCCTCTGTTATGAAGACCAAATCATCTGCGAATGCTTGCAATTTATAATTTTCATCCTTAGTTTTAGTACCTTTAATGTTCTCGTCATCCCTGACATTTCTATTCAAGACCTCTAAAGTCAGAATGAACAACAGGGGTGACAGCAGGCATCCTTGCCTTGTACCCTTGTGTATCTCTATAGCCCTTGTAAGTTCTCCATTAATTAAAATCCTGGCCGACTGTCTTTGATAGATGCTTGATATCGCATTCATAAATTTTCCCCCAAACTCCATTTGAGACATCTGTTGCTTCATGAATTGCCAATTAACATTATCAAAGGCTTTCTGGACATCCAAAAACAGTAGAGCCATTGGTTTTTCCATGTCTGTCTAATAGTATTCTAGGATATCCAAGATCATCCTCAGATTGTTCTTCATTTGTCTTTTAGGCAAGAAACCATTTTGGTCTGGATGAATAAAGTCTATTAAAAACTTCTTTAATATAGGGGCAAAAAATTTATAGTCCACATTTAGTAATGATGTAGGTCTGTAATTCTGAATCTGTGTTAAGTCCATATCTACTTTCGGTATTCATGTGATATTTCTCTTTGTCCAACTATCTGGTATTTTAGCATTTAACAATGCTTCATTACATATATCTTTGAGCAACGTAGCAAAAACTCCCTCAAAAGATTTATAAAATTCAGCTGGTAGCCCATCCGGACCAGGGGCTTTATCGTTCTTTTGTCGCATGATTGCCTCTGTTATTTCCATAGTTGTTACTTATTGAATCAATAATTTTTGATACTTTTCTGGTAGTTTTGGTCAGTCTCCCTTTCGAATGTATTCTTTTACCTTCTCAATCAAAATCTCCTCCTTCCGGTATAACCTTGTGAAAAAGTCTTCAGCTATTTTCTTGATTTGTGTGTTTTGCACCTGCAGTCATCCTTTTGCATCTTTTAGTTTCAAAATCAGTCTCTTCTCTCTTTCTTTTTTTACTTTATATGCTAGCCATCTCCCCAGTTTATTAGCATTTTAAAAAAATTCTGTTTGGCCAGTTTCATTTGCTTAGTATATTCTTTTGTATCCAAGAGAGTCAATTTATGCTTTAAAGTATTCATTTGAACCCTAAGATTTCTTTTTGTTGGATCCTCCTGCAGTTCTTGCTCCTGTTTCCTCAGTTCTTCTACTAATGTTGCTCACTCTTGCTTTTTCTTTTTATTTATTTTTGCTGAGTAGATTATTAGTCCCCTGACATAGGCTTTAGCTGTATCCCAGACATTCTGTAAATAAGTTTCTTCCACTTTGTTTATTTGAAAGAATACTTGCATTTCTTTGCTTATCTCTTCTATAATTTTTTTATCTTTTAATAATGCTTTATCTAGGATCCATCTGGGCATCCTTACAGTTCCTTTCAGTGATATAGATGCAGGGTTATGATCTGCTCAGACATTTGTCTCCATTGCAGCTTCTATCAAATCTGGAACTAAGTCTGGAGTTATCCAAACCATATCAATTCTAGACCATGACCTATGTCTGTTTGAATAGAAAGAATAATTGGCAGAAGTTGGGTTTTTATGCCTTTATCTGAATCCTTCAATCAAGTTGGAACAAGCCTTTGGACGCATCCTCCGATGCATTTTTTCCTTATTTCACTCTTGTGATCGATTCCCTTATCCACAATTGCATTAAAATCACCCATTACACACATAGACTGAAAGTCCACTTGTAAAAGTAACATATGTAGTTTCTGATTAAAAGTTTCCTTATGGTCATTTGTTGCATATATTGCCACTAAGAGCACCTTTTTAAGTTTAATTGTAATTTCTACCATCCAGAACCTACCATCCTCATCAGCAAGAATATATTTAGGGTCCAATTTTTCTTTAACATACAGTGCTAAACCTCTTTTCTTTTGTGATGTAAAAGATACGAACAATTTTCCCAGATTTGAAAATTCCAGAAGTTTAACATATTGTTTCTTAATATGTGTAGACAAATTTTCTTGTAGACAAATTATATCTAATTTCCGTTTTTGAAGTTGAGCAAAAATCCTTCTTCTCTTAGATGGTCCATTTATTCCATTAACATTTAAGGAGAGCAATTCAATTTTCCCTTCCTTTTTAAGAGTCATTTTTAATAGAATTGTCTACTTATTCTTTGCCTTTACAGTTCTACATTTATTTTTCTCCTTTGACTCCAAAGTCTATACTTCTGGTTGTGAATCAACCTTCAGTATTTCTCCTTCTTCAGAATGGTACACTGTTATTTCCATTGCTTCGGCACCTTTTTCTCCTTCTTTAGAGATGACAGGATCCTCCTCTTCCAACATGGCTCTAAATTTTTCATAGAACTCTTGTGCTTTAAGAATTGAATCCAATTTATATCTTACAGAGTTCCATGTGAAAAATATTCCTTCTGGTGTTAGCCACTTAAACATAATCTCTTTCTTGATCAGTTTTGTAGTAAGGAATAAGTATTTCTTTTGTCCCTCTCTAATCCTCCATGGTATCTGTTTCAGGACTGTCACCTCCTGATGATAATCTCTCTTTAATGGCTTCTCCCCTATGGTCTTCAAAACACTGTCTCTTATAGACCTTAGAGCAAATTTGACATGAACTTCTCTCAGAAGTTTGTTTTTTATGGTATAAGTGGAATTGACCCTAAAAACTAGGTCAATTCCCATACCCATGACCTCATTCTCAATTTCTAAAATCTCTGCCAACATGCCAGTTATAAGTTCTTGCAGGTCTTCTTTTTTCTCTTCAGGTATATTCTGAAATCTTAGGTAGTAAGATGTCTTCTCCATTTCTAATGCAGCCGTTGAATCCCATGCTGACTTATTTGTTTGCTTAATTAAATGTATTTCTTTATCTACTGTCTCCAATTTTTCACATAGTTGTTGTATTTTTTGTGTATTCTGTTCCACTTTAAGTCGAACATCAGCTAGTTGAGTTGTCACCTCTTTAATAGAGTTATCCAATTTGTCAAGTTGCTCTTTTTGCTCATTTGATAAGCTTTCCAGCCATATTGACATCGCCTCTTGAGATGCTTGCACAGTTGTTAAAGCTGACTGTATCACCAAGGTCATCATTTGCAACTCTTTTAAGCTTTTTGCAACATTTTCTGTCTTAGGCTGATGGACTCTGACCAGCTGAGGAGGGTGCTGAAGAGTCCTCATGATGAAAGTTGTTCACCAAAGAAGTTTCAATATAACAGCAAAAAAAAAAAAGGGGGGGGGAAAGGGAGGGAGAAGAAACATAAATTGAATAAAATAGTAAAAAGAAAGAAAGAAAAAGAAGAAAAAGGGAAAAAATGGAAATAGCTTGCAATAATTCCAATAGTCACCAGGAGCCAGCAAAAGGCTATTTAAAAAAAGAAGGAAGAAAGAAATGTCATCAGTGTCCAGTTTCTTTTTGGCAGAAGTCCCAGAAAGAGGGGAAACTGGCCAAAAATGGCCACCAGCAAATTATATCCTTCTGTAACTTAATTCCCCAATAGTTATTTTTTTACTTCTTCACCCTTGGGGAGATCAAGGAAACAAAACATCTCTCCTCAATTTCAACTTTCAGGTTCTATTTTAGACTTTCACTCCAATGTTAATCCTCTCCCCATATCATTTGCTGCTTAACACACAAAACACCGTGGGGGGGAATTCCTCCTTCCATCAGGAGGCTTTTCCTTCTTCTTTAACAATGGATATAGTTTTTCCATAAGTAATATTGCAGAAAGAAGTAAAAATGTTCACCAGAAAGTCATCACAGTAGAGAGGAAAACACCATGTAATACAAAAATTATCCTGGCAAGTGTCCTGTTAGTCTTAGCAGAAGTCCAAACAAATATCCAAAATGATCGCTCTACGTTTTAACCTTCTATCATTTAATTCCACAGTAATTGTGCATTTTGATTCTTCGCCCTTAGAGAGATTAGAAGAAAAATCTTTTCCTTCGGCTTCAACTCGAATAAAAGCCTTCACTCTCTCTCCATATCAGTTGCCACTTAAAGACTTTGGGAGGGCTCTTTCTTTTTTCTTTAAGCCAATTATGAACAGATGCAGTTTTTCCACAAGTAGTATTGCGAAAAGAAATAAGAAATAAAAATGCAAACCAGTCATCAGATCCTTATATGGCTAAAATAAGCTAATTAATCCATCAGATGTTGAGAACTTGAAGGGGCATAAAACCTCCCTGTGTTGCCCGCTTGAGAAATGCCTGCATTTCTCCCAGTGGATATGGGATTGCCGTCCCACACCAACCAAAAGAATGCCCAGGCAATCTGTCTTCGCCCCGACAGGGCTTAGATGAGTCTCCCACAACTCACTGATGAGTAATACTGGCATGATAGCAGAAGCTCTGTAAATCACAACCATCTCGTTCCGACGCCATCTTCTTC
>NW_025336066.1:63177-65271 GCF_004798865.1 Varanus komodoensis
TTTCTCAGCCATTTTGAAGTAAAATATTTATAATCCCCATGTAATACAGAGATTGGTCAGCAAGTGTGTGATAACATGAGATAATTGTCTTCTTTATGTATGCATGTTGTATGAGCATTCTGCCATGTTGATAGCAATAATCCCTCTTCTTTGATTTCATGAATTACTTGCTGAAGTGAAAGAAATAGTTTTTCCTCAAAGCACTTGTAATACATAGCAGCAAAATCATCAGGGTCAGGTGCTCTTTCTTTTTTTCAATTTGCTCATAGCTTGAAGTAGCTCTTTAATAGTGATTGGTCCATTCAACATTTTTCTCTGCTCCTCATCATACGTTTCCTCTTCAAAGCTCTGCTCTCATATTCTGGAGGCAGTAAGTTTTGGGGAAAAAGAAAGGTAAATTGCTCAGTAATTCCTTTTCAAAACATTTTCTGCCATTCTCTTTCTTCATCCCTGTTATACATCTTCTTTCAATTTCCTTGAAACAATTCACTAAATATCATCCAGCTTTACTTGCATGTTCCAAATGTTTTTGTTTTAAAAATCACAGCTTCTTTTGTATCTCTCTGACTCTGTCATATTTAGTTGATTTCTTAAATCTCCAAGAATCTTGCCTGATAGAAAAGACAAAGGACAAAACACCTCCTCCTAGAATTGCTTTCAGGACCATAGGAATTCATTCCAGCAAAATCCACAAGGATTTCTTGCTGGTTGCAATGTGTGTTTGCTGAAGTTTGCATATATGAATTGCAGCATGTTTGTACCTATGTGCATGGGCCCACCCAATCACGGCAGAAAAGGAATTGTTTGGAAAATTGATTCTCACTGTGCATAAACTCCATCAGAGAGCACATTTTCCTTGAGAAATGTAAAGTTGCAGCTTTATAGAGCACCCAAGTTCAGCAAAGCTTGTTTGATTGTTTTGTGTGCACTTTGTGCTGAACAGATGAAACAACACAGGCATTTTGAGACAGTAGTAAAATGATTTGGACAGGGATGGAGGTAGACTGGACTCAGACTTTGCCTCTTCTTTCTAAGTTTTCACAATTTCTTCCCTAACTAATGCTATTCCCTGAACACTGTCACACTGGTCTACAAGAAGAGTGCCTCAGAAAAGAAAGTAGCTAAATTTCACCAGAACTGGGTCACTAATAAAGGAAAATTAGGAAAATTCACTCCAGTTTCCAAGATAGAGCATCAGGTCAAAATAGCACCAAAATAAGTCAAAATAATCCTCTTTATCATCATCTGACTGTAGAGAGTAGCACTCTGGTGGATTGGAAATTGGCAAGTCCTTACCATGGGGTACAGGAAACAGTGTGGATGGAATTCATGGATAATCCATGGTCCACTTCTTTCTTCTGATCACTTTTGCAATTGGGGGGAGCATGCAAAAATAACAGTTGCTGCTATGATTGGTGGATTTCCTCCACAACAATGGGACTGTAAAAGACATGGGCTTTTTCTTCTTGTTTAGGGAATGTTGCAGGTAAGTTTCTCAAGTTATGCAACAATAATGAGGGGCCCAATATCACACAACTGTTTCTGGGAAATGTTTTTTTATTTTATTTTATTATAATTTTTTTTAAAAAAATATCCCATCCATTGTGAAACATGCCACAGGATGTCTTACAAAGGTTAAAATACTAATGTAATAATGCAAATTAAAATATTAAGTAATAAACACAGTATAAAACAACCTCTTAAAAAAATAAAGAAAAGGAGGAAAGGAAGAAAGAAGGAATAAATCTGACAGTGATAAGATCTTAAAATATCTAAAATCGTCAATTCTTAAAATGATGGCTAAATAGAAATGTGTTTACCTGGCACTGGAAAGAGTAAGTAGTCAGTGCCAGGTGGACCTCTCTGGGGAGCGTTTCCCATGTTAGGCAAGGACACTGTGACAAGCCACCAGACGTAACTGCTTGATGCGTAGATGTGACCAAGACAAAATTGCCTTGCAATAAAAGAAAAATGAATTACAGGTAGGTAATAAACTTTAGTCTCAGAATGCAGGGAAATTTATACACTCCCATGTTTTACCATTTTCATTGTTCTACTGTACATTCTCAAGAACTTATGAGGTATCATGGTCAT
>NW_025336066.1:66923-69476 GCF_004798865.1 Varanus komodoensis
GGAACAGCCTTCCCTGTCTAGAAATGAGAACAGGGAAGTGTTTGACACTCACCTGAATTTGCACTCAAACTTAGGCAAGCATATTAAACACAATTTTCCTTCTTGTAGGACATGTTTTCTGCTGAGGGTGGAAACCAGGCAGCAGAAACCATGTCTTTAAATTGTGGTATTCAGGTTCTTGTCACAGTAAAATCGCGCAAGTGAGAAAACCACAGAGGGCAGATGAAATGATCCAAAACAATAAGATTTTCTCCTTTCCTTGAGCATTTTTTTTTTTGGGGGGGAAAACAACCACTCTTATTTCATTAGCTTATTTGTTTTTATTGTTGAGGTACCTGTAGAGGTGGAAAACATCCCTTCTGCACAATTTTCACACGTGTAGCAGCACACTGGCTTCCCCTTTGGAACTCTCCACCAGTTCCCTGGTGCGCACCTCACCACACACCTTGCTTGGGGTGCTGTCTTGGAAGGGGGTGAGAGAGAAAGAGATATTCACCTAACTGGATGGCTTGGCAGAGGGGTTCACCAACATAATTGGAATGAAATATTGAGGGAAAGACCATGCGATTTCTGCTGAGCGAAGTTTGTGCTTTACAAGTGGACAATGACACCCTCTTTCCCGTACTCAGTGGGACATCACTCTCAGAAAGACGCACAGAATCATTTCTCAAAGTTTAAAATTGTGCCATGCCTCTGCTTCAGTGACACACATGCTGCTCTCCAGGCCTACCTTTGTGGACCACACAATATCTTCAGTGCGGATTGAGAAGCCTTGACCTGGGGGAGCACTGTGAGCAGCCCATCCTATCCTCACAGGGTAGACAGTTCCATTTGAAGACACCCTCCAGTTCAGGATCTCATATCTTCTGTCTTTTTCTGTGGAAGAGACCTCCTCCCCAGCACGGTTGTTAAACCGGATATTCCTGAGTGGGACCAGGATCTGAAAGAGAAGAAAAATTCAGAACAGGGGACACTGAGTGGAATTGTTTCCCAAATCACTTCAACTTCCAATCAGTTCAGAGACCTGCATTACCTGCCATGGCTGAATTTTCAGAAGCTGAGATTTTTTGTCCATCGCTGAATATTTCATTCCAGAAGAAGGAGGGTGTGTAGAGCATGTGCCACAAAATGCACGACATTATAGATGTGGTAGCTGTGACTGGACATGCCTAATGCAAACTCAAACTTCCTTGGATCCTGCTGCATCTCCCTCCCTGTACACACTGGATATGAACCTGTGGGTGGTTTTCCTGATCTCTGTAAGATACACCAAAATGCCATTTCCCACCACTCTTGAAGAAAGACATCTCCCTGAGGGTGGAAGGGATCTAAATCCATGAAAAAAGCTTTGAAATCTGGAATATCCCTTGCGTGGGGTCTGATGTGCAAAGCTCCATGAAGAGTCTTTGAAACCATTCTCAATCCATAGTGTGTACTTGCTTCAAATTCTGTATTGGGTGTCAGGATCCAAACCTTTCGAAATGGGATCTCTGTATTCTCTTTCTGAACATGCAACTGCAGTGTTAATTGTATTGTTACAGAGTTGTCACCAAAGAAGACTATGACTTCAGCTTCCAACCACACCCAAGGGATGTATCCATTTTTCCTTGTATGCACTTGTGCAGGATCCATTGTTGAGAACAACTCAGTGAAGGCCACACAGAGGTGCTTCTGCTGCAGCAGGGGGGTCAGTGTCTGGAGGAAGCGCTCACCATGATCATCCCTCTGGACAAGCAGCTGATCCAGTTCCAGTGAAAATGCAGCAGCAGCCAAACTAGACCCTCATAGCGAGGCTTTTCTTGCATATTGATGTGGAAGAAATGGGGAATATATGAATATAATGGAGCAATACTTTTAAGTGCTGAAGCAAAGAAATTCCTGGTAATCCACTGTAACAATTCTTGGTTACATTTTGAAAACTAGGATACTCTTTGTGGACTAAAGATTCATCCCCTAGTAAGTATAATTTGAAATGAATGGAGTTCTGTGTCCGAAAAGGGGTTGTGCTTCCGGCTTGATGAGTAACTATAAATAAAAGCTCTCAGTTTCTGCCTTCCGCACCCTCATGCCCCATGGGTCCTTTCACTCAGGGACACAAGCAAGTGCCCACCTCTACTGGAGGCATGTCTACCAGTTTCAGGACTCAAATGAACTGAGCCCTGACAGAATGACTGGTATGGCAGGTAGGAGATCTCTTCAAATTCACAGGGGGCATCTCACGTCTGCATTTCCAGATCTTTGGGGCTTTAGGGCTGGTCTCCACTATAATACAGTGGTACCTTGGCTCATGAACTTAATCCATTCCAGGAATCTGCTCGTGACACAAACTTGTCATGAACAAAGTTAAATTTCCCCTTAAGTGTCGATACAAATAAGGTTAATCTGTTCTGTAACTATGTTTTTAAATCAAAAAATGTGAAACAAAGTGACAAAGAACAACAAAGTTCGCAGTCATCTCCCCCACTCACCCTGAGTATGAGCATGGCCATCTCCCTGTGCCCCCAGCAAGACTGTGATCTCGCACGTCATCCCTGCACATGCACTTCATCCCGG
>NW_025336066.1:72765-74786 GCF_004798865.1 Varanus komodoensis
TGATGGGGGACCAGGTTTGAAATGGGGAGGGAAACATTCCCATGGCAGACCTGGGTGTGCAGACTGACTTTTGCACTGATCAGTAAGTGGGAGGTGATACGACTTTTTGATCATTTCCACTTGTTGTGCTCAATACAGCTTGCCTAGAAAAGTGGTACAGGAGGTTCCAGCCAAAGGCTTGATGCAAACCGGACTTTGGCAGCTTCAGTGGCCCCCGTTTTAGCAGCATCTATTGTAGTGCATCCTCTGTATTGTTCCTGTTCTTGAGTGCAGTCAAGTCTTCTTGGACTTCTGGCATCCCCAGGAATGCTTCCCCTCTCAAAACTCCATTCCTTCCCCGCCCTTACCAGTTTTTGTCAACTCAACGCAGTGCCTCCTTTGATGGAAACTATCCATCTTCTCATTGATATTCCCACTCCCACCCCCATTACCTTACCTTTGCTTCTCCTGGACAAGGGGCTTGGCCAGGTGGTTGCTGGCCAAATATGTCTTAAGCCGTCCTTAATGTTGTAAGCCGACCTTTAACGTTGTAAGCCGTCCTGCGATGTGTCATAAAGGACAGCATATAAATGTTTGAAACACACAAATAAATAAGTAAATACATACATACATACATACATACATACATACATACATACATCTAGGTACTCTTGAACAAAACAGAGCCTCTTGATCTGTTTTTCTCACTCTTCAGGTTTGGTTTCTGCTGCATTCACCCAAGGAGTGAGCTTTGGTGGGAGAACGACAAAGGAAGCCTGATGACTGCCTTGGACCCCTGAGTGGCTTGGATCCCACCACCTGCTGAATCATGTTGGAGAGGCTTTGTTAGCTGGAACTGGAGGTTCTGCACTGCAGTGCTTCCATTCCTGCCTGGTTGGCCACTCTTGTATCCCAGAAGGAGACCTAAGTGGATTCTTGCCCTGGCCCATGCGCTGATGCCACCTCACACCAGGGGGCTCTCCTGTATCCCCCAGGCTCTTTCACATGGACATGGAACTTGTGGGGGAAGGATCCCCTGTCAATTCTCAACTCATGGAGATGTGTAACTTCCAGACAGAAGAAAATCCTGCTGGCTCAGACCCAGTCCACCATTCTCTCCATGCAGCAACCAATCAGATGCACAGTGAACCCTCTCTTTTCAAAGATCAGTAACCTTATTTATTTTGTACTCTTTCAAGAATTCAAAACAGAAGCACTTTAAACACACATATTTGCATATTTCAGTGCATATATATGAAATGCAATCTCTTGTGCTGAGGGCTTTCTAAGAGTTACACACAACAGCGCACATATGTCTGAGTAACGCTGCTTTCACCAGTCATGTTTCTGCACTCCTTGTTCAACTGCTTCAAATGAGCATTCCTCCCAAGTTTTACTCCTGGTCTTTTAGCTGTGAAAAGGGCATTTAAAGTCTAATTGTGCTAACCAAGTGTTAAAATCTGGGAAGTAGGTTGATCAGTTAAATAACAAGGAAGTGTGTCAATATGTCTTTATATAATGCCCAAACATTCACAATTCTTGTTACTAGTTGCCCAGAACATTCTCAGCCAGGGCGCCCTCATTTTGTATGCCAACAAAGGTTTGTACCGTTTTCCTGTAGGGGGAGATTCTGTGCTGTAGTTGCTCTGAAGCTGGATGTATATGCCAGGCTGGTGTTAAGAAGAGCCTTCTCAGCATTCACACAATCCTTGTCAAACAAAGACTTGGAAGGTTGATCAGGTCGCTGACAAGTGACACCTTTTTTGTGTCTAGCTTCTTTTGCATCTGCTCCATCTCTGCCATGTCCAGCTGATTCCTTACATGTCTAAGCTCAGTTAAAAATAATTTGTCTTGTTTTTTATTATGATTCTCCTCTAATATTAGAATTTACTCCAAAGCTCTTTTTTCGTTATGCTGATTCCTAACGCTTTTTCTTGAATATTATTTCTGAGAAATATCCGCACACAGAAGTTTTACTGCTCTCCTATCTTGTGGCTGTTGAGACATCACTTGTATTATGTATTCTACAGAATTCTTCCAGC
>NW_025336066.1:75172-76405 GCF_004798865.1 Varanus komodoensis
AGGGTTCCTGAGTCCTGCCCTTTCTGGTTCTCCATTTTCCAGGAAGACCATTTCTGCCTTGGAACAGCCTGCCTGGACAGCCTGCTCAGAGCCTTCCTCTCTTTCCTGACTCCCCACTGTTCTTGTTTGGAGGCTGGAGTCCTGGACCTTCCAGCCACTTCTGAGCTTTTAAAAAGGCCTCACAGTAACTCCTACATTGGACAGGGTTGTGTTCACTCTAGAAAATGGAATTTTAGCTTCTTTTTCAGCATACGATAGCTATCTGAATTTCTTTCTGCCAACCTTCTGTTTCCGATCTGCTAATGCACTCCCTGGAACAGCCAACCTGACCATCATGTCCTTTTGTCCTTTCTCTCTGCCAACATCCTTGGCCTGACATGGAGGGGTGCACACAGCAAGAAATATGAGGCTATGATAAGGGGACTTTGGTGCCATTAGTCAATCCTTCCAAATTTTCTACTGGTCTTGTCCCACAACATGCATGGACCAGGTGTGGGAAGAAGGCCATAGCAAAAACAGGCTGTCTGAACTCTGCCAACTTTAAAAAAAATATCTACAAATCTAAACTAAAACAGTGATTATTGCTGAAATATTGGGTTCACATCTTCTTGTTACAATTAATACCCATATTCAGTTCTACATTTAGTCCCATTTCTCTAACCAATAATAAAAGGAATTCTAAGTTTGATAGAAGTATGTATCTTCCTTCTCCTTCAAAGACAGAGTCAATCTATCCATTGCTGTGCAATCCAGAATCTTCTATAAGATCAGCTGTTCAGTACGTGGCTCTCATTCCTCCAGTGTTGAGCAAATACAATCCTCATCTCAGTAATTACATGTAAGATCAAATAAATACATTGTTTATCGTCAACACTACCAACTTTTGATGCTGGTGCAAAACACGCCCTGCTGTTTCCAGGACTCTCTTTCTGAATTTTCATTCTTATTAGGGTACATCAGCAATATTTGGCTGGATTTCTAACGGGAACTGAAAACTTTTTAACAAAAAGCTAAAAAAGTAGCCTAAGGAGTAGAGATTGAAGTAAGGATCCCCTGCCCCCCAACCCCCCATGAGTTGGTTTGTTTGTTGTTTATTTATGTATGTATTTATTTATTTATTTTATTCCCATCCAATCATTCAGTTGTGGCATTGCAATGTCAGGTTTGTAGAATCAGGATTCTGAAGATGGGTCTTTACCTGACTCAAATCCCACATGATTAAAAGAAGAAAGC
>NW_025336067.1:0-2416 GCF_004798865.1 Varanus komodoensis
CAGGGGTGCCATTGGGATGTTGTGTATGATAAAGAAGGTTGTGCACATTGCCTGGAGATCCTTGAAGGAGTAATTGGGATAAAAACATTAAGCATTTGTTTCCTTACTTGTTGTTTATTGCAATCACTCAGGACCAAAGGCCACCCAAGTATGCCAGATCTAAACTTGCCCAGATAATAATTGGAGGTGATCTGAAACACCAAAGGGAAGAGGAGGGAGCAGATGCATGCCCAGGAATGCCTCTGAAGACCATCTCCATACCCATCAGGTGCCATCTTTCATTTTCACAATGAGATGCTCCTTCATGTTCAGGTCAGGCCTCACTAGAATAACATAGCACTTTGGAAGGAAGATGCAACCCAGAAGGCCAGCACTGGAGGCCAAGATGGAGAAGACCTGCACGGCCACCATGTACTTTCCCCTGGTGCTCAGGTAGGTGGGCACGAAGGGCACCCAGACGCTGCAAAAGACCAGCATGCTGAAGGTGATCAGCTTGGCCTCGTTGAAGGCCCCGGGCAGCTTCCTGGCCAGGAAGGCCACCGTGAAGCAGACAGCAGCCAGGACACCCAGGTAGCCGAGGGCAGTATAGAACATGACCACAGAGCCTTCGTTGCACTGCAGGATGATCTGTCCAGGTAAGGAGTGCTTGTCAGAGTCAGGGAATGGGGGAGAGGTGGCCATCCAGATGGTGCAGATGACAACTTGGACACTGGAACAGGAGATGACAATGCAGTTGGCTAAGCTCTTCCCCAGCCATCTCCTCACTCGGTTCCCAGGCTTGGTGGCCAGGAAGGCCAACACCACGGTGATGGTTTTGGCCAAGAGCGAAGAAACAGCCAGTGAGAAGATGATTGTGAAGGCCATTTGTCGGAGAAGGCAGGTGGCTTTCTTTGGCTGGCCAATAAAAAGGAGGGAGGACAAGAAGGCAAGCAGGAGAGACATGAGGAGGGTGTTGGATAGGTCCCGGTTGTTGGCTTTTACGATTGGTGTTTCTAGGAATTTAATGAAGATTCCTAGGATGAATCCTGTTGTGAGGGACAAGAATAGGGAAAAGGAAGCCAGGATGATCCCCAGGTGTTCTTCAAAGGACAGGAAGGTGATGCCTTGGGGACGCACTGATTCTGGCCCATGTTTGAATACTGATCTTCTGAACACTTCAGGCAATGTTCTGCATCTGCAAAGAGCAAGAGAAAACACTTGTGTATTTATTTCCTGTGTTGTTTTTGTTTTGAGGAGCCCAAGAAGGCTAATTGAAGCCTGCCCACTCCAGTCCATCTGCCCAACAACCTGTGAGGTATGATGGGCCACAAGGCAGTGCCTGGGCCAAAGTCATCATATGAGTTGCATTGTGGGACATGAGCCCAGGCTGGTAGTTGGGCTGTTGTGGGGGGCAGAGATGGGAGAATTGTTCTTAGGCGAGGCACTCTTGGCTCGCAGCAGTCCCAGGCTCACCTGCATACCCAAGCAGGATGGTTTTAGGGCATATTCAGATACGCACTGCCAGAGTCCTCTGAGGGACTGGCAGCCTTGCCAGACTGGATGGTCCAAGAAGACAATGGGGACATGCCAGGTGGCACCCCTTGTTGCTCAGAAGCTGGAGGACCAGTGGATGTATGTGTGGAGGGCTGTTGGAGTGGGCAGCACTCCCTGTAAGGGCCTGTCCCGAAGAGCAGCAGCAGCCCAGAGGGTGCTGTTCACTCTCTCCAATAAGTGTGGGCCCCTCAACTGTGAAGGAAATAAGTCTGATCAAACACGGCAGCCCCACCTGAGCCCACCCTCTATGTTCATCTCATGCACCTTCTTCTGTGGAATCTCACTTGAGCAGGGCGAGGAAGGGCCAGATAGAAAATGCTCCTTAGGAAGCCTTTGCAGGCCTGTCAGTGGGTGCTTTGCTCTCCTCTCCCAGGCGGCCTTCCCCCTGGAGCCACCCACCTTCCTGGGCGGAGAAGGTCCCTTCTGGGCAGGGGGCACAGGCATAGCAGCAGACGGGCTCTCCTTCCCAAACCACCTTGAAGGATCCCGGGCGGCAGCTCTCCACGCACCTGGAGTGAGGCAGGGGCTGAGCAGAGAGCAGACCATGAGGGATGCAGGGATGAGCCCTCTGTTCACAGGAACCAACTACAATGTGGGAAGGATCTAGGAAGTGTCCCAAGGACCCCTGCTTGCCGAGAGTCACATAGCAAGAGCTGATCACTTCCAAGGGCAGCAGAGACATTTTGTTTCTGTCCCTTGCCCAGGGACCTCCCCCTCCATGCACTCCCTCAGGGTCCAGTTTGGCACTGTAACCTCCTTGGGGCAGGGGCCTGTACTCTTCTAGCAGGGAAATGGCTTTGAGTGTTGAGCATGCAGCACTGAGCAGGTTCTCCAAGTCAATTCCTCGATGTCTACCTGGGAAAAGATTTGCCTGAGCATGAAG
>NW_025336067.1:2534-5360 GCF_004798865.1 Varanus komodoensis
TCCAGCAAAATCAGGCTCACTAGCATTTCTTTGCTAAGTCCCTGAGCATACACAGAGCCAAGAGTTGAATATTCTCCAACATTCTTTACCTAGAACTTTTTCTCTGAATCCTTCTGTGTCCCTCTTTAAGGTGAGGGGCACTGCCAAATGTTTGTGGGACATGGAGCACAATGGACACGTTCAGGGAGAAGGGAAAGCTAGCCATGCCTACTTGTACTGAGGGTTCTTGGTGACCTTCAGGGTGAAAACCAATGTGTCTAGACAGAGCAATGGCTTTGGAAGATGGGCAGGGGGTACTTTGTGTGTTTGTTCAGCTAGTGGGATTCTACCCTTCAGAGAGGCTGCTGGCCTTGCAGGTTTGGTGTAGTTCAGCTTTCTGTATGTTCCCAGGAACCTTCAGTGAGCACCACAGGGGAGACTAGTGGGTGCCCCTGGAGGCCCAGCCTGGGAAGAGTACCTCTATCTAGTCCCAGGCATATGAGGACAGTCATGCAGGCTCCTCCTGAGGTGCTTAAAACCAGGCCGGTCAGAGTGGAAGGGCCGGCCCCAGGGCACCATATGCTGCATCCCAGGGGCCATTTGAGGTCTCCACCTGAACCTGGAGGAGCTGTGCCTGGAATGGAGTAGCAGCCAATGCTGGAATGTCTCAGACATCATTCAGCACAGCCCACCAGAGAGCACTGTGGGATGGAAGCAGAGCAGAGCAGACTGGACCATAGGAAGAAATGATCAGCTTCCCCCACCTTGTTGATCTGCTGTGTCCCGGCAATGGCACTGTGCTTGATAGTGAATCTTTCTGCTGGAGATCCCAGTCTTTCTATTCTCCCAATGGTCTCTCTGATGATGAACTGGTTGGGAGACACCACCCAGTACTCGATGTCAAAGTCAGCATCCAATTCTCCGTTCTCATCCAGATAACCTCCATCCAGGATGGAATTATTAAACAACCGGGCCTCCTTCAGGAAGGGGTGAAGCTGGAAGTCAGAGGAGACCGCAACATTAGCAGGTACAAAAACACTGAGCAGCTGCATTCAGACTCCTGTTGTGTGTCGGTTGCCGATGAGCCATGGGTGTTCTTGAAATGTCTGCATCCAGCTGTGCAAAGAAACCACAAGAAGCTCATAAAGATAATCCAGGGTTTGGTGTTGGATAACCACTTCTGGGTTGTGTACCATGGTACGTTATCTTGGCTCAGTTTAGACAACACAACAGCCCACATTTCAACACAGCCATCCACACTCATCTCATACTCATGCTGTTGTGCTCTCAAGGGACCTGGCTTCATCCATCAGCCTTCCTGCTCTGTGTTTCCACAGACTTAGAATCCAGCATGTGAAGATGCTGCTGATGCCCAGCCTGCCCTTCTCCCAGGACTTCTCCTGGCCAGAATGCAGAACAGGGATCAGCAGTGAGGTTGCAGAGAGGTGCTCCTTGGTCTTTGCTGTCCATGCTGAGGCTGCCTTTGGAGCCCCAGTGTGGGTCTTCATGGTCTCCACGCCCACAAGGATTCCCCAGGTCATCACTAGCCCCACTCACAAAGAGGGGCTATCCTGGACTGGACTGAAGAACTCATGCTCCAGCTCTGATGAAGAGTGGAGGATCTTGATGTCCTTCCTGGGTCTGCTGGTCCTGGAACCAGCCAGGGAGGGGCCTTTCTGGAGTTAATCACTTCAGTGTGTAAATGATGTGGAACTGACATGGGGCAGTGTCCACTGTGCTGTCCAATTTCATATACAGCGTGGTGGAAGATTGCTAAGGAGGTCTGGCACAGACCTGCTTGTCTTCAATTGGGGAAACTTCTCAGAGGTGAGGGAATGGGTAGAAAAGGAAACAGCACAGTGGAGTCAAGAGTCCCTTCAAATGCTTGGAGATGACTCACATCCTCCAAGAATTGAGGCAAAGGCAGATTGCCTACCACAATTTAGGAAAGGGAATACAATGCTCAAGAGGTCAGCCCAGGAAAATGATTGAAGGAAGATAGGAATGCATGAAGAACTCATTCTGAAAGGGAATCCAGTGGATCCCCTGTGGTAAGCTTCTCAGGCTCTGGCACTCCTCATCATGCCATGAGTCCAAGCTCCTAGTAAGCAGGTCCAGCATTCAAGCACACTCAAAAGTGTGCTTGCGCTGTTCAAGCAGTATCCCTTCCACATCATGCACAACAGCCTCTGTTTGCACTCCTGCATTCGATGAAGAAAAGGTTTCCAACCATGCAAGTGGCTTCTCCATGCAGTTGAGGAGCCCCTCAGCTTAAGAGGAACAGGCCAAGGATGAGAGGGACTCTGCATGGGCTGTAGGGATGGGGCACCCTGGAATTAATTCCTTACAGTGCGTAAATGGTGTTGAACCAGGGCAGCAAGTGGCAACCAAGCTGTCCTGTTTCACATATATCTAGATGGAAGATTGTTAAAGAGGTCTGACACAGCCTTCAAAAGAGGAAACTGGCAGTAAAGGAAGCTGCAAGGGGCAGTCAAGAGTCCCTTCAAATGCTTGGAGATTAAGTGAATCCCCAGCTATCAAGGCAAAAACAGGATGCCTACAAGTTAGGAAAGTGAGCACAAAACCCAAGAGGTCACCCCATGAAAATGATGAGAGGAAGATAGGGATGCATGGCAAACCCATTCTGGGGTGGGGATCCATTGGATCCCCTGTGGTCAGCTCCTCAGAATCTGGCCCTCTTCATCAGGACTTGGTTCCTAGCTCATGTCATGGGTACCCAGAATTCAAGCACACTCAAAAGAGGTCAAGCCCCACACAACTGCTATGCAAATGGCATCCCTTCCACATCATGCACAGCAGCCCCTCGATAGAATTTTTCAATAGCCA
>NW_025336067.1:5373-34311 GCF_004798865.1 Varanus komodoensis
TGAAAGGAAAGCCATTTTCAGCAGTATTTTCTGCTGCTGCTCAAAACAAAGTTATTCTATGGAAGAGGCAGAGTGTTGATTGGTATTTTTCAATTCATTTCTTATTTGCATAAGTAAAACATTTAACCATTTAGAGTGTTGGGAGATGTGGGTTTTAGTTCCCACGTGGTCCTGAATCACTGCTAGGTTGTGCACACATTTGAAGAGCACCTCTGCTTGGGGCCAAGCATGGGAAGGTCTCAACATGGGCCTTAGTTACTGATTTTGCAATGCATTGTCTCATCTTCTGAGGGACTCAGGACAGATCAAAGAAGTCCTGCTTCATGTGGGACATGCTAAACCATTGACTAACCGGACCCAGGAAGTTGTGAAGGGCTCCAAGCTGGATGGCTGCAAAAGAGGACAAGACAAGTCCATGGAGGGAGTGGGCTACCCATGGCTCCTACCCACGGCCATGTGCTACCTGCCTTTTCAGAGATGGCCTGCCTGCAGGTCCTTCCTGCTGGAGGGGTCCTGTGGGCAGCTAGTTTACCACTGCATGGACTAGGTCTGACCCAGCATGACTCTCTTGCTCCTTTGTTCGTGCTGCAATTGGAAAGAGGATTCATTCCAGGCTTGGGGGCCCAAAGAACCCCACTGTCATGTGCAGACCATGGGGTTGGGGCATGCGGGTGGTCCACCCAGGTGAAAGATGGAATCCAATGGCATTCTGCTCTCCCATTGGATCCATCTGTGAGTCTCCTGTCAGTGTGGAAAGGTGTGGTGTGAAGCACCACAGATGCGCTTGTGCCCGGGTGCCCTGCTGGCCATTGCAATGATCGGGAAAGTGGCTCGGCAGGACTTCAACTGGGGTGTGAAGGGTGCTGGACCTGCAGCAAGGCAGCTAGGCTTGCTCTAGGTCAGACCTGGGCACTGTATGGCCCGTGGGCCGCATCCAGACCGATGACTGACCCTGACTGACCCACATGAAGTTCATTTACTGTTTTTATAGAAATATATATTGAGCAGTGCTCTAAGTGTATTGGTCTGGCCCTTAACAACTGTCAAAGTTTCTCACGTGGCCCCATAGGAAAATTAATTGCCCACCCCTGCTCTAGGTGCACTGTCCTGCTTGTGCTGGGCAGGTGTCCAAGTGGTGTTCCTGCAGTGCCTCTGGCGAATCTCCTCTGGGTACTCTGGGGCTGGAAAGGGTCCCAGCAAAGCTCCTGCAAGCACTCTGGAAGAGTCCTGCTTTCAGGCTCTTTTCCATCAAGGTTCTGCTCCAGTATGGGACTGAATTGTTGGTGGCTGCCCCAACAGCTGGCCATGGCTGGGGGAAGACCTGTGAATACTTCGAGAGCTCTCATGGGCATCACAGAGCAGTGACTCCAGGTATACTGGAACTGGACAACTGACCATTTCTGGAAGGGTCCTCTGAGATGGAAAAAGAATTACCTGCCATGGCCACAGCCTCTGAATGCCTGGCCTGCTTTGGGCCTCCACTGCCCTCCTCCTAGATCTGGACAAAGCCGCAGCATGCAGGGCCTGGGACACAGCCTGGACTGTGTTGTAAATTAGGCGGTTGTCCAGAGACAGGATTTCGTCAAGGTCACTTTGCTGCAGTGCCACCACCTCATCTTCCTCCCGGCATCTTCTCCAGCCTTTCACTGACAGGGCATGCCTGGAGTAGGCACAGCTAAATGCTTTCTGCACAAACTGCTGCAGCCTATCAGAAACAAACCAAGAATCATTATAGCTTGGTCTCTTGTTTTGGTGGATAAGGAAGGAAAACAGTCCATGGATGGTCTCGGAAGGTCGATGCATCCTCAGCTCCAAGCTGAAGTCCCACATGGCCGTTGTGATCCAGACTTTCCCTGGACCAAGTTTCATGATGTTATCAAGATGCCGCTGCACCCGGTAGATCCCTCGGATGAAGAACCGATTCTCTGCACCATAAATGAAAGCATTGACATCTCCGGACCTCTGAATCACAGGCCAAGAGAACACCACCCTGTCTGAAAATGATCGGGAGAGCTGCTGTGTGAAAACAACACACACCCCACTCCTCATGAGCTCCTGTGTCAAGGCCTTGAGGAACCTCTCTCCCTTTTCTGTGTCTGGGGCAGCAAGACCAACCAACGTCCACCCGAAATGCAGGAGTAGCTTGGCAATGCTTGGATGCAGGCTTTTTCCTTTGGGAACCACTGGGTAGAGAAAAGGGGATTGAGTTTGGTCCTTCAGAAGGTGGGGAGAAAGAGAGTGACTGACCTAGGATGGGAAGGAAGAAATCATGTTGGATCAGGTCCAATCACAGACAGCTGATACTTTCAAAATGACAAGTCCTGATTTGAGAGAGGCCACTTATTGGGCTGGGAGTGAATCTCATATGAGGAGGATGCTTTGCTATAGACTCAAACAGGATTGTTCCTCCTGGTGGATGTCTAGTGTCAACAGACATCAACGTAAAATAGGCAAGTTTGTATAACTCAAATATACAAATATATATTTGAATATTAATTTCTCAAAACTCACAGATTCTCTCTCCTAGCTGCTGTGCTGCACTCACTCATTCTCAGATTGCTGATGAATAAAAATTTAGGTCCGCAGTGCAACAGAATATAAAGGTTTCCTATATTTGTCTGTGTTCTCATCAGAAGCCCTGTGGGTGACCAAGTCTGGGCCGAAAGCTAACTCAGCACTAAGAACATAAGGTTGTCCCCCCCGATCAGAATGCTGAGGATGAACTGGAGATGGGGAAAGACATCAGACAGGCCTGCAAAGATAGCAGAGGTGAGGACATGGGGGACTTCAGCTCCCCCACATTGGCTGGGGAAATTAACCAAGCGTATTGCCTTTACTAAAAGAAACTCCTCCATGGATCTGAGCAAAGCCAGCTGTGCTCACCCAGCCCTGCTCCCAACTTGCTTTGCCAATACCAACAAGGGGCAATTGACCACCTCTTGATCCCTTTCGGCAATCTACAAAACAGAATTCCTCCATCCCTGGCCTTTCTGCTTAGTCCTCTGGAAAAGTGTGAGCATAGATCCGGACACAACCCCGGAATAATGCACCTCTGACCATCCTCACCTGAGGGATTTTGTAAAGCCCCAGGATGCCTGTAATCTCTGTTGAGATGCCAGAGTCAGCTCGCTCAAGAACAGCCAGTGGGAGACTCTTACTTTCACAGCTATAGTTGGGCACATTGGCCATTCCCGGAGAAAGTAGGTCCAGTAGGGCATCCGCTGTCACCCTTGCATCTAAACAGTTATTGTGAATGGTGTAGCCAAGGGATAGGTTGAGGAGAAGTCCAGGGTTCTGGTTGACCTCTCGAACAGCAAACAGGTAGGACATGATATTCCAATACATACTTGGTGATTCCCTGCAGTAAGAAACCATGCAAATTATATAAAGTTATCCCTTGCTTAATCCAGTTTTGATTAATGAGGATTTTGATTAACAGGGTAAAATTAATTCAGCTGAGGGAAAAAGTGGTGAAGGGAAAGGTCAGCGTTGTGCAAACTTGCAGATGAGCTGTGGGAAGGAGTCAGGAAGATGCTTTCCTCCCTTTCAATAAGTTAGAACCAAAAAGGGTCTTTCAAGGAGCCCATCCGTTGGTTATTCAGGAGAGCGGAAAACCAACTGCACACAGAGAGCACACAAGCAGGACCCTTGTGCCACTGCCCCTCCTGCACAGTTCCTGGAAATTGACAGACACATGAACAGTGCTGCTGCTAGTGGAGGCTAGTCCTGAAGAAGGGGCCATGCTAGCATGAAGCTTCCTGATTTTTTCCCATGGCTAAGGAGCAATGCAGGGGCTTTCATCTGCATGCCCCACATGGCAGGGTAAAGGTTTGTTTGCTCACACAAGACTCTGCTGTCCTAAGGGATTCTCATGGGCTACAGAGCATTGGACAGGCAGAGGGTGTCCACTCCAATATCCACCAAGATCCCTGGACAATAAGTGAGACGCAGACAGCTCTGGGGAAATGAAAAAGACAGAAAGCAAGGAAGTCCCTTCAGACAGCACTTCAAGGCTTACCTGGAAGAAGGAATCCTGGGGGGACATTTGTCAAACATTTCTGCACCCCAGAGGTCCAGAGTTCCTGCAGAGATGACCCCAGCAATCAGGGGGTCTCCCATCCTGTGATAGCAGGAAGGGTCTGCTGCAGCACTGCCCAAGGTCAGGGGGCACTTGGTCGACAGTCTCCCTTTGGTTTCCTGGGCCTGCAGCAGCAGCAGCAGTGGCACCTGCAGGATCATCCAGGCTCTCTGGCTCAGCACCCGTCCCACCCTGAGTAAGGCAGAAGTGCCTGTGGAAAGAGATGAGCCTCCTGTAAGTATGAAGCTCCGTGGCTGTCCCAGAGGAGGAGGAGCCTGGCCAGGTGCAGCATCTCCTCCAAAGGGGATGGGAGAAGGAAGCTGCTTTGCCACTGAGCCTGCGCTCATCACCCCGAGCCCCAAGACATGCTGGGGCTGTTATGTTGTTGCCCCTCAGGCTCGTGTGCACGATGTCATCCACACCTGCTGCTGCAGTTCCCTTGTTTGTGTCAAAGCCCCCTCGGGAATCCACTTGAGTCCTGGCAACAGGGTGAAGAGTAAATAACTATGGTTGGTATAATTAACAGGGGAAAGTGCCTCAACTCTGAAATGCCCCAGCTCCCTGGGCAGCTTCATACATAGCCAGAAAAACAACTGGAGCAAATTCCCTCATGGGGCATCCATCTGCGGGGAGATTTGATGTGGTTTTTTGGGAAGGCATGTTCACAAGTGCTTCAAGCGATACTGCCTTCATGTGGTTGAGGGGTCAGGACAGCCTAGGGTTCTAGGGATGGGCCCCTTGGGGTTGTATTCTCTTCCGGTGCACCTTCTGTTTTTCTCGTGGTTGTTTTCCTTTCTATGGCACTCCAAAACCGAATCTCTCCACGCAATTCTCAGCAATTCATACTCATCTGAACCATACATGAAATGCATGCAATAACAGTACAAATATTAGATGATAAGTATGATCTGGGCATCTCCAGGCTGGCATGATCCACCTGGAAGGTGTAGATGTCTCCGTGCTGGGGTTGTCCTCCAGCATCACCTGGGTCTGGTACATCCAGTCCCCATTGTGGAGATCCTCTCCATTGAAGGGCCCCTCCTGTGCTTCCTGTCCATTCTTCAGCCATCAGATCTTGATCTCCTGGGGGCAGAAACTTGCTGCAATGCGGAGCAGCAACATGTGAGGGGAGAGGAGGTCATCACTGGTGGGGGAGATGGTGCCCATGGGCTGGACTGGCAGCAGAAGAGGGGGATGTGTGAGAGACACGAGGAAGAGGAGAGGGGAGGGGAGAGCAAGCGGGAGAGGGATGAAGAATGGGAGGAGTACTCCCTGGGGCAGACCAAGGCCATTAAGTCATAACAAACTGTGCAAGATTTTCCCTTTAATCTTACTGATGTTTATCCAGCATGTTCAGCAGGGTAAAGAGGGTGTTGCACATGGAAGCCTGGTCACACTAGGAAGGGCTGCTCCACATTTCCAGTGGGGAACCCAGATGCTGCCAGGATGGGAAGAGCAAAAGCCCTGCCAGGAAGCAGCTGCCAGAGTCAAGCTGTGCTCCCAGTCATATCCCGTCATGAAGCGCAGCCTGGTATGTAAACATCCCACACATTCTAGAGAAATAAAACTAAAGTCCTTTAATGCTAATTGTCTACAAGATTTATAATTCTATAGATAAGTTCCCTAATAGCGGTCCTTGCTAAGCAGATGTTAGCCCTATAATGGCTTCTCTTCCTAAGCCCATGTGGGATCATTCTCCCAAGTCACGCCTTTCCTCCCTCTTACGCAGTCTACTTTGTAGCTATTCAAATCGGCGTAAAATACGTCTGTTCTGGGCTCTTGAAAAATCCACGACACCTATTGTGTCTTCTGTTTCTGGCTCAGGGAGATCAGCATCACGGGGGGAAGAGGCAGTTTGCTCTGCCTCCTTCTGAGTAGAACTTTCAGCTTCCTCTTTCTCACGACTCTCTGTCTCTGATAATGGTCCAGGCATTTGCTCAATGTGCTGGGGCTCAGAGGAAGACGCAAGAGCTGGCTCAGCCGTCCCTGCATTGGATTGTGGGGTCGACTCTTGGGCACTGGGTGCCAAGTGTAAGGTCTCCTCCTGAGTCACTGTTTCTGTCAGAGCTTCATGCACAACACATCCAGATCCCACCTTACCAGTCCAGCATCCCAAAGAAATGCAGATGGACCTGTCCTTTGCAGCACTCCTCAGAGCTGCAAATCTCTGAATTTCCTTTAGTTTTGTCTTCTAACCTGTGCTCAATCCTGTTGGTTTACCCTTTTCTATTTCTAGTAATTGTACACCTGATCCCACATCGGATCACCCCTCCCCCAAATTGCATAAGGGACCAACAGCTCAGAAACATTCCTTGGACAAACTCCATTGTGGGGGTCCCTTTGTGGCTGCTCCAGGTCCTGTGTATTTCCTGCATGTCTGACCATTCTGCCCACATTACTTCAACCTTCAAACTTCAATGGTAGTGTAGGCCAGGGGAAGTAGGTAGGGCCTCTGAGGGGCGGCCTCTGTCAGGCTAGGGACAGCTGCAGCTGTCTGCAGAAACCCCTGTGCCATTCTTGTCCTTCTCCCCAAGAAACAGCAGAGAGGCCTTTGCCTGAGGAGCCTGCTGGTGTCCCTCCTAGAGGATAAGGTGAGGGGTCTGGAGGAGAGAAGAGGGGAG
Organism: Varanus komodoensis; assembly: GCF_004798865.1. Taxonomy (NCBI): domain Eukaryota; kingdom Metazoa; phylum Chordata; class Lepidosauria; order Squamata; family Varanidae; genus Varanus; species Varanus komodoensis. The sequence goes on from NW_025336067.1 coordinate 12,073, forward strand.
ATTCCTGGATGTGATGGAGAGAGCTCTCCAGGCCAACTGGGAGCAGCCCTTTTCTGGGCAGAAAGATGAAGAGGGCCAAGGGGGAACCAACCATGGAATCGTGGAGGCATTTCCTACATGTCTCCTGGCACTGACCTGAAGTTGGGAAGCAGGCTTTCTCCATGTAGGGAGGCTTGACTGAGGATGACCTGGGGGACCATCCAATGTGAGAACTTAGGGCAATGCCAAAAATGGGAGAGATTCTTATTACAAAAGATTAAAAAATTAAATCATTGAGGCTGTTCAGTAGTAATGATTAATGCTCTGGATTCTAAAACATTCTGAAAAGGGTGACCCTTTCTCACAACTGCTATTTCCAGTATATCACTCCTGATATAGCCAGGTTGAAGTGAGTGCAGCATAGGGCCAAAAGGATGGTGGCCAGTTTGCAGCGGAAGCCGTATGAGGCGAGACTGAGGGAACTGGGTCTCTTTAGCCTGGAGAAGAGGAGACTCAGAGGGGATCTGTTGGTGACATACAGGTATGTGAGGGGGTGTCACAAGGAGGTGGGTAGAGACCTGTTCTCCCCTGCAGAGGAAGGCAGGACACACTCCAACGGAGCAAAGTTCAGGGAATAAAGGTTCCATTTAGACGCCAGGAAGCACTTCCTGACAGTCAGGACCCCGAGGGTATGGGATGGGCTTCCACAGGAGGTCATTGAGGCCCCATCGGTGAGGGTGTTCAAAGATGATGATGATGATGATGATGATGATGATGATGATTAGAACATTTCTATGCCGCCCCTTGCCGAAGCCTCGGGGCGGCTTACAACACAATAAAATACAATACAACACAAAAATAACAATATAAAATTAAAATTAATAATATAAAATAAAAAAATATATAAACGATATAAAAGAAGTAAAGAAAAGAAAAGAAAAGAAAAGAAAAGAAAAGAAAAGAAAAGAAAAGAAAAGAAAAGAAAAGAAAAGAAGTCGCCCTGGCCAGATAAATAAGTAAATATTGTTAACAATTAAAATGACATTTAAATAAAAAGGTCTTCACCTGGCGCCGAAAAACAAATAATGACGGCGCCAGGCGGACCTCTCTGGGGAGCACATTCCTTAGATTGGGCGCCACCGCAGAGAAAGCCCTCCTCCGAGTACCTACCCTCCTAATTTCTTTCATGAAGGGTTCCCGGACATACACATGGTGGGCAAGTCGTGAGCGGAGCTGGCTGGAGCCGGGGGTCAGACTAGATGGCCCGGGAGGCCCCTTCTGACTCACTCTGTTTCTATGTTTCGATGTTTCAAATCTAGACAGCATACTAAAAAGCAGAGACATCACCCTGCCATAAAAGTGTGTATAGTCACGACTATGGTTTTCCCAGTTGCCATGTATGGCTGTGAAAGTTGGACCATAAGGAAGGCTGAGCACCGAAGAATTGAGTTCTTTGAATTGTGGTGCTGGAGGAGACTCCTGTGAGTCCCTTGGACCACAAGGCGATCAAACCGGTCAGTCCTAGAGATCAACCCTGGCTGCTCTTTAGAAGGCCAGATCCTGAAGATGAAACTCTAATACTTTGGCCGCCTAATAAGGAAGGAAGGACTCCCTGGAGAAGAGCCTAATGCTGGGAACAATAGATGGCAAAAGAAGAAGGGGACGGCAGAGGATGAGGTGGCTAGATGGAGTCAGTGAAGCAGTTGGCATGAGCTTGGGTGGACTCTGGGGGATGGTGGAGTGGTGGAAGGCCTAGAGGAGTGGTGGAAGACCTGGAGGAGTGTTGTTTATGGGGTCGGAATGGGTCGGACCCTTAGTTCCAGCTCCTCAGATGCCTTCCTGAAGGCATCCATTTGGGAAGAGGCATCCGTCCTGCATCTCTCCAGGTGAAGGCAAATGAACACAGTCTGATCCAGCTGCTCCACATCTCCTCATTTCCACTTAATGCTCCATTAATCCCATTATCCTGCAATTGCCCAGCTGCCTCTCTAGCTGGTTTCTTGCCTCTGATTAAAGAATTTAAATAATTCTTTCATGCTGGCCTGGATGTCCTTAGCAATACATTCCTCAAACTGTCTTTTCACCTACCCACCACAAATTTTCTGCCGGCACACCCCTTGTGCAAGCTCAAGCTCCCATTTCTTTGCCTCAGTCACAGCTCCAGATTAGCAGTGGCTGCTGGGCAGCAAAATCAAGGGGTGGAAGTGGCACTGGGGGGATGAAACCATGATGCAGAAAGTCCTGCAGACCCCTGGGCTCCTTGAGGGGAAATGGGGCTCTGAAAGGAGAACACAAGAAACCATCAGTTGGACAACCTGCCTGCTCTTCCATGACTGCCTGCAAAGCCCCTGCTGATGCCCTCGGCCACACGGAAATCTCCCATTAATGGTGAGGAATCAACTTGACAGGGTGTCCCTAGTTCGAACACCCTGGGAAGACCAGACTCACTGGAGAAGACAATCCTGCTAGGGGAAGTCAAGGGCACGTGATGAGGATGAAAACCTCCAATTTTCATTCACAAAATCCTCCAGGGGCTCCCCAGAGCTGCCTCCAGTTCTGAAATTCCCTTCACTTCTTGAAGCATTGAGCTTTCAAGTGCCTGATACCCAGTGGGCAAGGTGGACCAGGGGAGAGTGCAGGTCACTGCTCTCGGTAGGAGCCTGGCCAGCTGCAGTGCATGCAAGGGCTGGCTGTGCATGGGGAGAAGCTTCCTTTTGAGGCAGCCCTCTGAGGGCCTCCCCCAAGCCAGCACAAGACAAGCGGAGAGCCTGGAGCTGACTCGCTCATGAGGAGAGTGTAATGATCAGCACGAGGGTGGCAGCTGGTAGAGGCAGAACTCCAGACCAGGGTTCTGGTATGGGACCAGGTCCTTCCACTTAGTAGGGCTGGTGGCTGGCGGCATGGTCAGCAATCCAGGGCCAAGCTCAAGGCAGCAGGCAGGCCAAAATTTTACAGGCGAGAGAGAGAGAGAGCAAAGTCCAGGAAGAGTTCAGTGGCCTGATGCCAGGAAAGCAGTCACATGAGAGTGCTCAGGACAAGAGGGGTGTGCAATAGGGCAGGAACAACTTGGTCGGGCAAGAACACACAGGAGCAGGGCAGGAGTGGACTAGGACAAGCAGAATCAAAGAGGAGCTAGGCAGGAACAGACTGGAACAAGGCAGGGACTAACCAGAACAAGGCAGGAACAACTGGAGTAAGCCAGGACAGAAGGAGCAGGGCTGGGGCAGGGCTGGAGCACAGGGCATTAGCAGGACAACTTGGCATGCTGTGGCAAAGAGGAGCAGCACCAGAAAGCCTTCTGTGCTGGTCTCCAGGCCCTCCAGCTGCACTGCATAATTGCTCTCCAGTTGCTCCCTGCAAGAGCCTGCAAAGCTGCTCCTGGTGCTGCAGACACTTGCAGGTTCACTGATCCTGAGAGAGAGGCTCTGGGAATCCAGGTAGGAGAAAACTCGTGGAACCCTGGAGACTGCCAAAGCCAGAGCTCCACTGCCCCAAACAGCTGGCATGGAAGGCAGGCTGCTTGCGAGAGGCTAGCTGAAAAGGCCTGAATGGGATGGTGTAAATTGGTGTCCAGAAATAGCAGGGTGGTGGCCCCGATGGCCTTCCTTGCCCCTTCCAACCCTTCTCTAATGATTTCATGAAAGGACATTGTGGGAGAGAGGACCCTGGAGAGGAGGTGGTCTCCCAGCCTGCTGTAGATCCATGGATCTGTTGTGCACCCTCATGCTTTTCACAGGGTCCTTTGAGTGGGGTAAAATCCCCAGGCAAAGCATCCCTTTCAGTTGGTGGAATCATCCATTTTCAAGCATGGCTGGAAAGGAGAGTGGACAAGGAGCACCTAATCAGTTTGAATGTCAGATGTCCATGGCCTGATCAACTGCATCACTGTCCAATAAAGGAAGGAAGTGAAGGCTAGAAGCCCACATGGATTGCTGAAGAAGAAATCCTGCCAGACTAAATTGATTTCCTTTTTTGTATGGGGGAGGTTCTGGAGGATTGGTGGGTCATATCAGAGGTCCCAGTATTCAGAAAGGGTAGTGGAGGAGACAAGGGGAATTCCAGACCAATGAGCCTAATGCCCATTCTGGGAAACATGGTGGAAAAACCCATAGTAAGGAAAGTGCTGGAATCCCTGGAGAGGAAGTGGGGTTTGGCATCCACTCAACATGGCTTCTGCAACACAGGTCCTGCCTGAGGTATCTTGTGAATTCTATGACAAGGTTTTGGGGTGGCTAGATGATGGGGCACGTTGGAAGCGGTTTACCTGGATTTCAGCAGTACCTTTGACAAGGTCCTACATGTTATCCATTTTGAGAGATTGATGAGCTTCAGGATAGATCATGTCACTCTCTGATGGATTGGGACATGGTTGGTAAACCACAAACAGAGGGTGACTATCAGTGGGGAACCATCAGAATGGCAGTAAGTAATGAGCAGAGTTCTGCAGGACTCAGATCTGGGAACCACTCTGTTCAACCCTTTTATCAATGACATGGATGAGGGGATGACCAGTCTGCTGATGAAATTCATGGACAATACCAAAATGGGGGCAATGGTCACAACTGGCGGGAGAGTAGCACTTGAGAAAGCAATCTTGGGTACTTTCAGAAGCAGGCTAAACATGAGCCAGTATTTTGACACGGTGGTAGAGCCAGAAACATGGCTTCCACATTGGGACAGGCATTGGTGCCACTGTATAAGACACTGGCATGCCAAAAGCTGTGCTGTTATGTCTAATTCATGACTCCACATTTTAAGAGATGCATAGCTAGGCTAGAATAATCAGCACAGGGTCACAAGAAAGGTAGCAAGCTTGTGGGGGATGCCATGTGATATGAGATTGAAGGAGCAGAGCCTTTTTAGCATGGAGAAATAGTCTAATGGCATCCTATAGCAACGTATATGGATAGGAAGGGGCACCACACAGTAAAGATGTGTGACCTATTTTCCCCTGCAGGGGAGGAAAGAAAACGACCCAATGAGGTAAACCAGGCTTAAGGCTGGATGTCAGGAAATATTTCCTGATGGTCAGGACCCCGAGGTCATGGAATGGGCTTTCAAGGGAGGTGGTGGGGACCCCATCAGAGAGGGTGTGCAAGGAAAGACTGAACAATCACATACTAGATATTGCATCATCTGAGATGACTGGAGCTGGGGGTTAGACTAGGCGGCATGCAAGGCTCCTTCTGATTCAGTGTGTTCCTATGTTTTTATATAGTGTCTTTACTTCTGCCATGTTTTTGATAAAGTGACCCAGGATATTCTGATCTGTGAGAAAATGAGGATAGGTAACTGCAGGGTTTGGTCATGGGCCCAGTGCTCTTCAGCATTTTTATTAATGACTGAGACCAGAAGACATAGAAAATGCTTATTAGATTTGCACATGACTCAAAATTGGGCAGCAGAGCTAGCAGTCCTGAAGACGGAAAAATTTCCATGTAACTTTGATAGCTTGGAGAGCTGGGGTGAGCGCAAGAGAATGAAATCTAGCAGGGATAAATATCAAGTTTTGCAGTTAGGAAATAGAAATCAAATGTAGTGTTATGAGATGGGTTGTAATTGGCTTAGCTCTGCTACGAGAGAGAAAAGTAATGGAAATGAAATCAAAAGAACTCATGCTGCATCAGATGCCCTGCTTTGCTTTTGCTGCTAGATGCTCCTTCGTATTCAGATCCGGGTGTAGTAGGATAATGTAGCACTTGGGGAGGAAGATGCAGCCAAGAAGCCCAGAGGTGGAGGCCAAGATGGAGAAGACCTGCACGGCCACCATGTACTTGCCACTGGTGCTCAGGTAGGTGGGCACGAAGGACACCCAGACACTGCAGAAGACCAGCATGCTGAAGGTGATCAGCTTGGTCTCATTGAAGGCCCCAGGCAGCTTCCTGGCCAGAAAGGCAACTGTGAAGCAGATGGCAACCAGGAAGCCCATGTAGCCGAGGGCAGTGTAGAACATGGCCACAGAGCCTTCGTTGCACTGCAGGACAATCTGACCAGCCTGGGAGTTCTTGTCTGAGTCAGGAAAAGGTGGAGAGGTGGCCAGCCAGATGGTGCAGAGGAGCACCTGGACACTGGAACAGCAGATGACATTGGAGGTGGCCAATCTCTTTCCCAGCCATCCTCTCACCCTGTTGCCTGGCTTGGTGGCCAGGAAGGCCAGCACCACAGTGATCGTTTTAGCCAAGAGAGAGGAGACAGCCACTGAGAAGATGATGCTGAAGGCTGTTTGTCGGAGGAGGCAGGTCACTTCCCTTGGTTGACCAATGAAGAGGAAGGAGGACAAGAAGGAGAGCAAGAGGGAGACAAGGAGGATGTAGGAGAGGTCCCGGTTGTTGGCTTTGACAATTGGGGTTCTGAAGAATTTAATGAAGATTCCCAGTACGAATCCTGTGGTGAAGGATAAGAATAGGGCCAAGCAAGCCAGGGTGATCCCCAGAGGTTCTTGGTAGGTGAGGAAGGTGATGTCCTTGGGGATGCATCCATCTTGATCTTTGTTTGGGTGCTGATCTTCTGGGCACCTGCTGCACTGCTCTGCATCTGCAGGGAACGGATGTGGCAGTTCCCTGTCAGGTCCGTGAGTGACAGTTTGAGCTGGGAAGACTCTCTGCTGGTGAAGGAGCAGTTTGCTTTTCTTTCTGCAAATGTGCTGTGTAGAAGGAGCAGCTGCCCAGTCCTTGCTTAACCCGGTCACCTGAGTTACCCCCACCAAGTTCCCCTAAGCACCCACTGGGACCTCTCCATGTCCCTTGAGGGCAGGAGAACAATTATTTCCTCACTGGCTGCTGGGGCAGGAAGGGGAGGCCTGCAGTGGTCAGTGTTTCAGGGCCCTCAAAAAAAGCACAGGAGTCACAGGATCTGGTATTACGGTCAGATGGGATGCTGATTGTTCTGCCATTGCCTAGAGAGGTTTCGCTGCTGGGAAGGACAGTGCTGGGGGGAGTGAAACTTCCTCTCATCTAAGTGCTCTGAGAAGATGCATTTGGGCTCCAGTCTCCACTACCTAAATGTGTAGATCACAGGATGCCACATACCATCCCTTTCATGGAGCTTTACATTGCTGCCAACCACCCCAAGAGATTTCTGGCAGCAGGGCACCCGGAAAATGCAGTGAATGAACTCAACCAATCCCCAGCTGGCCCTGCTCTCATCAGCAATGATGGCAATGGAAAAGCTGCTAGGTTGCATTAGAGACGGGCCCTGCTTTCCTTCTTTCCTGAGCTTTCCCTGTCACGGTGAACCATTTCTCTGCCATTTTCCAGGTGAGCCCTTCCCTCCAATATCTGACAATTGAGGCACCTCCTGCTGGTTTGGAGGACCCTTCCCTGCACATCTTTCAGCAGCACAAGATGTGCAATCCTGGAGGGCCAGAGCAGCGCATGACCGCTGCTTCTTTGACCGCAGCAGTCAGGGAGTCAGGAAGGCAGCCCTGTGGGCAGATGCATGGGGGAAGACATTTTGAGGATGGTCTGGGTGGAGCTGTTCCCTCCCCCAGGGGCTCCCTACTCACCTTCCATGGCAGAGAAGGTCCCTTCTGGGCAGCGGGCGCAGGTGTAGCAGCAGGGGGGCTCTCCTTCCTGAACCACCTTGACAGACCCCGGGCGACAGCTCTCCACACACCTGGAGTGGGGCAGGGGCTGAAAGTGAAGACAAAATCCTTTGAGACAATCTCTTTTGCCAGATTTAGCTTTGGCAATTAGGCAGCTGGAAAGGAAATCATGATGCCCAGCCAAAGATTTTGCAAGGCCTTTCCCCATTGCACACCCTTTCGAGGTCTGAGGCCAGGTCCACAAGGAGCAGGAGCTGATAGGAGTAGGTGCCCTTTATTTTTGTGCCAGAGAAAGTGGTTTTTGGTCCTTCCCAAGCACCAGCTCATTTCCAGGGACTTCTCTTAGGCTGCCACTGGAATGGAGACTTCAGGAACTCATCCTTGCTCTGGGGGAATCCTGACAGGCAGTCTAAAAGAATGCAAAGTCTGGTCTGATGCTTTGGAGATACTCAGCACTATGGGAAGAAAAAGGTGGTTCCCCACCTTGTTGATCTGTTTGGGCCACTCAGCAGCATCCTCATTGATGGTGACTGTGAGGTCTCCCAATCCTCGTCTTTCTAATCTTCCAATTTTCCTTCTGACCACCGTCCTATTGTGAAACACCACCCAGTGCATAATGTCCAAGTCAGCGAACAGCTCCCCGTTCTTGTCCCAATATGCCCCATGAATGAGGGAAGAATTATAAAACTGGGGGTCCCTCAGAAAACGGTGAAACTGGAAGGACAGAAGAAGGAGCTCCCATTAGTAGGCAACAAACCATGTTCAGCCCTCAGCTCACCCTCAGCTCTCCCCATCTCCCTGCTGTGTCAGACTCACATGGCTGCCGGGTCTCCTCCACCTTCACAGGGCCATTACCAGATCACCAAGCGGAGTCAAAGTGTGAAGCATGCCTAACACACTGCTGGGGACTTTTCCAGCAGAAAGGCCTCCTGATATGGATGGAGCCCTGTCCCATCAGCTGGCCCTGAACCAGTGCAGGCTGCTCACTGCACGCTCTCTGATTGTCAACTGGGGTCACAAAAGTTCAAGCCAAGGGACCCTCCAAAGACCAAATGGAGAGCTGGGGGGAGGGGCCAGTGGGAATGTGCTCAGTGGCAAGAGGGCTGGCTCCAGTGGGAGAACCAAGAGGGAGAGAGTGTGAGAAAAGCCCCGCCTGATCCAGGGAAATGATCAGCTCGCCCAGCACTCATTGCACACCGTGGCGGGTCAGCTGCTCACAGGGCCCCCCGGCCTTGAATGCTGCAGGAGCTCCCCCCCCCCCCGTAGCTCCTCAGCACTGGAGTGGGCAGTCTGAGGACACGGGGCTGAGCCAGCAAGCAGTGGAAAGGCAAGAAGGGGAAAAGGGCAGGGAGCTTTGCAATGGGGCAGGCTGAGGACAGGGCCCCAGAAGTGCATCTCTTCAGAATGCCTGATATGAGGCACCTGGCTTCTTTGACCATAGGGAGAAGAAGGCTAAAAAGAGAGAAATCCACTCTGGTTTGAATCACAGCAGGGGCGAGGTGGAAAGGGCCCGAGGTCCACCAGCTCCAACCCCACCTTACAACATAAATCCAAGCACAGAATCACTGGCAGAAGGATGTCCAAAACTGTTTCTGGAATCCTTTCAGGGTGGGAGAGCCCCAGTCCCCCGAGATCAGTGCCTCCTTTGCCGCTTGCTCTAACAGGCAGGAAGGTTTTTCAATTGTGCAGCCAGGCTCTGACATCCAGCAAATTGGGCTGGTAATTCTGTGTCCTGCAGTCTGGGGGCCTGGAGAAGAAAGCTGCCCTCCTCTGGGGGAACACCAAGGAAATCTGCTGCAGCCCTTCTGGCTTTTCAGTGCCCCAGAAGGATTCAGAAGATCCCGGCCCTGAAACCCAGAGAGCTGCTACAAGCCCAATTTCAGAATACAAAAATACAAAATACAAACCTGTTCATAATACAGGTTCAAGGAGGTTGTTGTTCTCTCCCTCACGGGCAGTTTCCACCCTTCCCAAAAGGAAGGGAGAAACACAGCACCCTTTGCTGATATGACTCTGCAGCTTTCTTCGAGTCCCTGTCCAGGACAAGTATTGCAGGACAGAAGGACTGAGTGATGGGTTCAGGAGGGAGATCTGCGACAAGAAGGGAATACCTGCCAGGGCTGAAGCCTCCATGTGCTCGGCATGTCTCCACCTTCCTGCCTCCTCCTCCTGGACCTGGATGAGGTAGCAGCATCCAGGGCCTGGGCCATGGCCAGGACAACTTTATAAATGACGTGGCTGTCCATGGACAGGACGTTCTCCATCTGCTGTTCTGAAATTTCCCGCCAGTCCTCCCTCTCCCTGCATCTTGTCCGGCCTTTCACAGTTAAGGGCTGCTTTGAAGAATAGCACTGAAATGCTTCCTGAAAAAATTCTGCAATGGACATGAGAAAGTACACAATGGAGAAATCTAATATTTCCTTTTCATTTTTCTGGATAAGGAAGGAAAATATGCCATGGATGTTCTTCCTAGGTATGTTACGCTGCACGTCCATGGAGAAGTCCCACACAGCGGTGGCAATCCAGACTTTCCCTGTCGGGGGTTCTCTAAGGTAATCACTAAAGTGTTGTACCCTATACATGCCAATGATGAAGTTAATCGTCTCCACACAGAGAACAAAGACGTTGGCTTTTCCAGAGGAGTGAAACCAGGCCTGAGGGAGCTTCTCAAGTTTTGAATCATTTCCTGTGATGTATTGAGAGAAAACCACACAAACTCCACTCCTGGTGAGCTCTGTGGTCAAGGCCCTCATGCACCTCCCACCGCTCTTCGAGTCCACAGCAGCCAGGCCCACCAGTATCCACCGGAAATGCAGGAGCAGCCGGGCGATCCCCTGGTACTGGGCTGGCTCCTTGGGGACCATCGGGTAGGAGAAGGGGAACTGGGTCTTATCACTCAGGGTGTGAGAAAGAAACACATGGCTGACCTGGTGGGAAAGAAGAGAGCAGAGCTGCTTTTGGCCTCCAGTCAGAGATGACATCTTGCTCATCTTTGTCTTAAGGTCATCCAGATCAGGGACAATTCCTGCACCTTGAAGTGGCAAGTTCCACAGTTTAACAACGATCTATGTTTTGACCACTCAATCCTCCCTGCTCACCCCTCCCTTTTTCCCCTGGAACGTAGTGAAGAAAAGGAGGCAGGGAGACGAAGGCATTCTAGGCTGCAGCCCTCTCAAAGAGGTGCCTCTGAACTCACTGCAGGGGTGCCTGGACTCTGCTTCAGCTCCCCCATCTAGGACATAATGACCTGGGTCTCAGCCCACCAATGCCCATCCCTCGCCATCCTTACCTGGGGGACTTTATAGATACCCAGAATGGTTGCAATCTGGGTGGAGATGTGCGAATCGGCTCCCTCGAGGACAGCCAGGGGGAGACTCTGCCTTCCACACCTGTAGTTGGGCACGTTGACCTGCCCTGGAGAGAGCAGGTCCAGCAGGGCATCCCAAGTTGACCTTACATCAAAAAAGTTGTCGTGAATGCTGTACCCCAGGGAGAGGTTGGGAAGCAGTCCAGGGCTCTGGTTGACCTCTCGAACAGCAAACAGGTAGGACAAGACAGTCCAGTAACTTCTGGATCCACCACTGCAAACATGGACCATTTAATAACATATTTAGCTCTGAAACTGTTCAGCTTACAGTAAAAGTGAGTAAGGGAAAGGCCATAAAACTAGAAATGAAAGGGGGTTTCACCGTAGCCCATCTGTGGGGGATTCAGGAAAGAGGATGCCCATCTACAGAGGGCCCACAAGTAGGACCCATGTTCCACTGAACCACCTGCCCCAATTCCTTTTTACTGAGAGATGCAGGCACACTGCTTCTGCTCCTGGAGTCTTATCCTGAGGAAGGAGCTATGGCAGCCAGAGGCTTCCTGTGCGGTCAGGCCTGATTCTGCCTCCCAAAGGGATTCTCACCAGCTGCAGCACATGGCATGACCACCTGGTTGAAGCCTTGTGCCCGGATGTGCACCAGACATCTAGCCAGACACCCTCCCAGATTCCCAGGTGTTCAGGGAATACTGGACAGCTAGAAGGAAAGGAAAGAAAAAGGTGGTTCTGATACCATTTTGAGGCTTACACAGAACGAAGTATCATAGTGGGACATGTGTCAAAAAGTTCCGAATCAAAATAGTGTGGAGACCCTGCAGAGATGATCCCGACAAGAAGGGGGTCTCCCAGCCTGTGATAGCTGGATGGGTCTTGTGTCACCCTGCCCAATGTCAGGGAGCAGGTGGGCACCAGCCTCCCGCAGGTTTCCTGGGGCTGCAGCAGCAGCAGGAGCAGCAGGGGTGGCAACTGCCAGGTCATTCCTGCTCCCAGGCTCAGCGCCCGTCCTCCCCTCAGCAGGGCAGACACTCCTGTGCAAGGGGCCAATCCACCTGCAAGTCTCTGTCTCCCTGGCTGCACCACTGCAGAAGGAGCCCAGCCAGGCTGAGCATCTCCTCTGAAGAGGAATGGAGAAGGAATCCACACAAGCACTGAGCCTCTGCTCATCAGCCAAAACCCCACGCTGCACCAGGCTTTTACATTGTCGCCACTCTGCCTCACATGCCGGATGTTGGGTGGCACAGCTTCCTGAAAATCTCTTCTTTGTGTGAAAGGCCCCTGGGGATCCGCTCGAGCCCTGGCAACAGGAGGAAGTGCAATCATGAGGGGTGTGATAATTGCTGGGGGAAAGCAGCTCACCCGGGAAATTCCCCTGGGCAGCTTTGTACACAGCCATAGAATCACATGGGTGCAATTCCCTCATGGGGCTCACAGCTGTGGGGAGAACTGATGAGATATTTGTGGGAAGCAAATTCACAAGTGAGCATCATGGGTGTTTTGATGCAGAATTAATGGCCACATGGCCCTGCTCTAACAAGGGCACTGACTGTGCTGGTCTCTAGGCGGCCACTTTTGAGCTGGATTTCCTCTTCATGGAATGGGAGGAGAAGAATGCATCATGACACATGTGGGACTCAGTCTTCTCACAGCTGAGCATGAGCACCTTGAGAAGTTGAAAGGCAAAGTTTGAGCAGGTGAAAGTCTCCCTAGCTGCCACTTCCCCAAGATCAGTGCTCTCCAGCTCTCTTGGATTGCAATTCCTATCCTCATGCTGGCTGGGAATCCTGGTAGTCCAGCGCACCTGAAGTGCCCCAGTGGCCTCAGCCAGACCCCACTCTGTGTGGTCATATACGTATCTGGAGTTCCCCAGCACCTTCCATTACACTCCACAGCACCCAGGGCCTGGGCCACAGCCTGGACACTGGTAACATGCAGGACCGGAGTTCATCAAGCTCGCTTTGCAGCAGGGCCTCCAGATCCTCCCACTTCCATGCATCTCCTCCAGTCTTTCACCAAAATGGCATGCCTGGAATAGGGACAGTGAAACGCTTTCTTCACAAACAGCTTGAGTAGATCAGAAAGCACCAAGAATCATTGTATTCAGGGGCTGTGGCTCAATTGGCAGCATAGAAATCTTTTCAATGAATGAATGAATACATACATAAGTATTTTGGCCTCTTGTTTTGTTGAATCTGGAAGGAAACCAGAGCATGGATGCTCTTGGGAAGGTCGATGAGGCCTGAGTGCGAAGGTGAAGTCCCACACAGTTGTTGTGATCCAGACCTTTCCTGGGTCAAGTTTCATGGCAGAGCACGTTGCCTGGACTCCTTCCTGGAGGAGACCAAAGCCAGTTTGCTCAACTTGCCCTGCCCCCCAGGACAGCCCAACCACATGCCCAATGCCCCCCCGGGGGGGGGGGCATAGTGGCCACGGTCCTGTCCTGCTTGTGCTCAGCATCTGCCCTGACCCTAGAGGCTTGCTTAGTCTTTCAGAACAGGAACCAAGAATGGCCATCCCCCACGTGGCCCCTTTCCACAGCCACCCCTGTGGGGGGCCATCCTTTCCCCCCATGGCAGCAAGTCCCACAGTTCAGCTGTTGAGGCTGCCCTGAAGCAAGACACTCTTTCACATTGCCAGTCCTGCTCCTGGACCCTTCAAGCCACAGGCCCCTCCACCCTGCCATTTCTGTATGGACTGAATGAATCTGTGCATGGCCACAGTCCTGCACACTTGGTCTTTCCTAGTTCTGCAGTTGAATTTCCTTTCCTTCCTTTCCTTCCTGCCTAGAAAAACACTTTGCAGGTGATCGAAGGGCGGCATCTGCCTAAATCTGAGGACAATCGATAGCTCAGGTGAGCCTCCTCTCTAATCCCTTGCAGCACCTGCAAGATAACATCCCCGGCCCAGGTGTTCAGTCTTGTGGCGAAAGGGCAGCGTGGAACTGGACTCAGCCCAGGAATGGTTCACCTCTGCCCATCCTCCCCTGAGGGCAGTTGCGAGAGCCATCTTGCCTGAAATCTGTGGGGAGGCATCTGGGTCAGCTCCAGCAAGAGCAGCCAGTGGGGACGGTTCTGCCTCCCCGGTTCTGCAGTTGGGCACTTTGGCCTGCCCAGGGCAGAGCAGGCCCAGCTGGGCCTCCGATGCCATCCTCGCATCAAAATGGTTTCCATGGATGCTGTTGCCTAGGGTGGTGCTGGGGAAAAGGCTAGGCTTCTGGTTGATCTCCCTAATGGAATAAAGGAAGGACAGGATATTCTGATATTCCCACCTCTTATGATCTGGGGCAGATGTCCTTGTCGAGCTAGAGAATCAGAATTAGAGAGATTCATCAATGGCACCTTCTCAAACAGGGGAGAGGTAACAAGTGGAGTACCACAGGGTTTGGATCTGGGCTCAGTGCCATCAGCAAGAAGAGATCTTGACCTACCTCTTTGTGACAGCCTTTGAGGGACTTCTAGAGGGATCTCATGTCCCCCCTCAATCTTCTCTTATCAAGACTGGACATGCCCAGTTCTCTCAGTTCCTCCTCGCAGGGCAGTGTTTAAAGCCTGGGATCAGCCCTGGTAGCCAAGCCCATACTCTCTAGAGCAGTGCACCCATTTTCGGACCCCCTGGGGCAGGGGAGGCCCATAGCTGCCTTTTGGTGTTCTTCTCCACTGCAGGCAGGGGAGGGCATGGGAGAAGGCAAGGGAAAGGATGAGGACATGTTCAGCTGGGAATCTGGGTGGAGAGGCAGTGCCCCGAAACCTCCTGCTTGCTTGAAGGGGGCAGCCAAGCCAGGTCAGGCCAGAAAGGCGCTCTGCCACCTCTGAACCTGGAAAAAGCAGCTCATGAGGCATCTTCAGCTCCCAGGAGCCCCAGCAGCCTGAACCACCTGGAGTCCTACTTCAGATCCCGACTGTCCTGAGCTGGATGGACCAGTCCTCAAAGCTGCATCCCTGCCTCAGTCTGCCTTTCATTCAGACTCAAGGGACTAGAATCTTAGCTTCTGTTGAGTACGAGGAACGCAGCACAGGGGCAGAGCCACTGCTTCACAGGGAGAGGGTCTCAGGTGTCGTTTCCAGCATGGAAAATAGCCCTCTGAGCCCATGCTGCTGCTGCTGCTGCTGGTTGTCCCAAAGGGAAGTGTTTTGCAGTGGTCAGAGCACTGGGCTGGTGTGGGGGAGACCTGGGCTCTAGTCCAATCAGCCACAAAGGTCCCTGGGTGAATTTGGGCCAGGCCTCAACTACCTCACAGGGCTGTTGTAAGGATAAAATGGTCAGGGAGAGCTCTTTAGCTGTCTGGGGCTCCTTGAAAAGCAAGGAAGGTGAGAGAGAATAATCACAAATGAAATGCAGTATTGAGGCAGGCAGCTACCCACTCTGACCTGTGAGAAGACAGCTTGCTGCATCCTTGTTTAAATCAGCCCTTCATGTATAACCATGAGGGCTGGAATCCTGTTTCACCTTTGCAAGACCAACACTCCAGGGAGAGAGAGCACAGTTGGCAGGCTGAAGCTGTTGGCCCCTGGACAAAAGGCCCTGGAATGAAGCCAGGGATCTGAGGAGCAGACGTGGCCTCGGTAACCCCCAGAAAGGAACCAAGGAGAGTGAGAGTGTGTGAGTGGGTGCATGCATGAGGGTGCAAATATGCATGCACATATGCATGTTGGGGGAGGGAGCAGGGGCAAGGGAAGGAAATGGATGCCCTCACTTGATGCCTCCCCCAGAAACATCTTCACAGCCCTTGTGGCTCAGAGCCTCAACCAATTTACCTGACTGTCCCCCCACCACCCACCCCACATTCACCTTTCAAGTTTGGAGGCTGCAGCCCCTGATCTTGCAGTCCATTCTGGGCTTTGAAAAAATGTCACGGTCACTCCAGCAAGGGACACGGCTGTGCTGGCTGGAGAACACGGACAGAGGAGGCACCTTTCTGTCCAAGAAGAGGGTTGCTCCTCTGATTCCTCTCTGCAGACCTTCTGTTGCCCAACCACAAAGGCTCTCCTTGGTACAGCAACCTCATCATCATTCTGACACTCCGGTAGCCAACTATTGCGGGGGGGGGGTACTGTCCTCTGAAAATGGGGAAAGGAAATATGGGGCAACCCAGATGGCCTATTTTTAGCAGTCTAGTGTACCTGTTACATTCACATTTTCAGAGCCAAGCTTTTCTCACTGTCCAGAGACAGAATGAATTTCTTGTCTTTTTTTCTTGGAGTTTGGGCTCGTTTAAAAGCCCCTCTTCTGAATCCCCCATCTCCCAACTTGTCACTGCAATGCCACAACCGAATGTTTGGCTAGGAGTGCATTAATCCCATTGGGGAGGTGATGGGGTGGGTATTCCTTACCCCAATCCCTCTTTCTGAGGCTACTGTGTTTTCTTTTGTTAGCAAGAGCTCAGTTCCCTTCACCAACGTTGCCCAATAGGGCAGACGCACCCTCATCAGGCCACAGTTTGCAGAGAGAGCCTGGAAAACTTCAGGTTCTGTTTTGCTCAGCATCAAAAGCTGGCACAGTTCAGACAGCCTGCCTTTGCCAAGGCCTTCTCCAAACTACTAATCCACACTTTCCATGGAACAGGGCAGGTAGAAAAGCTGAAAGATTGGTTAATGGTGCCAGCTTTCCCTTATGGTTGCCTTACAGTTGTTGTGTGTGGCACTTCGGTCAGGCCAAGGATGCTGGCGGACAGAAACAACAAGCAGCAGAAAACCTCCTAGTAGAATTTTTTTTACATGAATATAAACATTCCTTACATCAAAATGTCCGAGAAATGGTTCCCTTCTTGAAATGTGCATTTGTCGAGGATTGTGCGTATTCAGGATGAGATTTGTGCGTATTCAGGATGAGGGGGAGAGGACAGCAACCAGACAACACAGAGAGCAGCTTGGATGAGGGGACAGACCAGCACAATGGAGGTTTTCAGTGGTCTCCCCAAGAGACAACTTGCCATGCTTCCTGGCTTGGTGGCCAGAAAGACCAAGACCACTATAATGGATTTTGCCAACACACAAGAAACTGCAATGGAGAAGGTGAAGCCAAAAGCAGCTTGTCGGAGAAGACAGGTGAGCTGTGTGGGTTGACCGATGAAAAGGAAGGAGCAGAGGAAGCAAAGCAGGAGAGAGATGATGTGGGTGAGGTCTGGATTGTTTTCTTTGACAATGGGAGTGTCATGATATTTAATGAAAGTTGCCAGGACTGCAGATGTTAGTAGACTGAGGAAAAGAACCAGAGACACTAGCAGGATTCCAAGTGTGTCCTGAAGGGAAAGGAAGTGGAAACTTCTACAGTGGAAATCACCTTGAGCTGGAAACGAGGCTGCAGGAAGCATGACTGAAGGGGGGCAATCTGGTCCTGGTTGCAGTCAGATCCTGCAATGCTGCAAGGAGGACCACCTCTGCTGCTATCAGAATTCTGCTCAGTCTCCTTTATGTCTCCTGTAAACACCACCAAGTGAGAAACAGGAGCTTCAGAAGCACGAGCAGATTCAAGGACTGAAAAGGACCTGTTTATGACGGCATTCATAAGCCACTAGGCAAGTACTACCGTTATCTCCCTGAGAATGGAAGGGATCTAAAGCCAGGAAAAAAGCCTTGAATCCTGGAATCTCACTTCTGTGGTCTCTGAAGGTCAAAGCCCCATGCAGCCCTGCTTAAAACCCACCTTACACATGGGCTTGCTTCAATATCTGAATGGGAGGTCAGGATCCAAACCTTCTGAAATGGGATATTTGTATTAAATTCATGGTAATATAACCGGCCTATTAATTGTTCCATTGCAGTATAGTCACCAAAGAAAACTATGACTTCTACTTCCAACCATGCAGGAGGAATGTGTCCAATTTTAGAGTCATGCTTGTGTGCAGGATCCAGTGTGAAGAACCATTGAGTGAAGGCTACACAGTGGTCCCCTGCTGCAGCAGGGGAGTCACTGCCTGGAGGAAGTGCTCGCCATGGTCACTGCTCTGAACAAACAGCCAGATCTAGTTCCAGTGGAAGTGCAGCAACAAGCAGATGAGGCCCTTGTACCGAAGAATTTTCTGGGGATTCACCTTTGAAGAACAGAGGAATGCATTGCCTTTGCCCTGAATGTAATGGAGGTGTCAGTTTAAAAGCTGAAGTGAAGAAATTCCTGAGATCCCTTCATAAACCTCTTTGGTTGCTTATGGAAAACAAGGATGCCTCTTTTGTGGACAGAGCTTCCATCCTCTAGTGGCCATGACCTGAAATGCAGGGAGTGCTATCCTGGGAAAGGGGTGCCTCATTGCGTTGGGAAGTGTTACTATAAGCAGAAGCTGACAGTTTCCCTCTTCTCCATCCCCAGGCACCATGGATCTCTTCACCCAGCAACAGAATAAACTGCCCACTCTTAGCGGTGTACTGTCTATCAGTGTCAGCTCTGAGATCGACCAGGCCATGGCAGAAGGTCTACCCATGGTGAGGATGAGATCTAGTCACTTTCTAGGGGTGCTTCCTGCTCTGTTGATACTCAGAGCTTTGGGTCTTTAGGACTGGTGACCCATGACAGTACTTGATCAAAATGGTTCCATTCTGTGTACAGATAAAAGAGGGCACATCATGAAATTAAAAAAACCAGAATGTGCCTCCCGTCAAATCCTTTGTGTTTGGCTCTAAATTCATCAGGCGGAACCTTGAGGGATGAAAGCAAGAACTTGGGATGAGCCCTTTAGGGGTAGTCCCAGGTCCACCGAATATCCTCTTCTCCAGGCTGAGGAGTCCCTGTTCCCTCAGTCTCACCCCATACCCCATCCCCTGCAAACCGGCCACCAAACTTGTGGCCCTATGCTACACTGACTCTAACCTGGCTATATCCTTTCTGTAATGAGGGCCCAAAACTGAGCAAAATACTCCAGTTGCAGGTGCACCAGAGTCGTATAGAGTGGTAGTAATACCTCTCTCGATCTAGAAGCCACACTTCTGGCTATACAGCCATGTGTGGTGTTCAACCTCTTGACCACCGCTTCACACTGCTGTCTCATGTTTAGCCTGCAGTCAACCAGTACCCACAGGACCCTTTCACAAGCGCTGCTCTCCAGCCACTTGTCACCTAAGCTATACTTATGTCATCTATTCTAATGCGCTGCACCTATCCCATGCGCTGCACTGACTCTAAGCTTGCCCATTCAGTACAGGCACAGATGTGAGTGGAAGCGACCGATGCCCAGTTATGTTCCAGAATGGCAAAGGTGATGTTGTCCAAAATCCCAGAAATGCAGCAAATCCCATCAGGGCTTGATGCAAAGCCTTTTCTCCCAGGACCTGCCTTGTGCCGCCATTTCTTGCTTCTCCCCTTACAGATGAGGGGCAGCAGCAGTGCCAACCTCTTTCGCTCCCTCCAATCTGCACTTTCTGGAGCACCTGGTGCACAACAGCAGCTCCACTGACCAAGCCAGAGAGGTGAGGAAGGAACCCTCCTCTGACTGGGGTTGGTGCCAGAGAGGAGGCCTCAACAAGTGATTGTGGCAGGACCCTATGTTCAAGTTTTCCACTGGACAATTCTGAACATCACCAGGGTTGCTCATGTGTGCAGCTGCAAGTGAGTGCAAAGGCAGAAAGCATCCCTTCTGGAGCTGCTTTGCTGACACTTGCACATGGTGAGAACGCCGTGAGTGCAGCTGGCTGGAGCTAGGGCTCAGCCCAGAGGACTCAAGAGGTCCCTTCTGCCTTGCTCTGTTTCTATGTCTCTATGTCAGTCTTTGGCCTAAAGAAATCTGAGCTCCATGACCAACAACAGAGCCCATGCTTGGGTCAGGTGACTGCAGGAGCAGGAGCATCATAATGCAGCCTCCTCCACAAATCCTGTCCCAAAAGAGGAAACTTGTTAGAACCACACTGTCAGAAACTAATCTTTTCTTGCACATGATGGGAAAGTCCAAATAAATCCTCAAATAAAAAGATACACTTTTGTGAGTCCATTCATATATAAAATACAGCAGCATTGTGCTTACGCCTCTCCTCTCGACAGCACTAGAACTTTTCACCCACCTACAAATTCCTCAGAAAGCGAGTAGCCCTGGGGGCTCCATGATGAATGCATTTTCTTGCAGGGCAACTCAGAAGCCCGGCAGAGGCTACTCAATACGAAGTATGAAAGGGCGAGAGCACATAATCCGTTGAGGAATACTCACACGTGCCTTTGCTACTGCAACAGTCAAAAGTGACCCAGAAGTTCCCTGCAACCTCTGGTTGCAAGAAGCAGCACCGAATACATTCTTATGGAGCCAATTTGATCACCTTTCTCTGGAAGTAAAAACCTTCACATGGGAGCTGTAATGATTCATAGAAACATAGAGAGAAAGAGTCTGAAGGGGCCTCCCAGGCCATCTAGACTGACCTCCGGCAGCAGCCGGCTCAGTTCACAACATGCCCACCATATGCATGTCCAGCCTATCTTTGAACACCCTCACCAATGGGGCCTCAACGACCTCTCGTGGAAGCCCATTCCACACCCTCGGGGTCCTAACTTTCAGGAAGTGCTTCCTGGCATTCAAAAGGAAACTTGGCTCCCTGAGCTTTGCTCCATTGGAGCACGTCCTGCCTTCCTTTGCAGGGGAGAACAGGTCTCTACCCATCTCCATGTGACATCCCCTCACATACCTGTATGTCAGCAACAAATCCCTTCTGAATCTCCTCTTCTTCAGGCTGAAGAGACCCAGTTCCCTCACTCTCACCTCATAACCCATCCCCTGCCAACCAGCTGCAAACCTTGTGGCCCTACGCTGTACTGACTCTAACCTGGCTATATCCTTTCTGTAATGAGGGACCCAGAACTGAGCACAATACTCCAGTTGTGGCCACACCATAGTTGTGTAGAGTAGTAGTAATACCTCTCTCATTCTAGAAGCCACAATTCCGGCTATGCAACCAAGTGTGGTGTTCATCCTCTTGACCACCGCATCACACTGCTGACACATATTTAGCCTGCAGTCAACCAGCACCCCGAGGTCCCTTTCACAAGTGCTGCTCTCCAGCCACTTGTCACCTAACCTGTACTTATGACACCTATTCCTATGCCCCAAGTGCAAGACCTTGCACTTATCAACATTGAACTCCATCCTATTGTCTCCTGCCCACTTCCATACTCTGTTCAGATCCTTTTGGATCTGGAGTACCTTCTCCTCAGTTGTGGCCACTGCTCCAGTTTTAGTGTTGTCTGCGAATTTGATCAGCAGACTGTTCATCCCTTCTTCCATGTCATTGATGAAAAGAAACAGGATGGGCCCCAGGACAGAGCCCTGGGGGACCCTGCTTGTCACTGGCCGCCATCCTGGTGATTCCCCACTAATGGTTACCCTCTGCTTTCTGTCAGTCAACCATGCCCTAATCCACCGGAGAGTGCTTTGGTTTATTCTAACACTCCTCAGCTTCTCCACCAGGATATTATGGGACACTTTGTCAAAGGCCTACTGCTCAACTGTTTACCTAGTCATGGGTCACTCAGCCACTGTATGCCACTGCATCTTTTGCACTATACTTCCTGACATTTGCCATATTTTGTCGCATTTGTACTCATATTCTCCTCTGCAAATGGATGCATTAATTTCTCCTCATCACTCTGAAAATGAGTATGTGGGCTCCAAAAATTTTGCATACGATGCAGAAGCTTGTGCCGAGTTTGGTATCCAGGCTATCAAACAGCGTTCTTGTTTTCTCTCTGTCAGTGAGGGTGCCTTCTGGATCTGCCAATAAACTGTGGAACCTGAGTAGTGTAGAGTCTTCCAGAGAATCAAAAGGTGCCTTCTCCTGTTCCTTCTGCTTTGGAATTCCTGACACACAGAGAACGACAAAAGATACTCTGCAGTGGCCTTGACTGTGGAAAGAAGGCCTTCCAGACTGGCTTGAGACTAGGAAAGGAGAACTTCAGTGGCTGTCAGTGCTGGAGTTGCCCCAATAAATCTGTAGGTTTTTAGATTTTGGAAAAGAGAAAGCTTGGCCTGTTTTTTCTCCTTCTCACCCCACCTCCAATCTGCAGGATTCTTTTCATTCAGGATCCTTCTCCAAGAAAATGAGGCCAGCCCCAGAGCACCAGCATGTGTGAATAGTTCACCTGCTATCTAATCACTCTCAGGCAAAGAGTCGGAATATTCAAATCCTGGGCCAGCTCCTCATCGTTTCTGGCGAATTTCCTAACTCTGACACAAAAAGCAAAAACTGAAACCTGATAAATTCCATAACTCCAGATTGTTTCTCAATCTGCAATTCAACTCCACAATACATCCTGTTTTCCTGATGTTTCTGAGAATTTTGAGATACCTCTACATTGTAATCTTGTGCTTCTACATAGTTCTTGCAAATGGCCTATTCAAAGTCTCCCTGCAAAGCCCAGTTGACACCAACTGCATAAAACCATATGTGTATGATCTGTTCCCTGCTATGCAAAGCAGTGCCTCCGACCC
>NW_025336067.1:34937-36347 GCF_004798865.1 Varanus komodoensis
GGCAAAGTCGTCACAGTGGGCCTTTGAGGGTGGAACCAGATCTTTCTTAGGACCTGGATGAACCAGGCCTTGCACCATTCAAAAAAGCTCCACTGGACGGCATTTTGAGGAGGCAATGGAAACAGAAAAGAAACTCTTTTTCGCCACCCCCACCGCCACAGCATAGGCCTGATGATGGTCTCTCAAGTGTGTTCGGTCAGATTCATCCCGTGATCTCCTCCACCTATGCTCTAGCCATCTCCCAACCTGCTTCATCACCCGCAATTCAGGTGTATACCAAGGGGAAGAGTGGGCTCTGCCCGGTGGGAGAGGATGCTTAGGAGCGATCATGTCCACAGC
Source organism: Varanus komodoensis (assembly GCF_004798865.1). Taxonomy (NCBI): domain Eukaryota; kingdom Metazoa; phylum Chordata; class Lepidosauria; order Squamata; family Varanidae; genus Varanus; species Varanus komodoensis. The sequence goes on from NW_025336067.1 coordinate 35,277, forward strand.
CCTCGTCATCTCCCCGTTCCACAGATCGACCAGAGCCTCAACAGGAGCACCAGTCTTGTCAGCCGGAAACTCCCCCAGGGCCTTCAGGAATCCATCCGGATCCATCCAGCTCCGGGGGCGGACCCACACAATTGGGTCCGCACCCTTGCAGAGGGAGAGGTTGCTCTCAAGCACAAACCTCACCAGGATAGTTGTTGTCATTAAATAGATTAGATAAGATGTCCTTAAAGATGCTAAATGGATGTTAGGCATGTGAACATAAATTGGGTATAAAGTTGGTTAGATTGAAGCTACTTTCGAAGAAGAAAGAAGATACTGACTTTTATCAAAGAAATGGATGGAATGATCTTACCACAGAAAGAGAAGAAGAGAGTAACTTCTATCAAATTTGGAACCTATTTTATTTTATTTTATTTTATTTTATTTTATTTTATTTTATTGGCTGGAGAAATGGGACTTGGTTTAGATCTAAAAATGTTTTTTAAGATTCCATAAATGGATCTGAATACGATTACAGAATGTTAAAAGATATGTAGTAAGAGGCTGACACAGTAGTTCCGATGTTTGCGATGATTGATGTTTTTAGTACTGTTTTCTAATTTAATAAAAAGTACTGCAAAAAAAAAAAAAAAAATCAATTGCCTCCGGCACTGCCTCCTTGCAACTTGAAAACTGAGATTCTGTCACTCCTCTTCCACGGAACGGACTAGAAATTTTTGGCTAGGCTCCCAGTGCCTGGGAAAGCCTGCAGTGCTGGAGGCTCCATTATTCCTTTGTTCCTTCAGAGATGAGGCACACTAGCACACCGAGGACACTATTGCAATGTTGCAGACTTAATCTTCTTCGGAATGCTTTCCAGTAGCTCTAGTTATTAACAGGATGAAATCACTACTTTTCAGAACTTCTGAGCAGTTAAAGTAGAAGCAATGTGTCCAGCCAGCTCACCAGCTGCCAGGAGCAATGCTGAATGCACTTTTCCTGTCCTCATGCAATCATCTCCCCCCGCATGCAAAACCCACACCCTAGATTGGTCATAATTCATATCGCTCATGTATTTGTCATACCATTAAC
>NW_025336067.1:36391-39498 GCF_004798865.1 Varanus komodoensis
GCTGTTAACCTTATACTGTTCAGTTTGTCCCTCTATTGTTCCTTGCTATGTACCTTTCTTCCCTCATCATCACCCCCGCTACTCTGTACATGACCCAGACCCTATAAAACATTCCGTATATGCCCAGACAACTTATAGCCAGTTTGGTACACTGACTACCTGGCAGCACTGTTGTGTTTGTCTCTGTCAGAGGGGCTCCTGGGTGACCTGCCAATGCACTGCTGAGGTTCAAGTTTGGCATCGTTGTGTCAATCCAAGCATGCAATCTCTCATTCTGCTCAACTGAGATTTCCTGATACTCTCTAGAAGTCCTTGAAAGGCTGTCACAAAGAAGAATGATAGGATCTCTTCTCAATCATCCCAGAGTGCAGGACACAGAACAATGAATTTGAATGACAACAAACCACATTCTGGTTTGGTATCAGGGAAACCTTCCTGACTGTGAGAGAAACAGGAATAGGGTACCACTGACTGTGGGAGGTGGTGGGCTCACCCACACTGGGGGCATTCAGGGTGCAACTGGACAGCTATCTGAGAGGGGTGCTTCAACTGATTTATTATTATTGATTTACGGAAAGCATTTCTATCCTGTTCTTTGTTGAGGTCTCAGGATGGCAGTACAATAATAAAAAGCAGCATCAAGAAATACCAACATGAAACCCATATTGAAACCAAATCAGCTCTTATGATATTGGGAAAATAAAAAGGTCTTGGCCTGGTGCTGAAATAAATAAATCATCGGTGCCAGGCGCACCTCTCTGGGGAGCATGTTCCAGAGCCAGGGCACCACCACTGAGAAGGACCCTCTCTGGGTAGCCACTCTTTTAATCTCCTTCAAAGAGGGCTCCTGAAGAAGGACCTGTGGCCCAATCTTAGGGGTGGGCAAGTGCATATGGAAAGAGACACTCCTTCAAATACCCAGGTCCTAAACCATTCAGGGCTTTATACCAGCAGCATAATTGGGCGCAGACTTCAATAGGAAGCCAGTGAAATCAGTAAAGGACTGGAATCATATGTGCCTGTCTATTGATCCCCATGAAAACCTGGCTGCTCTTTTCTGGACCAAAGTATCCAGACTGTCTTCACAGGCAGCCCCACATCGAGCACATCACAACAGTCCAATTGGGAGGTTACCAGAGCATGGGCCCCATCTCCAGGCTCTGCTCATCCAAGTGAGGACATAGTTAATGGACCAGATGAAGCTGGAGGAAAGTGCTCCTCAGCAGGGCAGCCACCTGTAATACCAAGGATAATTCTGGGTCAAGGAGCATTCCCAAACTATGCACCCTGTCCTTTAGTGGGAGTGGAGCCTCATCCAGAACAGAGTGCAGATCACTTACCTGGAAAACTGGACCACCTGCCTACAAGATATCCATCTTGTCTGGATTAAGCCTCAATTTATTGGCCCTCGTCCAGCCCATAACATAAGTCGGACACTGGTTAATGAGAGCCACTGCCCTACACAGATTAGATGTAGAGAGGCAGAGCTGGGTGTCATCAGCGTACTGATGACTCCTCAGCCCAAATCTGTGGATGACCTCACCTAGTGATTTCACATACATGTTAAACAGCATGGGGGATAAAATGGAAATCTGTGGAACTCGATGGCATAACTGTCATGGCACAGAGCCATAATCCTCCAGCTCCACCTTTTGATATTTGCCAGTCAAGTAGGAGCAGAACCACTGCAAAGCAGTAACTCAAAACCCAACAAAGCCAGCCTGTCCAAAAAGATTCCATGGTCTATGGTATCAAAAGCCAGTGAGAGGCCCAGAAGAACCAATGGGGGTGCACACCCTCTATCCCTCCTCTGGCACAGGTCATCGTACAGAGTGACCAAGGTAGCTTCGGTTCCAAAACCAGGCCTGGAACCCAACTGAAATCAATCCAGATGGCCAATTTCCTCCAAGAGTGCCTGGAATTGTCCTGCCACCACCAACTTGACCACCTTGTGCAAGAATGGGATATTAGCCACTAGTCTTTCATTGGTTGTGACATCTGGGTCAAGGTTCACCTTCTTTAGGAGAGGCCTAATGACCACCCATTCAAGCGAGAAGGAACCAGACCCTACCTCAGAAAGATACTTACAACTTTCCAGATCCAGGTCTGCACCCCATCCTTGGCTTTGGTGATCAGCCATGCAGGGCGAGGACTGAGTAGCAGATGGTGTATGGACTTTTCCAAAGTACCTTATCCATATCCTCAGGCTCCAATAACTAAAACCTGTCCAACAAAATTGGACCAGGCAGTGCTATGGACACCTCCCCTTCAGGAGCAGTACTAACTGTGGATTCCAACTCGTGAAATGTCTGAGCAACTTTATCTGTAAAGTGCTGGACAAATTCATCACAACAGACCACCAAGGATTCAACGGGATCCTTCTTGGGCCCCGAGTGTAAGAGGCCCTGCAAAAGCTCTGCCAGATGACACTGTGAGGATGCAATGGAAGCAGAGGTGAAATTGTCCACCACCACAGCATAGGCTCAGTAATGAGCTCTAAGTAGTGTCTGGTCAGATTCAGCATGAGTTTTTCTCCTCCTGTGCGCTAGTCACCTCCTAGCCTCTTCATTGCCCTTAGTTCAGATGCATATCAAGTTGCAGAATGAGCTTTCCTTGGTGGGAGAGGACATTAAGGTGTGATTGTGTCTACCACCCAGGTCATTTTGCATTCCACAGAACAACATGGGCACTGACAGGAACGTCAGTCGTATCAACCAGAATTTCCCCCAGAACCCTTGGGAATCTATCCAGGTCCATTAGACATGGGGGACAGAACATTTTAGATATATAGAAACAGAGTGAGTCATAAAAGGTCTCCCAGGCCATCTAGTCTGACCCCTGGCCCTAAGCCTAGGTCCTGCCCCCTTAAAGAGAAGGAAAGAGGCCATCAGTTGAAATCTCACAAGGAAGCGATCTGACCATGACAATGTTTGTTAATCAGGAGATCATGGGGCAGTTTGTCAAAATCTTATGCTGAAGTCAAGAGAGATTATATCCACAGCATCTCACAGTCCACCATGAAGGTTACAAAATCAAAAAACAAAATCAGTTAGTTTGGCAGGATTTATTTTTGAAGTACCCATGGTTACTTCTAGTAATCACTGCAC
>NW_025336067.1:42606-46995 GCF_004798865.1 Varanus komodoensis
AAGCAATCTGGCAAGTATCACAGGAAGGTCTCACCCCCTGTAGAACCAGCTGTTTCTGTCCAAGAGGCTGGCTCTGAAGTGTGGTGATTCTGCAAAAGACCAAGAATTCTAGCCTGGGCACAGCACACACATTTATTAATCTGTATTTATGTTATTAGATCTGATATTAAATGCATTCGAGGAATGTGTAGTTGTCTCCCAGGGCTTAACGGAAGTTGCTCAGGTTTTCAAGGGAGGAAGATTGTGTACCGCTCTTTCTGTCATTCTTCCCATTCCAAAAGGCACTGCATGGTCAAACTGCTAAAGAAGGGCATGTTCCTGCTTTTCCTACCTGTTGATTTGGAGGGAAGTACCTCAGCTGACAGTGATCCAGATTCACCATTTGCACTGAGCCGATTCCTATTAGTAAGCGTTACACACACTCATGGATTTTCTTGGCCCTTCCTGGGGTGTGACCCCTGCTGCTGCCCATTCTGCTATTGAGAAACTCCAAATTGATATCTTTTTACCCCTGAGGCTTTATTATACATTTGTTCCTTTAAGAGATGGAGTTCACCTGATGTGGCTGCTACATTTAGTTGCAAAGTTTAACCTGTTACATTGTTTGCTTCTGCATTTCATTGCATGAGGGATTGCTTTTATTCTGTTATGTGTTGGCTTCAGCAATTAGTTCTTGCTGTTCTGTTGAAATTCCTGAGCTGGCATTTTACTACCCACACCCAAAACTTGAAATGACTCATGTCCCTTTTTCTTGGCTGTATCAATACTCTGTAGTCACTGGTATTCACTTTACCCTCATGTTGTGCTCCTCTGCAGTTTCTTCCTATTGTTTTGCTCATGAATACATTGTCCATTGGCATATACTGATTCTTTCCTCTATCCTGTTCCTGGGTATGTGACTAGAAACCTGTAAAACACTCTGTATATGATCTGGAAACTTGTATTTGTTTTGTGCTCCTCTTCCCAGCAGTGATGTTGTAGGTTTTCCTCTGCATAGGGGTTTTCTTGGGTGTTCTCATCAACAAAACTGCTGAGGGTCAAGACATAGAGGTCTCCCTGTGGATCTGAGTGGATTTTCTTTCAGGCTGAAACACCGGGATTCCCTGATGCTGCCAAAGGGGGCAGCGGTGGTGCTCACTTTGCTGCCCCCCACGGGCAGACACAGACACTGCTCTTAGGCCAGGCTTTCCCCATGTAAGGTACTTTCCTGCACTGGGCATTGCTCTCCTTCCTTCCTTACTAAATGTTATTTAAAAAAAAATCTCAGTTAAGGGCTGATTTTGATGCCATTTGTTTTGATATTGATGTTGTTTGGTGCCCAATGCAAAGGGGAAGTTTTGGGATGAGCTGACTCATCCATCCAGTGTGGATGCGTTGTGTTTTTCCTTCCTTCTGCTTTGCCATTGCTTGGTTTTAAGGATAAGCCCGGCTCAGCCTGGAATCCAACTGGTCCCAGTTTTTCCAGAAGGCAGTCAGGTACCTTGGAGGAAAACTGCCCTTCCCCTTCCTCCCACTTCTTGTGCAGGTCCCCCCAGGGCAGCAGTGAAGGAGGAAATGGGGGCAGCCATGGGGGGCATGTGGTGGTGGGAGGCGGCAGGAATCTTCTGCCCACCAATGCTGCCAGCCCAGAGAATAAGGTGGGGCAGGCTGGAACATGGTTGCTTGTCACCCACCCTGGCTATGAATGGTGCTCCTGCACAAGCCCTCTTGGCCGAGATTCATAGAATCATAGAAGGTTTGAAAGGGGCCTTGAAGGCCATTGGGTCCAGCACCTGCTGGTGCAGGTCACCAAGTTACACAATCCCACTCAGATGGCTGTCCAATTTCTTTTTGAATGCCTCCAGTGTGGGAGAGCCCACCACATCTCCAGTAGCTTGTTCCACTGTTTTATTGCTGGTTCCACAGACGACAGGTCCAGCTTCTCCTTAACAGTTTGCCCTAGATGTTCACTTCCAGCACTGGCATATTGGGATTGATTGATTCTGTGTGTCTATGTGCCACCCTATTACCCAATAAAGATTCTTTGCATAGTGCTGAAAGGCAAACAGTAATAGCGCAAGAGCTTTCTTGGAGAGGGATTTCCACAGGGGAGGTGCAACCATGGAGAAGACCTTTCTCCAAGCCATCATCCTCATCACTTCATTAGGGGGTGTCTCTTGGAGAAGTACCTCTTTTGAAGATCTCAGTGATCTCACAGGGCTACATGGGGACAGGAGTTCCCTGAGATATCTTGGCAAGCCGTTCAGCGTTTTGTATGTTAATGTAAACACTTTGGGTTTACCCTCATTCCCCTCCTCCCCAAGGGATTCCACAACTGACCAGAGAAGGTCAATCCAGATCTCCCTCATGCCACAAATTGCCTTCAAACACACACACTTTTCAGAGAATCAACTGCTGCACTTGCAGCTTCAACTCAGGTTCCTTGCGCAGCAAGTAGGAAGGGTCCAAAAATAAGGCCAGAGTTTTGTATTTTCTGAAAATAAACTGGGCTGAGTAAAGCACATTCTGAATATCCACTGCATGTTTCTATTTACTGCTTGTGCAGGGAATTAAACCAAAAGTCCTGGAAGTTCCTCTCCTTCCTCTTTGCCACTCAGGAGATCCACCAGAACCCCAGCCTCTTACCCAACGTCACCTTGGGCTTCAGCATCCATGACAACTATTTTGATGCCAAAATGACTTCGGATGCTGTACTGCGCTTGCTCTCTTTTGGTCAGGCAAATGTTCCCAACTATAGCTGTGGGAGAGGAAGTGAAGTACTGGCAATTCTTGAGGACTCTGATGCTGACATCTCCTTCCAGATCTCTAACATGTTGGACATCTACAAAGTTCCACAGGTAGTGATGGAGAAATGTGGGTTCTCCATCTGAAAGCTAAGTAATTTGCACCTGAAATCTCTCCAGGCACTAAAAAGTGGGTTGTGGAGGTCCACAGAAAGAGACTGGAGGCAAAGGGTGGCTTTTATGAGGGACAAACCGATCCTGGAAAGGGTTTCTGCTGAGGGTGAAGGCACTGCAGGTGTGCANAGGTCCACAGAAAGAGACTGGAAGCAAAGGGCAGCTTTTATGAGGGACAAACCGATCCTGGAAAGGGATTCTGCTGAGGGTGAAGGCACTGCAGGTGTGCACTATGCTTTCCCTCAAATTGCGCCCATTATCGCAGGTCACTCTTGCAGGTGTACTCAGAGGTTAATCATACAGAGTTCCAGGAGGCTTAGCCTCTCATTGCTGTTTCTATTGTTGGTGTCTTCCTTTCATTGTATCAAAAATAAATAAATAAATAAATAAATAAATAAATAAATAAATAAATAAATAAATAAACAAACAGTGCAATGGACTAGACAAATGGCTGGATCAGGAAAATCAATCTCTCTCTCTCCTTCTCTCTCTCTCTCTCTCTCTCTCTCTCTCTCTCTCTCTCTCTCATCCATCAATATTTATTTTTACTCTGTCCAGCTCTGGTCAGACAATTTCCTCTGGCAGACCCTGAGCCCTTTTAAAGGGGTGCTTCTTCCATAACAGCGGTCAGTGTTTCTGAAGCCATTGCTAATAGCTATATAATAAGCTTTGGTCTGAATCAAAGTAGAATATCAAGCTCCTCATTTCCTTGCCAGGTTCAGGTAAAAATGTGTGTGTATGAAAGAAGGCCATCACTCAGACATTTTGGTCCTGAGCCATTTAAGGCTTTGTATGGCAACAGCATCAGCAGAGTGTAATGCAACTGGTGTTGTGTGATTGTAACAGCCAGTCCCACTGAATCATGGGAGTTCCTGAGCTTCCAGTGAACAACACATTGCAGGGCTCAAACCAAGAGGAGTCCAGAAACCTTTGGTGCCATTAGGCAGAGTAAAGATGTTGCCTTGGGCAGTTTGAAAGTCAGTGAGCAAAGCTCAAGGGGGTGAGGCATCAGTGCTGCCTTGTCGGGTAATGGCGATCTGTCATCTCCTTTATTAGAGGGACTTCTGAGGGATATGAGTGGGAGAATATCCCGTGTGTGTGTGTGTGTGAGTGTGTGTGTACAGCTTACAGACTGTCAAGACGTAGCATCATAAGTTCCCAGAGCAGGTGACTCAAAGCAAGCTCAGTTTCCATGCAGAAGAGATCAGAGCTCCCTGGGCAATGGTGACCCAGCAGCTGTGGGGCTGGCATAATGGAGACAGAACCCATGGGATGCTCTGCCAAATATGAGAGGCAGAGCAAAGTTGTGCTGGCCTGGCAAAGGGTCCTTCTTGGATCCCATGACTTGCCTTCCCTCCTCAGACTGACCAGGAATTCGCCTGTCAGATTAACCACTGGGGTAAAACATATGTGGACATTGGACTGACACAAAGCACAATGCTATGTTTTCTGTCTCTCTCCCAGATCAACTATGGTTTTCTTCCCCTTGTTC
>NW_025336067.1:48277-49721 GCF_004798865.1 Varanus komodoensis
TGAGAAGGCAGCACGCCTTGGAGAAGACAGCCATGTTGCCCAAAGTCACAGGCAGAAGAAGTACCAGGTTCCAAATGAGATGGAGTGACTCCTTGAAAGATGCTGCATCCTTGAATTGATAGGGCTGAGCAGGGTTGCAAAGGAAAGGTAGTTTGGGAGGGCTTTCATCCATAGGGCTGCCATAAGTGGGAGAAGACTTGATGGCACTCACTAATAACCAAGATCCTCCCACTTCCATGTTTATAATCATTCCCTTAGGAATGGATCTTTCTGGATCCAGGAACACTTCCCTCAGAATGGACAGTTTGCATACCTGACACTGATTTTAACAGTGCCCAAAATGGGCATTTTGGCTTGTCTGGTGGTGAGGCCTCCGTCTACAGATTTCTACCATCTCCCCCCACCCCAAATTGTGTCTAATCTTTATCACTTATACAAGTGAAACCTGAAGGTTAGCTTTAGCATCTTCCCTTCCTGAGCCTGCAAAATTGTCGTTCTTCTGCCACCTTCTGCTTATGAATGGGACAATATATTTGCAGCTGGATTCAGGACAGGACTGAGCCACGAGGAGTGTTTTCGTATTAGCTAAATGCTGTTGTCTCCCCTGCCATTCCAGCTGCACCCTTTCCTGAGAAACCTCCAGATTTACAATGCTTCTGCCATGAAGGGAGTGCACTGGGATGAGGATGGAGACCTGGTGGCTGAAATGGACCTCGTGAACTGGGGACAGCTGCCCAATGGCACTGTGGTTGGAGTGAAGTTTGGGAGCATGGAAAGACAGGGCTCTAGCGATCTCAGATTCACCATCCAGGAGGATGTCTTTTTGGGGCCTGAGGGGGACAAGAAGGTAGGTGGAATTTCTTCTTGGGTCTCATTCTGGCAACCATCTGCTGGCTCTGATGTGCTGTCCAGGGAAGGAATGTCTATGAAGAGGGACAGAAGGAGTGGCCCTCTGCAGAACATTGCTTCTCTGAGCCCTGTCATTTTGTACTCACTGCCAGGGCTTCTCCCCTGTTTCAGGGAGGGGATTTCCTACTTTACCAGCAAATGCTAAGCAATGAGCCAAGGATCATCTGTTTGAGATGCAAAGCAAACAGTGAGAAATTATTCTACTTAATGGTGCAGCCAAATTATATAGCAATCCACATGGTTACCCACATGTCAGTTTTTCACCATGAGCTACTCTATTGATAATCGAGTTTTAATCTTCTCCACTCAGTCCTCCCATTCTAAGCATGTATCCCACTTGCCCCTGTAACTGAAATTCAATCCCAAGGTGCATCACTCTCAGCCTTTGTCACCGACATCTTCCTTATTGGTCTGAACTGGATGACCAGAGTGGCTCTCGCAGTTGCCGCTCTTTCTGGGACAGTCTGTCACACTTGCACACCCAGACCTTGGAAACCATGATCTAGGGTTCATAGAACATGACGAAGCACAGGGG
>NW_025336067.1:50428-51894 GCF_004798865.1 Varanus komodoensis
GAGGTGGACCATGCCAAGACCCTGAGAGGACAGAAGAGGAGTCACTTATCTCAAGGTCCGGCACCCAGTGGGCTGGCACTCCTTGGAAATAGTCGAAGGGAGGGGACTCAGCACTGGGGAGCTTCTCACACAGATGCAGTGCCCCTCGCTCTTGGAACCAGTGTCTGGACATGGTGCCAGTAAAAGAGGGCAGCCCAATTAGAGGATTGGTGTGTGGAGAGGAGGTGTTCTTGTTTTCAGAAGGTCCTACTCAAAGAGATGGTTCCTCGGAAGGAAATGTCCTGGAAGTGAATACTAGACTGGGTTCAGGAAACCACTTGGTGCATGCTCAGAAATACATTCGGGGTGATTGTGTGTTTGGAAAACACTTGGGTCACTAAAGAAAGTTCTGCAATGTGGCTTTGAATGGGTGAACAGAGGAGTCCCCATATCTTGACAGAGAGGCAGGTCTCCTTGTCCATGTTTTCACACTATGCACGACTCTGTACATGAGTAATGTGTCTCCCTGACTTGTCCGGTTTCTTAGTTAATACTCTCCCATCCTGGTCATTTCCTCCTGGGCTCTGCATGGATTATTTCTGCAGTTATACATCTAGGAGGCTGTTGCTCCGCAATAAAGGCTAGAGGCCACCTCCTGGCTCAGGAAATGCCTTAAGGAAACACTAGAGATATAAATTGCCCCTTCTCTTATGGAATATCAGCAATATGTGTGACATTTCATTTAGTTTAGGAGGTCCAAAAGTTATTGTTTCAATGGAAGGGGTGTGAATTTGGCCAAAGGAAGCGTGTCAAAGTGAGCTGATCAGGTGACCGGAGCTTCCATTGCAGTGAGAGAGCTCTGTGCAGGGATTCCTCCACATTTTCTTTATGCTCCTTGTCCTTCTGCTCAGGCCCTGCCCCAATCCAGGTGCGTGCAGAGCTGCCGCCCAGGGTTTGCTAAGGTGTCTCAGGAGGGAAAGCCTGTTTGCTGCTATGACTGTGTCCGCTGTGCAGAAGGGACCATCTCCATTCAAGAAGGCAAGTAACAGAAGGAGGTCCATGGGGTGGAGAGCAGAGCTGTATGGGAACTTTGTGTTTAATGAAATTCCAAATGTGGCTTATGAGCAGTGATGACCCGCAGCTATTTTGCAAAGTAAGTGGCAAGAAACAGCCATGGAAGTTGGGCTGTGTTAGTGGGAGGCAACAGAATAGAGTCTGAAAGCATTGACAAAGGAGGTGTTCCACATCCAGTATCTGATGTTACTGCAGCTAGGGCTGGCTACAGATCTTACTGGCTATACCAGTCATACTAGCTATGTCATCTATCTTCAGTGGTGAAGACAGAGAGAGGAAGAATCCATCCAGCTTCTCTGCAGTCCCCTGATCCTCCTCTATTGTCCCCCCCCCCCTCATTCTAGCACCATCCAATGGTCCAATGCTTTCCAGTTCAGTGTTCACAGACTTCATCTCATTTCCTCATTTTGTAG
>NW_025336068.1:0-12096 GCF_004798865.1 Varanus komodoensis
CTAATTTCTCTCACGGAGGGCTCCCGGAGAAGGGCCTCTCCCGCCGATCTCAGGGGGCGACTGGGCAAATATGGATGTAAGCGCTCCTTCAGGTAACCAGGACCCAAGCCGTTTAGGGCTTTATAGGTCATTACCAACACCTTGAATTGGGCCCGGACTTCAATGGGGAGCCAGTGAAGCTGACGGAGAACTGGCGTCATGTGAACATAACGTCCAGTCCCCGTCAGCAGCCTGGCAGCTCTATTCTGAACCAATTGAAGTATCCGGACCGTCTTCAAGGGTAGCCCCACGTAGAGCGCGTTACAGAAGTCAAGACGGGAAGTCACCAGCGCATGAGTCACTGTTGCAAGGCAGTCGTACTCCAGGTAGGGGCGCAGCTGATGAATCAGCCGAAGCTGGAGGAAAGCGCTCCTCGCCGCTGTTGTCACCTGAGCTTCAAGTGAAAGCTCCGGGTCGAGGAGCACTCCCAAGCTGCGGACCTTGTCCCTAGGAGGGAGTGCAACCCCATTCAGGACAAGGTTCAGGTCACCTTCTCCGAAGCCCGAACCGCCAACCAACAGGACCTCCGTCTTGTCTGGATTGAGCTTCAGTTTATTGGCCCTCATCCAGCCCATTACCTCGGCCAGGCACCGGTTCAGTACAGCCACTGCCTCACCTGGATTGGTGGAAAACGAGAGGTAGAGCTGGGTATCATCAGCATACTGATGGGTCCGCAGCCCACACCTCCTGATGACCTCTCCCAGCGGTTTCATGTAGATATTGAACAGTAAAGGGGACAAAATGGAACCCTGCGGTACCCCATGGCAAAGTTGCCATGGCGCAGAGCCATAGTCCCCCAACACCACCTTCTGGAGTCGGTCGTTGAGATAGGAGCGGAACCACCGCAAAGCGGTGCCTCCGACCCCCAATCCCGCCAGCCTATCCAGAAGGATACCATGGTCGATGGTATCGAAAGCCGCTGAGAGGTCCAGGAGAACCAACAGGGACGCACTCCCCCTGTCCTTCTCCCTGCACAGGTCATCGTACAGGGCGACCAAGGCAGATTCAGTACCGTACCCGGGTCTGAAGCCGGACTGAAATGGGTCCAGATAATCAGTTTCATCCAAGAGTGCTTGGAGTTGTCCCGCCACCACTCGCTCTAACACCTTGCCCAGAAACGGGATGTTGGCCACTGGTCTATAGTTAGCGGCCATCCCTGGATCCAGTGACGCCTTCTTCAGGACCGGTCGGACTACCGCCTCCTTTAAAGGGGCAGGCACCCGACCCTCCCTCAGAGAAGCGTTAACCACTTCCAAGATCCAGGTTCCAATCCCGTGCTTGGAATCCTTTATTAACCAAGACGGGCAAGGGTCCAAAAGGCAAGTGGTAGGACGTACTCGTCCAAGCACCTTGTCCACATCATCGGGCCGCAATAACTGAAATTCATCCAATAATTCTGGACCAGACGGCAGCGTTGGTGTCTCCCTTAAAACCTCTGAATCAATAGTGGAATCCAGCTCGTGACGAATCTGAGCGATTTTCTCCCTAAAATGCTCGGCAAAGTCGTCACAGCGGGCCTTTGAGGGTGGAATCAGCTCTTCCTTTGGCCCTGGGTGAACCAGGCCTTGCACCACTCGAAAGAGCTCCGCCGGACGGCATTGTGAGGAGGCAATGGAAGCGGAGAAGTGTCTCTTTTTCGCCGCCCTCACCGCCACAGCATAGGCCCGATAGTGGGCTCTTAAGTGTGTTCGGTCAGATTCATCACGTGATTTCCTCCACCTACGCTCTAGCCGTCTCCCAACCTGCTTCATTGCCCTCAATTCTGGAGTGTACCAAGGGGAAGAGCGGGCTCTGCCCGGTGGGAGAGGACGCTTAGGAGCGAGCGTGTCTACAGCCCTGGTCATCTCCCCATTCCACAGTTCAACCAGAGCCTCGACAGGAGCACCCGTCTTGTCAGCCGGAAACTCCCCCAGAGCCTTCAGGAATCCTTCCGGATCCATCCGGCTCCAGGGGCGGACCCACACAATCGGGTCTGCACCCTTACAGAGGGAGATGTCGCTCTCGAGCACAAACCTCACTAGGAAGTGATCTGACCATGACAGGGGAGTCAAGCATAAATTCCTCACCCTCAGACCACCCTCTTCCTGCCCCGTCGAGAAAACCAGGTCCAGAGTGTGTCCACGTTCATGGGTCGGGCCGGTGACATGTTGAGACAGCCCCATGGCCGTCATGGAAGCCATGAAGTCCTGAGCCGCCCCGGTCAAACTAGCCTCGGCATGGATATTGAAGTCCCCCAGGACCAGCATCCTGGGGGTCCTCAACACCAGGTCTGAGACAGTTTCCGTCAGCTCAGGCAGGGAGACTGTTGGGCAGAAGGGTGCACGGTACACCAACAGAATCCCCAATCTGTCTCGGTCGCCCAACACCAAGTAGAGACACTCCAGCCCTGGTCTCGAAGGGACAGGAAGTCCCGTGAGAGTGATGGAGGCTCGGTAAACCAAAGCGACCCCCCCTCCCCTCCGGCCGTGAACAGTGCTGGACCATATACCCGGGCGGGCACAATTGGGAGAGGGCACCATCCCCCCCCTCTCCCGCCCAGGTCTCCGTTATACAGGCCAGGTCGGCCCCCTCATCCACAATCAAGTCATGGATGAGGGCAGATTTGTTATTGGCCGACCTGGCATTAAACAACAGCACCGTCAGGCCCGAGGGGCGACTGACAAGACTCCCTGGCACCTTCTGGCTGGGAGCAAAACCAGAAGTAGGGACAGGTGTCAGCCATCTTTTACAATTTCTTGAATACTGGATAGACCGCACCAATTCCTTTATCTATTCACACTTATGGCAACACTTAGCCTTTCAACTTGGAACACACGAGGTCTGCGGCAACCAAAGAGAAGGGAGGAGATCATCCCACAACTAGCTAAGCTCCCCTATGATATCATGGTCTTACAGGAGACGCACATATGCAACGAGCAGCTGAGGAGCCACGCTCAGAGATTATGGTCCCCGGGACCGTCGGTGTGGCCCTACGGAGAAGAACGTGGTGCAGGGGTAGCTGTACTATTTAGGGAAAAACATAATCTCCATATTGACAACATTTTAGAGGCCCTCCCGGGGAGATTGATTGTGATCGATTTCTCCTTAAAAGATTTGTCGGCAGACGGCCTGGAGATCTCGAGGCCCTTTCGCTTATGTGGTCTCTACGCGCCTGTCGATAGTTCCCAGAGGAAAGGGTTTTGGGAAAACCTCAAAAACTTCTGCTTCACGCAGCGCCGTTTGATAATAGCGGGAGACTTCAACAATAGGACTAAACTATCCGACAGGATTCGTGCGGTCAACTCTCCCGCTCGGAGCAGAGCACTGGCCCTGAGTGCAGAGGAAAGGGACCTAGAAAAATTCCTGATGAGTCAAGGACTCCGGGATAAAGCCTTGGAGGTGCCTAACTCATTGAACTTCTTCTCCGTGCCTTGCAGGAAGGCGTTGCTAGATACTTTTCCCACTACAGATGGGGTGAGGTTCACTTACTATTCGGGGAAAACAGCAAGCAGGTTAGACCGGTTCAGAGCCCCAAAGGAGGTCAAGACAGAGAAATGCAACATCGTCGTCACCCCGTGGTCAGATCACACCATTCTGGCTGTCGAGCTGAGCTTTGGGCAGGTATACCCTAGGGGCAGACCCCTGTGGAGACTCAGACCCAAGATGCTGGACGCGTCCTGCAGGGACAACATGGCTAACGTTTTGGCCAATATGTTGACCCTGAGTGACATCTATTTTGATGAGTTACCAGAATGGTGGGAAAGGACCAAGAGGGCGATTAGGAACAGCTGCCGCAAGTATGAGTTTAAGGTGAATAGGCGAGGACTCCAGCACTACCAGGAGGCTGTCTTTCACTTCTTACAGTGCCACAGCAGAATGAATCAGGGACGACCATATGATGAAGGGGTTTTGGTCCGGTCTAGGAAAGTTATCGCGGAATTCCACTACACCCAAAGGAGGAACCGGCTAAACTATAGAGATTATAGAGTGAAGGGCTCCACTGTAGACGTAGAGGAGTGGGCGAACGCTCGCAGTCCAAAGACACCCATAGAGATGAAAGGTCTGCGAGAGAAGGAAGGGGACGCGGTCGCCTTCCACCCGCAGGAGATGTTGTCTATCATGGGGCGATATTACCAGCAGCTTTTCGCTCATAAGGACATTGACTCCCGCGAGGTGGAATGCTTCTTGGAGGACATTCCCAGAGAGAAAGCAGGCTCTCTTTATGGGAAACTGACAGAAGCGGAGAGTCAGATGTTAGAGGCACCTATTGAAGAAGAAGAGGTGAGGCGAGCCATCGTGACGGCGAAAGGAAATTCCGCCCCTGGAGCAGATGGGCTGGGATATGAATTTTATAAGATATTTCGGGAATGGCTCGTCCCCCCTCTGACAAAAGTGTTTAACTCATTACTGGCCCGAGAGCGACTCACCGAATCCTTTTATCAGGGCACTCTGATTTTCTTCCCTAAGAAAGGGGACCTGACGCTGCCGGCTAATTGGAGGCCCATAGCATTGACCAACATGGATTATCGCCTCCTAGCGAAGATACTGAAAAGGAGACTGGCTAGCGTGGCGCACAAATTGGTCGTGGGGTGCCAGACCAGTGCAGTGCCGGGGAGAGCTATGACAGACTCCCTCTGTCTAATGCGGGAGATCTTCCAGTTGGTGCGGGACAGGAAATGGGCGGGACGGATTCTCCTGTTAGATCAGAGCAAGGCATTCGATAACGTCCACCACTCCTTCTTGTGGAGGGTTCTCCGACGGAAGGGCCTCCCGCCCTCCTATGTTGGGTTCCTCAAACTGCTGTATGCCGAAGCCACCGTCACTCCCCAGATCAATGGACACAGGGGAAGTCGCATCGATTTACAATCAGGAGTAAGGCAGGGGTGTCCGTTGAGCCCACTCCTCTACGTATTGGCTCTGGATGCTGTCCTGTGCCGCGTACAGCTCGAGGAGGGGATAGCGGGGATCCGTTCGGCCCTCCCTACCGGTGCTCCCATACAGATCAAGTTCGTGGCCCATGCCGATGACATCTCGCTGCTCCTGAATGACGACAGAGAGGTCAGGAGCATGCAGCGGATCTTTGATACGTACGCACGTGCCTCGGGTTCTCAAATAAACGGGAAGAAAAGTTGCCTTATTTCTTTTGATCCCGAGGACGAGCAGCTTAAGATTGCTCCCATGGAAACAGACCAAGAGGGAGAGGGCAGGAATGAGCAGAAGGTAGAGGAGGTGAAGATTCTGGGGATTTACTACTCCATAGCCAAGGAAGGGTGGAAGAGGAACTGGCTCGCTTGGCTTCAAAAGTTTAGGGAAACAATTGGGATGTGGAGGAAGTGGCAACTGACCGTGTATCAAAAGGCGGTTTATGTACGCACGTATGTGTTGCTGGTAGCGCATAACATAGCGGTGGTCTATCCCCCTCCGGGAGCCGTGATGAAGGAACTGGAGAAGGAGCTCTTCAAGTTCCTCTGGAGAATGGCCACCTTCCCTCTGGCGAGGGCGGTGGCCTATAGACAGATAGACCAGGCGGGTTTGGACCTCCCGGCTCTCAGTCTGAGGATGTTCACCACCTTCCTGAGTTACAACTTTGGTAAATACGCTCAATGGGAGGAGGGAGGGGACCAACCTCACATGTGGGTTGTCCTGTTTGCGCAGCACTGGGTGGGTAAACCGTGGGCGGAAACCTGGTGGGGGGAGCACTCCCTCGACTTTACCGTCTCGGCCAAGATGCGGTGCACGGGCCCCGAATATCTGAGGGAACTCTACAGCTTCATTAAGCAGCATAAAGTCCATGCAGAATGGTTTGGTACTAGCCGGGGGGACCTGCGGAGTATCAAACAAGCGGTGTATAGAGAGCTGCTAGAGGTGGCCTATTTTAGACCGCAGGTCGTCAAGAGAGCGAGGAGGGAGAGCCTCTCTCGATACCTGAGGGAACAGACTTACCCGATAGAATATTTTCAAGACAGGAGGGTTCCGTTCCGACTGTGGGACATCAGGTGGAGGTTGTATCATCAGGTGTATGACCTGCAAGGGACCAGACCCTGGCTTCCCGAGAGGGCGCAGGCCTGCCCCAGACTGCAGTGTAAGAGCGGGGCTGCCGCGAGCGGGACAGTGCAAAAGGAGACGGTGAGGCACTTTGTCAGCGATTGCCCCATGGCACGCGCCACGTGGAAGGCGGTGTCTGAAGCACTGGACTGGCCAGACCTGGGCTCCCAGGACTGGGAATCGGTCGTGTCTGGCACAGAACCCACTCCTCCATTGAAGGGACCCAGGAGGAGTGTGCCCAGGAAGCGAAGGTGGAGAGAGACCACGGCTCCCAAGACGTACTGGACTGTGCCGTGGTCCACAATTAGGCTGATAAATCTGTACGTTCTGTTGGCGCTGTTCCTCCAACGCCACAGAGAGATAAAGACACAAAAGGTGGCTGACGTGGCTGGCTCAGTCAAATTTGTCCAAGAGAAGATTTTTTGGTTGAACCGCGAGGAAAAAGGAAGGATGCCTCCCAGTCGGTGGAGGAAATTATGGCCGTGGTTGAGTGGGGCGCATGCCCCGATAACGTAATGTCCGTAAATCACTCATACATGTTGCTCAGACACATGGCATGAACCTATCAGGAGAAGTCTATACAAAGTCCTTTTTGTGGATTTGATTTGTAAAGCCTGGGAATCTTGTAATGTGTGTACAGTTGGCATTTTGAAACCATGTAAATAAGGATGGGGTATTTTCTATTTTTGTAATGTTGCAATTTTTGGGCCTTTTGTACCTTTGCAGTATGTTTTTATTTAAATAATTAAAAAAAATTCAACCTAAAGGTTTCCCCAAAAAGAGGGTGACGCGGACACACCTAGTCCCCTTTGAGACGTTGTCCCTCTGCGCAGGCCTCTGTTTCTGCCCGTTCCGAGTACGTTCCGTTGGTCGGAGGACCGCCCGGAGGACGCTATTTCCCGGCCCCACCCTGACAGAGGCCCAAAAGTTTCCCCAAAAAGAGGGTGACGCGGACACACCTAGTCCTCTTTGAGACGCTGTTCCTCCGCGCAGGCCTCCGCTTCCGCCCGTTCTGAGCGTGTTCCGACGGTCGGAGGACCGCCAGGAGGTGGTGAATTCCCGGCCCCACCGTGACAGAGGCCCAAAAGTTTCCCCAAACAGAGGGTGACGCGGACACACCTAGTCCTCTTTGAGACGCTGTCCCTCCGCGCGGGCATCCATTTCCGCCCATTCCGAGCACGTTCCGACGGTCGGCGGCCCGCCCGGTGGCCGCGATTTCCCGGCCCCAGCCAGACAGAGGGGCAAATGTTGCCCCGAAAAGGGGCCATGCACGCGCTCTTATTCCTCTTTGAGACGCTGTTGCTCCGCGCGGGCCTCCGTTTCTGCCTGTTCTGAGTGCGTTCCAACGGTCGGAGGCTGTCCCGGAGGCTGGGATTTCCCGGCCCCACTCTGACAGAGGGGCAAAAGTTGCTCCGAAAAGAAGGCCACGCGGACACACATAGTCCTCTTTGAGACGCTGTCCCTCCGTGCAGGCTTCCGTTTCTGCTCATGCCGAGCGCGTAACGATGGTCGGAGGCCCGCCTGAAGGCCAGGATTTCCCAGCCCGATCCTGAAAGATAGGCAAAAGATGCCCGGAAAACAGGGCGAAGCGCGCGCACCGAGTCCTCTTTGAGAAGCTGTCCTTCGCGCAGGCCTCCATTTCCTCCCGTTCTAAGTGCGTTCCGACGGTCGGAGGACCGCCCGGAGGCCATGATTTCCCGCCCCCACCATACCAGAGGGCCAAAAGTTGCCCCGAATAGACGGTGAGGTGGACACACCTAGTCACCATTGAGACACTGTCCCTCGCGCAGGGCTCCGTTTCAACCCGTTCCGAGCACGTTCCGACGATCGGAGGCCCACCCGGAGGTCGCCATTTCCCGGCCCCACCCTGACAGAGGCCCAAAAGTTTCCCCAAAAAGGGGGTGACGCGGACATACCTAGTCCCCTTTGAGACGCTGTCCCTCCACGCAGGCCTATGTTTCTGCCCATTCCGAACATTTTCCGATGGTCGGCGACCGCCCGGAGGCCGCGATTTCCCGGCCCCACCCTGACAGGGGGGCAAAAGTTGCCCAGAAAAGGGGCCATGCGCGCGCACTTACTTCTCTTTGAGACGCTGTCCCTCCACGCAGGTCTCCATTTCTGCCTGATCGGAGTGCATTCCGACGGTCGGAGGCCCTCCCGGAGGCCGCGATTTCCCGGCCCCACCCTGACAAAGGGGCAAAAGTTGTCCAGAAAAGGGGCCATGCGCGCGCACTTACTTCTCTTTGAGACGCTGTCCCTCCACGCAGGCTTCCGTTTCTGCCAATACCGAGCGCGTTCCCACGGTCTGAGGCCCGCCCGGAGGCCGGGATTTCCCGGCTCCACCCTGACAGAGGGCAAAAGTTGCCCCGAAAACAGGGCCACACGGACACACCTGGTTCCCTTGGAGATGCAGTCCCTCCGCGGGGGCCTCCGTTTCCACCCGTTCCGAGTGCGTTCTGACGGTCGGATGCCCGCCCAGAGGCCGCGATTTTCCGGCTCCACCCTTCCAGAGGGGCAAAAGTTGCTCCGTGAAGAGGGCCACGCGGACACACACAGTCCTCTTTGAGACGCTGTCCCTCCGCGCAGTGTTCCGTTTCTGCCAATACCGAGCGCGTTACGACGGTCGGAGGCCAGCCCGAAGGCCAGGATTTCCCGGCCCCACCCTGACAGAGAGGCAAAAGTTGCCCGGAAAACAGGGCGAAGCGAGCGCACCTAGTCCCTTTGAGAAGCTGTCCTTCGCGCAGGCCTCCGTTTCCGCCCGTTATGAGCGCGTTCTGACGGTCGGAGGCCCGCCCGGAGGCCGCGAATTCCCAGACCCACCCTGACAGAGGCCCAAAAGTTGCCCCGAAAAGAGGGCCATGCGGACACACCTTGTCCTCTTTCAGACGCTGTCCTTCCATGCAGGCCTCCATTTCTGCCCGTTCCAAACGCGTTCCCACGGTCTGAGGCCCACCCGGAGGCCGGGATTTCCCGGCTCCACCCTGACAGTGGGGCAAAAGTTGCCCCGAAAAGAGGGCCACGTGGACACACCTGGTTCCCTTGGAGACGCAGTCCCTCGCACAGGCCTCCATTTCCTCCCATTCCAAGCGCATTCCGACAGTAGGACTCCCACCCAGAGGCCGCGACTTCCCGGCTCGACCCTGACAGAGGGGCAAAAGTAGCCCGGAAAACATGGAGATGCAGGCACCTAGTCACCTTTGAGACGCTGTCTCTCCGCGCAGGAATCTGTGCCCGCCGTTACGAGTGCGTTCCGACGGAGGACCGCCCAGAGGCCGCGATTTCCCGGCTCCACCCTGACAGAGGGGCAAGAGTTGCCCCGAAAAGAGAGCCACGCGGACACACCTACTCGTCTTTGAGCATCTGTCCCTCGCAAAGGCCTCCATTTCCACCCGTTCAGAGCACATTCCGACGGTCGGAGGCCCGCCCGGGGGCAGCAATTTCCCGGCCCCACTCTGACAGAGGGGCAAAAGTTGGCCCGAAAAGGGAGCACAAGGACACACCTAGTCTTCTTTTAGATGGTGTCCCTCCGCACAGGACTCCGTTTCCGCCATTTCCGAGCCTGTTCCACGTTCGGATGCAGACCTGGAGGCTGCGATTTCCCGTCCCCACCCTGACAGAGGGGCAAAAGTTGCCCAGAAAACAGGGTGACGCGGATACACATAGTCCTCTTTCAGACGCTGTCCCTCCGCGCAGGCCCCCATTTCCACCAGATACGAGCGCTCTCCGTCGGTCGGAGGCCCGCCCGGAGGCAGCGATTTCCCGGCCACACCCTGACAGAGGGTCAAAAGTTGCCCCGAAAAGAGGGCCACGCGGACACACCTAGTCCTCTTTGAGACGCTGTCCCTCCACGCAGGCCTCCGTTTCCGCCCGTTACGAGCGCGTTCCAATGGTTGGAGGCCAGCCCGGAGGCCGTGATTTCCCGGCCCCCACCCTGACAAAGGGGCAAAAGTTGCACCGAAAAGACGGCCACATGGACACAGCTAGTCCTCTTGGAGACGATGAACCTCGCGCAGGCCTCCGTTTCTACCCTTTCTGAGTGCGTTCCGAGGGTCGGAGGCCCGCCCGGAGGCCGCAATTTCCTGGCCCCACCCTGACAGGGGGGCAAATGTTGCCCCGAAAAGGGGTTGATACGGACACACCTAGTCCTCTTTGAGACGCTGTCCCTCGGCGCAGGCCTCCGTTTCTGCCCTTACCGAGCGCGTTCCGACAGTCTGAGGCCCGCCCGGAAGCCGCGATTTCCCGGCCCTACCCGGACAGAGAGGAAACATTTGTTCCGAAAAGAGGGCCACGCAGACTCACCTAGTCCTCTTTGAGACACTGTCCCTCCGCGCAGGCCTGCATTTCCGCCCATTTCAAGCTCATTCCAATGGTCACAGGCCCGCCCGGAGGCCGCAATTTCCCGGCCCCACCTGACAGATGGGCAAGACATGCCCCGAATAGAGGCCGACGCGGACACACCTAGTCCTCTTTGAGATGCTGTCCCCCTGCGCGGGCCTCCGTTTCTGCCAGTACCGAGTGCATTCCGACTGTGGGAGGCCCGCCCGAAGGCCGGGATTTTCCTGCCCCACCCTGACAGAGGGGCAAAGGTTGCCCTGAAAACAAGGCGACGCGCGCGCACCTTGTCCTCTTTGAGACCCTGTCCTTCACGCAGGCCTCCATTTCCGCCCATTCCGAGCGCGTTGCGACGTTCGAGGTCCCACCCGAAGGCCGCGATTTCCGGCCCCACCCTGAAAGATGGGCAAGACATGCCCCGAAAAGAGGGTGACGCGGACATACCTAGTTCTCTTTGAGACGCTGTCACTCCACGCAGACCTCCGTTTCCGCCCTTTCCGATCGCGTTCTGACGGTTGGAGGCCCGATCAGAGGCCGCGATTTCCCGGACCACCGTGACAGAGGGGCAAAAGTTGCCCCGAATACAGGGCGATGCGGACAAACCTAGTCCTCTTTGATATGTTGTCCCTTTGCGCAGGCCTCCGTTTCCAACAATTCCGAGCGCATTCTGACGGTCTTAGTCCCGCCGGCGGCCGCGATTTCCTGGCCCCGCTCTGACAGAGGAGCGAAAGTTGCCCCGAAAAAAGGGGGACCCAGGGACACCTAGTCCTCTTTGAGACGCTGTGCCTCCACGCAGGCATCCATTTCAGCCCTTACCGAGCGCGTTCCGACAGACAGAGGCCCGCCCAGAGGCCGCGATTTCCCCACCCCACCCTGACAGAGGGGCAAAGGTTGCCTTGAAAAGAGGGCCACGCGGACACAGCTTGTCCTCTTTGAGACGCTGTCCCTCGCGCAGGCCTCCGTTTCCACCCATTCGGAGCGCGTTCCGACAGGCGGAGGACTGCCCGGAGGTCACGATTTCCCGGGCTCACCCTGACAGGGGGCCAAAAGTTGCCCGGAAAACAGGGCGACGCGTGCTCCTAGTACTCCTTGATGGCTGTCCCTCCGAGCAGTCCACTGTTTCCGCCTGTTCCGTTCGCGTTCCGTTCTCCTGAGGACAAAATTTCCCGGCTCCACCCTGACAGAGTGGCAAAAGTTGTACAAAAAGAGGGCGACGCGGACACCCCTAGTCCTCATTGAGATGCTGTCCCTCTGCGCAGGCCTCCGTTTCTGCCCGTACCAAGAGCTTTCCGACGGTCGGAGGTCCGCCCAAAGGCCGGGATTTGCCGGCCCGACCCTGCCAGAAAGGCAAAAGTTGCCCAAAAAACAGGGTGAAGCTCGCACACCTGGTCCTCTTTGAGACGCTGTCCCTCACGCAGGCCTCTGTTTCTGCCCATTCCAAGCGAGTTCCGACGGTCGGAGGACTGCCAGGAGGCCGTGATTTCCCGGCCCCACCCTGAGAGAGGGCAAAAGTTGCCCCTAATAGAGGGCCACGTGGACACACCTAGTCCTCTTTGAGACGCTGTCCCGCCGTGCAGGCCTCCGTTTCCACGTGTTCGGAGCGCGTTCCGACGGTCGGAGGCCAGCCCGAAGGCCAGGATTTCCCGGCCCCACCCTGACAGAGAGGCAAAAGTTGCCCTGTTTTCCGGGCAACTTTTGCCT
>NW_025336068.1:12196-13400 GCF_004798865.1 Varanus komodoensis
CACCCTGACAGAGAGGCAAAAGTTGCCCGGAAAACAGGGCGAAGCGAGCGCACCTAGTCCCTTTGAGAAGCTGTCCTTCGCGCAGGCCTCCGTTTCCGCCCGTTACGAGCGCGTTCTGACGGTCGGAGGCCCGCCCGGAGGCCAGGATTTCCCGGCTCGACCCTGACAGAGGGGCAAAAGTTGCCCCGAAAACATGGAGATGCATGCACCTAGTCACCTTTGAGACGCTGTCTCTCCGTGCCGGAATCTGTGCCCGCCGTTACGAGTGCGTTCCGACGGTCGGAGGACTGCCAGGAGGCCGTGATTTCCCGGCCCCACCCTGAGAGAGGGCAAAAGTTGCCCCTAATAGAGGGCCACGTGGACACACCTAATCGTCTTTGAGCATCTGTCCCTCGCAAAGGCCTCCGTTTCCACCCGCTCAGAGCACGTTCCGACGGTCGGAGACCCGCCCGGAGGCCGCGATTTCCCGGCCACACCCTGACAGAGGGCCAAAGGTTTCCCCAAAAAGAGGGTGACGCGGACACACCTAGTCCTCTTTGAGAAGCTGTCCCTCGGCGCAGGCCTCCGTTTCTGCCCTTACCGAGCGCGTTCCGACAGTCCGAGGTCCGCCCGGAAGCCGCGATTTCCCGGCCCTACCCTGACAGAGGGGAAACAGTTGCCCCAAAAAGAGGGCCACACAGACTCACCTAGTCCTCTTTGAGACACTGTCCCTCCGCGCAGGCCTCCATTTCAGCCCATTTCGAGCTCATTCCAATGGTCACAGGCCCGCCCGGAGGCCGCAATTTCCCGGCCCAACCCTGACAGATGGGCAAAACATGCCCCGAAAAGAGGCCGACGCGGACACACCTAGCCGTCTTTGAGATGCTGTCCCGCCGCGCAGGCCTCCGTTTCTGCCCGTACTGAGCATGTTCCGACGGTCGGAGACCCGCTAGGAGGCTGTGATTTCCTGGCCCTCCCTGACAGAGGGGCAAAGGTTGCCAGGAAAACGGCGATGAACGCACCTAGTCCTCTTGGAGACGCTGTCCCTCGCGCAGGCCTCCGTTTCCGCCCGTTCTGAGCACGTTCTGATGGTCGGAGGCCCGCCCGGAGTCCAAGATTTCCCGGCCCCACGCTGACAGTGGAGATAAAGTTGCCCTGAAAACAGGGGGATGCTTGCGCACCTAGTCCTCTTTGAGAGGCTGTCCCTCCACGCAGGCCTCCATTT
>NW_025336068.1:13500-28680 GCF_004798865.1 Varanus komodoensis
AGGGCCACGCAGACAAACCTAGTCCCCTTTGAGACGCTGTCCCTCCGCGCAGGCCTCTGTTTCTGCCCGTTCCGAGCACGTTCCGATGGTCGGAGGCCCGCCAGAGGCCGCGATTTCCCGGCCCTACCCTGACAGAGGCCCAAAAGTTTCCCCAAAAAGAGGGCGACGCGGACACACCTAGTCCCCTTTGAGACACATTCCCTCCGCGCACGGCTCTTTTTCTGCACGTTCCGACGGTGGAGATTTGCCCGGAGGCCGCGATTTCCCTGTCCCACGCTGACAGTGGGGTAAACGTTGCCCCGAAAACAGGATGACGCGCGTCCACCTAGTCCTCTTTGAGGCATTGTCCCTCCGCGCAGGCCTCCGTTTACACCCATTCCGAGCGCGTTCCGATGGTCGGAGGCCCGCCCAGAGGCCGCTATTTCCCGGCCCCACCCTGACAGAGGGGCAAAAGTTGCCCCGAAAAGAGGGTGACGTGGACACACCTAGTCCTCTTTGAGATGCTGTCCCTCCGCGCAGGCCTCCGTTTCCGCTTGTTCTGAGCACGTTCCGACGGTCGGACTTCCGCCCGGAGGCCACGATTTCCCGGTCCCACTCTGACAGAGGGGAAAAAGGTGCCCCGAAAAGAGGGTGACGCGTACACACATATTCCCCTTTGAGACACTGTTCCTCCACGCAGAAATCCTCTTCCGCCCGTTCCGAGTGTGTTCCGAAGGTCGGAGGCCCGCCCAGAAGCCGCGATTTCCCGGGCCCCACCCTGACAGAGGCCCAAAAGTTTCCCCAAAATGAAGGTGACGCGGACACACCTAGTCCCCTTTGAGACACTGTCCCTCCGCGCAGAAATCCGTTTCCGCCCATTTTGTGCGCGTTCCGATGGTCGGAGGCTGCCCAAAGACTCCGATTTCCCGGCCCCACCCTGACAGAAGTCCAAAAGTTGCCCCGAAAAGAGGGTCATGCGGACATACATAGTCCTCTTTGAGACGCTGTCCCGTCGCGCAGGCCTCCGTTTCCGCACATTCTGAGCACGTTTCGATGGTCGGAGGCCCGCCCAGACGCCGTGATTTACCGGCCCCACCCAGACAGAGGCCCAAAAGTTTCCCCGAAAAGAGGGTGCCGCGGACACACCTAGTCCCCTTTGAGACGCTGTCCCTCTGCTCAGGCCTCTGTTTCTGCCAATCCCGAGTGTGTTCCGACGGTCGGAGGCGATCCCGGGGGCCGCAATTTCCCGGCCCCACTCTGACAGAGGGGCAAAAGTTGCTCCGAAAGGAGGGCAGCGCGGACACACATAGTCCTCTTTGAGACGCTGTCCCTCCGCGCAGGCTTCCGTTTCTGCCCATACCGAGCGCGTTACGACGGTCAGAGGCCTGCCCGAAGGCCAGGATTTCCCGGCCCAACCCTGATAGAGGCCCAAAAGTTTCCCCAAAAAGAGGGCGACGCGGACACTCCTAGTCCCCTTTGAGATGCTTTCGCTCCGCGCACGGCTCTGTTTCTGCCCGTTCCGAGCACGTTCCGACGGTCGGAGGCTTGCCCCGAGGCCGCGATTTCCCGGTCCCACGCTGACAGTGGGGCAAACGTTGCCCCGGAAACAGGGTGACGCGCGTCCACCTAGTCCTCTTAGAGGGGCTGTCCCTCCGCGCAGGCCCCCCTTTACACCCATTCCGAGCGCTTTCCGATGGTCGGAGGCCCGCCCAGAGGCCACTATTTCCCGGCCCCACCCTGACAGAGGCCCAAAAGTTTCTCCAAAAAGAGGGTGACGCAGACACACCTAGTCCCATTTGAGACGCTGTCCCTCCGCGCAGGCTTCCGTTTCTGCCCATACCGAGCGCGTTACGACGGTCGGAGGCCCGCCCGAAGGCCAGGATTTCCTGGCCCAATCCTGACAGAGAGGCAAAAGATGCACGGAAAACAGTGCGAAGCGCGCGCACCTAGTCCTCTTTGAGAAGCTGTTCTTCGCGCAGGCCTCCATTTCCGCCCGTTCCGAGCGCGTTACGACACTCGGAGGCCCGCCCGGAAGCCGCGATTTCCCGGACCCACCCTGACAAAGGCCCAAAAATTTCCCCAAAAAGAGGGTGACGTGGACACACCTAGTCCCGTTTGAGACGCTGTCCCTCCGCGCAGGTCTCCGCATGCACCCATTCCGAACGCGTTCCGATGGTCGGAGGACCACCCGGAGGCCGCGATTTCCCGGCTCCACCTTGACAGAGGGCCAGAAGTTGCCATGAAAAGTGGGTGACTCGGACACATCTAGTCCAATTTGAGACGCTGTCCCTCCGCACAGGAAACCGTGCCCGCAGTTCCGAGTGCATTCCGACGGTCGGAGGCCCGCCCAGAGGCCGCGATTTCCCGGCTCCACCCTGACAGAGGGGCAAACGTTTCCCCGAAAAGAGGGCCACACGGACACACCTAGTATTCTTTGAGACGCTGTCCCTCGCGCAGGCCTCCATTTCCGCCCATTCCGAGCACGTTCCGATGGTCGGAGGCACGCCCGGAGGCTGCGATTTCCCGGCCCCACCCTGACAGTGGGGCTAAAGTTGCCCCGAAAACAAGGGGAAGCGCGCGCACCTAGTCCTCTTGGAGAAACTGCCCTCCGCCCAGGCCTCCGTTTCCGCTTGTTCATTGCGTGTTCCGACGGTCGGACGTACGCCTGGAGTCCGTGATTTCCCGGCCCCACTCTGACAGAGGGGCAACAGTTGCCCCGAAAAGAGAGTGACGCGGACAAACCTAGTCCTCTTTGAGATGCTGTCCCTCCGCGCAGGCCTCCGTTTCCGCCCATTCCGAGAGAGTTCCGACGGTCGGTGTCCCGCCCGGAGGCCCTGATTTACCGGCCCCAGTCTGACAGAGGGGCAAACGTTGCCCCGAAAAGAGGGCGACGCGCGTGCACCTAGTCCTTTTTGAGACGCCCTCCATCGCTCAGGCCTCCGTTTCAGCCAGTTCCGTGCACGTTCCGACGGTCGGAGTCCCCCCGGAGGCCGGGATTTCCCGGCCCCACACTGACAGAGGGGCAACAGTTGGCCCGAAAAAAGGGGGACACGCGCTCCTATACCTCTTGTAGACGCTCTTCCTCCGCGCAGGCCTCCGTTTCCACCCGTTCCGAGAAGGCTCCGAAGGTCGGAGACCCGCCCGGAGGTCGCGATATCCTGGCTCCACACTGACAGAGGGGCAAAAGGTGCACCGAAGAGAGGGCCACGCGGACACACCCAGTCCTCTTTGAGACGCTGTCCCTCGCGCAGGCCTCCATTTCTGCTTGTTCCGAATGCGTTCCGACGGTCGTAGTCCTGCCCGGAGGCCGCAACTTCCCGGCCCCACCCTGACAGACGGGCAAGACTTGCCCCGAAAAGGGGCCCACGCGGGAACACCCAGTCCTCTTTGAGACGCTGTCCCTCATGCAGGCCTCCGTTTCTGCCCTTACCGAGCACGTTCCGACAAGCGGAGGCCAGCCCCGAGTCCGCAATTTCCCGGCCCCACCCTGACAGAGAGGCAAAAGTTGCCTGGAAAGCAGGACAAGTCGAGCGCACCTTGTCCACTTTGGACTCTGTCCTTCCACGCAGGCCTCCATTTCTGCCCATTCCGAACGCGTTCCCACGGTCGGAGTCCCGCCCGGAGGCCGCGATTTCCGGCTCCACCCTGACAGAGGGGCAAAACTTCCCCCGAAAAGAGAGCCACGTGGACACACCTAGTCCTCTTTGAGACGCTGTCCTGCCGTGCAGGACTCCCTTTCCACGTGTTCGGAGTGCGTTCCGACGGTCGGAGGCCCGCCCAAAGGCCGCAATTTCCTGGCCCCAACCTGACAGAGGGCCAAAAGTTGCCCCGAAAAGAGGGCCACGTGGACACACCTAGTCCTCTTTGAGACGCTGTCCATCCACCCAGGCCTTGGTTTCCGTGCATTCCGAGCGCATTCCGACAGTCGGAGTCCCGCCCGGAGGCCATGACTTCCCTGCCCCACCCTGACAGAAGGGCAAATGTTGCCTCGAAAAGAGGGCCACGCGGACACACCTAGTCCACTTTGAGATGCTGTCCCGCCGCGCAGGACTCCCTGTCCGCGTGTTCCGAGCGCGTTCCAACAGTCGGAGGCCCGCCCAAATGCCGCAATTTCCCGGCCCCAACCTGAGAGAGGGGCAAAAGTTGCCCCGAAAAGAGGGCTACATGGACACACCTAGTCCTCTTTGAGATTCTGTCCCTCAGCGAAGGCCTCCATTTCCACCCATTCCGATCACGTTCCACGTTCGGATTCCGGCCCGGAGGCGGCAATTTCCCGGTCCAACCCTGACAGAGAGGCAAAAGTTGCCCGGATAATAGGGCGACGCAAGCACCTGGTCGTCGTTGAGGCGCAGTCCTTCCGTGCAGGCCTCTGTTTCCGCCCATTCCGAGCGCATTCCGATGGTCGGAGTCCTGCCCAGGGGCTGCGATTTACCGGCACTACCCTGACAGATGGGCAAGGCTTGCCCCGAAAACGGGGCGACGCGGACAAGCCTAGTCCTCTTTCAGATGCTGTCCTTCCACTCATGATTCCGTTTCCGCCTGTTCCGAGCGTGTTCCGACGATCAGAGACCGGCACGGAGGACACAACTTCCTGACCCCACCCTGACAGAGGGCCAAAAGTTCTCCCAAAAAGAGATT
This sequence comes from Varanus komodoensis, assembly GCF_004798865.1. Taxonomy (NCBI): domain Eukaryota; kingdom Metazoa; phylum Chordata; class Lepidosauria; order Squamata; family Varanidae; genus Varanus; species Varanus komodoensis. The sequence goes on from NW_025336068.1 coordinate 18,118, forward strand.
TACGCGGACACACCTAGTCCTCTTTGAGACGCTGTCCCTCGTGCAGGCCTCCGTTTCCGCCCGTTCCGAGCACGTTCCGACGGTTGGAGGCCCACCTGGAGGCCGCGATTTCCTGGCCCCACTCTGACAGAGGGGCAAAAGTTGCCCCGAACAGAGGGTGACGCGGACACACCTAGTCCCCTTTGAGACGCTGTCCCTCCGCACAGGAATCCGTTTCCACCCGTTCCGAGTGCATTCCGATGGTCGGATGCCCGCCCAGAGGCTGCGATTTCCTGGCCCCACCCTGACAGATTGGCAAAAGTTGCCCCGAAACGAGGGCAACGCGTGAGCCCCTAGTTTTGTTTGAGAAGCTGTCCCTCCACGCAGGCCTCCCTTTCTGCCTGTATCGCGCACGTTCCGAAAGTCGGAGGCCCCCCTCGAAGGCCGGGATTTCGCGGCCACTCCCTGAAAGACTGGCAAAAGTTGCCCCGAAAACAGGGCGACACGCGCACACCTAGTCTTCTTTGAGACAATTTCCCTCATTCAGGCCTCCGTTTTCGCCCGTTCCGAGAGCGTTCTGTCGGTCGGAGGCCCGCCCAGGGGCCGCGATTTCCCGGCACCACCATGACAGATGGGCTAGACATGCCCCGAAAACAGGGCGACGCGGACACACTTAGTCCTCTTTGAGGCCCGCCCAAATGCCGCGACTTCCCGTCCCCACCCTGAGAGAGGGGCAAAAGTTGCCCCGAAAAGAGGGCCACGTGGACACACCTAGTCCTCTTTGAGACGCTGTCCCTCCACGTAGGACTCTGTTTTAGCCCTTTCCGAGCACGTTCCACGTCTGGATCCACGCCCGGATGCCGCGATTTCCCGGCCCCACCCTGACAGTGGGGCCAAAGTTGCCCCGAAAAGAGGGTGACGCGGACACACCTAGTCCACTTTGAGACGCTGTCCCTCGCCCAGGCCTCCGCTTCCGCCCGTTCCGAGCTTATTCCGACGGTCGGAAGCCCGCCCGAAGGAAGAGATTTCCCGGCCCCATGCTGACAGTGGGGCTAAAGTTGTCCCGAAAACAGGGGGATGCGCGCGCACCTAGTCCTCTTGGAGACGCTATCCGTCCGCGCATGTCTCCGTTTCCACCCATTCCGACGATGATTCCGCCCGTTCCGAGTGCATTCCGACGGTCGGAGGACCGCCTGTAGGCCGCGATTTTCCGGTTCCACCCTGACAGACGGCCAGAAGTTGCCCCGAAAAGAGGGTGACTCGGACACACCTAGTCCCCTTTGAGACGCTGTCCCTCCGCGAAGGAATCCGTGTCCGCCGTTACGAGTGCGTTCCGACGGTCAGAGGCCCGCCCAGAGGCCACGATTTCCCGGCTCCACCCTGACAGAGGGGCAAAACTTTCCCCAAAAAGAGGGTGACTCGGACACACCTAGTCCCCTTTGAGACGCTGTCCCTCCGCGCAGAAATCAGTGTCCGCCGTTCCGAGTGCGTTCTGACGGTCGGAGGCCCCCCCAGGGGCCGCGATTTCCCGGCTCCTCCCTGACAGAGGGGCAAAAGTTGCCCCGGAAAGAGGGCCACACGGACACACCTAGTATTCTTTGAGACGCTGTCCCACGCGCAGGGCTCCATTTCTGCCCGTTCCGAGCACGTTCCGACTGTCAGGGGCCCGCCCGGAGGCCGCGAATTCCCGGCCCCACTCTGACAGAGGGGCAAAAGTTGCTCCGAAAAGAGGGTGAAGCGGACACACCTAGTCCTCCTGGAGACGCTGTCCCTCAGCGCATGTCTCCGTTTCCACCCATTCCGAGCGCGTTCCGACGGTCGGAGGCCCGCCCAGAGGCCACGATTTGCCGGCTCCACCCTGACAGAGGGCCAGAAGTTGCCCCGAAAATAGGGTGACTCGGACACACCTAGTGCCCTTTTAGACGCTGTCCCTCCGCGCAGGAATCCGTGTCCGCTGTTCCGAGTGCGTTCCGACGTCGGAGGCCCCCCCAGAGGCCGCGATTTCCCGGCTCAAACCTGACAGAGGGCCAAAAGTTGCCCCGAAAAGAGGGGGATGTGCGTGCACCTAGTCCCCTTGGAGACACTGTTGCTTTGCGGGGGCCTCCGTTTCCGCTTGTTCTGAGCGCGTTCCGACGGTGGGAGGCCCTCCCGGAGCCTGCGATTTCCCAGCCCCACTCTGACAGAGGGGCAAAAGTTGCCCCGAAAAAAGGGCCAAGCGGACACACATAGTCCTCTTTGAGACGGTGTCCCTCCGCGCAGGCCTCCATTTCCGCCCGTTCCGAGCGCGTTCCGATGGTTGGAGGCCCGCCCGGAGGCCAAGACTTCCCGGCCCCACTCTGACAGAGAGCGAAAAGTTACCCCGAAAAGAGGGTGACACGGATACACCTAGTCCTCTTTGAGACGCTGTTCCTCCGCGCAGGCCTCCATTTCCACCCAATCCGAGCGCTTTCCGACGGTCGGAGGCCCGCCCTGGGGCTGTGATTTCCAACCCCACTTTGACAGAGGGGAAATAGTTGCCCCGAAAAGAGGGCCACGCGGACACACCTTGTCTTTTTTCAGATGGTGTCCCTCTGTGCAGGACTACGTTTCCGCCCATTCCGAGCGCGTTCCACGTTCGGATGCAAGCCCAGAGGCTGCGATTTCCTGGCCCCACCCTGACAGAGGCCCAAAAGTTTCCCCAAAAAGAGGGTGACGCGGACACACTCAGTCCCCTTGGAGACGCTGTCCCTCCGCGCAGGTCTCTGTTTCTGCCCATTCCGAGCACGTTCCGATGGTCGGAGGCCCTCCCGGAGGCCACAATTTCCCGGCCCCACACTGACAGTGGGGCAAGCTTTGCGCGAAAACAGGGGGACGCGAATCCACCTAGTCCCCTTGGAGACGCTGTCCCTCCGTGCAGGAATCCGTTTCCACCCATTCCAAGCGCTTTCCGACGGTCGGAGGACCGCCCGGAGTCCACGATTTCCCGGCCCCACCCTGACCGATGGCCAAAAGTTGCCCCGAAAAGAGGGTGACGTGGACACACCTAGTCCCCTTTGAGACGCTGTCCCTCGCGCAGGCCTCCGTTTCCGCCCGTTCCGGGCACATTCCGACGGTCGGAGGCCCGCCCGGAGGCCGCTATTTCCCGGCCCCACCCTGACAGAGGCCCAAAAGTTTCCCCAAAAAGAGGGAGATGAGGACACACCTAGTCCCCTTTGAAACGCTGTCCCTCCACGCAGGCCTCTGTTTCGGCCCGTTCCGAGCACGTTACGACGGTCGGAGGCTTGCCCAGAGTCCGCGATTTCCCGGCTCCACGCTGACAGTGGGGCAAACGTTGCCCCGAAAAGAGGGCCACGTGGACACACCTAGTCCTCTTTGAGACGTTGTCCCTTGCGCAGGCCTCCGCTTCCACCCATTCCGAGTGCGTTCCGACAGTTGGAGGCCCGCCCAGAGGCCTCGATTTCCCAGCCCCACCCTGACAGAGGCCCAAAAGTTTCCGCAAAAAAGAAGGTGACACGGACACACCTATTCCCCTTTGTGACGCTGTCCCTCCGGGCAGGCCTCTCTTTCTGCCCGTTTCGAGCGCGTTCCGACGATCGGAGGCCCGCCCGGAGGACGCGGTTTCCCGGCCCCACGCCTACAGTGGGGCAAACGTTGCCCCGAAAACAGGGTGACGCGCGTCCACCTGGTCCGCTTGGAGGCGCTGTCCCTCCGTGCAGGCCTCCGTTTCCACCCATTCCGAGCGCGTTCCGAGGGTCGGAGGCCCGCCAGGAGGCCGCGATTTCCCGGCCCCACTCTGACAGAGGCCCAAAAGTTTTGCCAAAAAGAGGGCGACGCGGACACCCCTAGTGCCCTTGGAGACGCTGTGCCTTCGCGCAGGCTTCCGTTTCTGCCCATACAGAGCGCGTTACGACAGTCGGAGGCCCGCCCGAAGGCCAGGATTTCCCGGCCCAATCCTGACAGAGAGGCAAAAGATGCATGGAAAACAGGGTGAAGCGCGCGCACATAGTCCTCTTTGAGAAGCTGTTCTTCGCGCAGGCCTCCATTTCCGCCCGTTCCGAGCACGTTCTGACGGTCGGAGGCCCGCCCGGAGGCCACGATTTCCTGGCCCCACGCTGACAGTGGGGCAAACGTTGCCCCGAAAACAGGGTGAAGCGGACACACATAGTCTTCTTTGAGATGCTGTCCCTCCGCGCAGGCCTCAGTTTCTGCCCATACCTAGCACGTTACGACAGTCGGAGGCCCGCCAGAAGGCCGGGATTTCCCGGGCCCACCCTGACAGAGCGGCAAAAGTTGCCCGGAAAACAAGGGCGACGCACGCGCACCTAGTCCTCTTTGAGACACTGTTCTTCGCGCAGGCCTCCGTTTCTGCCCATTCCGAGCGCGTTCCCACGGTCGGAGGCTTGCACGGAGGCTGCGATTTCCTGGCCCCACGCTGACAGTGGGGCAAACTTTGCCCAAAAACAGGGGGACGCGCGTCCACCTAGTCCCCTTTGAGATGCTGTCCCTCTGCGCAGGCCTCCGTTTCCGCCCGTTCCGAGCACGTTCCGACGGTCGGAGGCCCGCCCAGAGGCCGCTATTTCCCGGCCCCACCCTGACAGAGGGCCAAAGGTTGCCCCGAATGGAGGGTGACGTGGACACACCTAGTCCCCTTTGAGACGCTGTCCCTCGCGCAGGCCTCCGTTTCAACCCGTTCCGAGCACGTTCTGACGGTCAGAGGCCCACCCGGAGGCCGCGATTTCCCGGCCCAACCCTGAGAGAGGCCCAAAAGTTTCCCCAAAAGGAGGGTGATGCGGACACACCTAGTCCCCTTTGCGACGCTGTCCCTCCGCGCAGGCCTCCGTTTCCGCCTGTTCCGAGCACGTTCCGACGGTCGGAGGCTTGCCCAGACGCCGCGATTTCCCGGCCCCACGCTGACAGTGGGGCAGACGTTGCCTCGAAAACAGGGTGACGCGCGTCCACGTAGTCCTCTTTGAGACGCTGTCCCTCCGCGCAGGCCTCCGTTTCCACCAATTCCTAGCACATTCCGAAGGTCAGAGGACCGCCAGACGCCGCGATTTCCCGGCCCCTCCCTGAGAGAGGCCCAAAAGTTTCCGCAAAAAGAGGGTGACGCGGACACACCTAGCACCCTTTGAGACACTGTCCCTCCGCGCAGAAATCCATTTCCGCCCATTCCGTGCGCATTCTGACGGTGGGAGGCCAACCCAGAGGCCGCGATTTCCCGGCCACAGCCTGACAGAGGTCCAAAGGTTGCCCCAAAAAGAGGGTAACCCGGACACACCAAGTCCCCTTTGAGACTCTGTCCCTACGCGCAGGCCTCTGTTTCTGCCCATTCCGAGCACCTTCCCACGGTCGGAGAACCGCCCGGAGGTCGCGATTTCCCGGCCCACTCTGACAGAGGGGCAAAAGTTGCCCTGAAAAGGGGCCAAGCACGCGCACTTACTCCTCTTGCAGACACTGTCCCTCCACGCAGGCCTCCATTTCTGCCTGTTCTGAGTGCGTTTCGACGGTCGGAGGCCCTCCCGGAGGCCACGATTTCCCGGCCCCACTCTGACAGAGGGGCAAAAGTTGCTCCGAAAATAGGGCCACGCGGACACACATAGTCCTCTTTGAGATGCTGTCCCTCCGAGCAGGCTTCCGTTTCTGCCCATACCGAGCGCGTTGCGACGGGCGGAGGTCCGCCCGAAGGCCAGGATTTCCCGGCCCGACCCTGACAGAGAGGCAAAAGATGCCCAGAAAACAGGGCGAAGCGCACGCACCTGGTCCTCTTTGAGGCGATGTACCTTCGCGCAGGCCTCCGTTTCCGCCCGTCCGAGAGCGTTCCGACGGTCGGAGGCCCGCCCAGAGGCCATGATTTCCCGGCCCCACGCTGACAGAGGGGCAAAAGTTGCCCTGAAAGGGGGGTGATACACGCGCACCTAGTCCTTTTGAGATGCTGTCCCTCCGCGCAGGCCTCTGTTTCCACACATTCCGAGCGCTTTCCGGCGGTGGGAGTCCAGCCCGGAGGACGCGAATTCCCGGCACCACCCTGACAGATGGGCAAGACTTGCCCCGAAAAGAGGGCCACGTGGACACAGCTAGTCTTCTTTGAGATGCTGTCCCTCCGCGCAGCAATCCGTTTCTGCAATTTCCGGGCACATTCTGACGGTCGGAGGCCCGCCCGGAGGCTGCGATTTCCCGGACCCACACTCAAGATGGGCAAAAGTTGCCCCGAAAGGAGGGCGAAGCGCGCGCCCCTAGTTTTCTCTGAGAGTCTGTCCCTGCGCAGGCCTCCATTTCTGAGCATTCCGAGCGCGTTCCGAAAGTCGGAGGCCCGCCAAAGCCCGGGATTTCCCGGCCCCATCCTGACTTGAAGGCAAAAGTTGCCCCGAAAACAGGGCGACGCGCGCGCACCTAGTCCACTTTGAGACACTTTCGCTCGCGCAGGCCTCTGTTTTCGCCCGTTCCGAGATCGTTCTGACGGTCGGAGGCCCGTCTGGAGACCGCGATTTCCCGGCCACACCCTCACAGATTGGCAAGAGTTGCCCCGAAAGGAGGGCGACGCGCGCGCCCCTACTTTTCCTGGAGAAGCTGTCCCTCCGCGTAGGCCTCCATTTCCTCCCGTTCTGAGTGCGTTACGACGGAATGAGGCCCGCCCGTGGTCCTCGATTTCCTGGCCCCACACTGACAGAGGGGCAAAAGTTGCCCAGAAAACAGGGCGACGCGGGGACACCTAGTCCTCTTTGAGACGTTGTCCCTCTAAGCAGGCCGCCGTTTCTGCCCATACTGAGCACGTTCCAACGGTCGGAGTCCCGCCCAGGGGCCGCGATTTCCCCGCACCACCCTGACAGATGGGCAAGACTTGCCCCGAAAACAGGGCGACGCGGACACACCTAGTCCTCTTTGAGACGCTGTCCCTCCGCGCAGGCCTCCGTTTCCGCCCATTCCGAGTGCATTCCGACAGTCGGAGGCCAGCTCGGGGGCTGCGATTTCCCGGCCGCACTCTGACAGAGGGGCAAAATTTGCCCCGAAAAGGGGGCCACGCGGACACACCCAGTCTTCTTTGAGATGGTGTCCCTCCGCGCAGGACTCCGTTTCTGCCATTTCCGAGCCTGTTCCATGTTCGGATGCAGGCCCAGAGGCTGCGATTTCCCGGCCCCACCCTGACAGAGAGGCAAAAGTTGCCCGGATAAAAGGGCGACGCGAGCACCTAGTCCTCTTTTAGACGTTGTCCCTCCGCGCAGGCCTCTGTTTCTACCCATTCTGAGCGCGTTCCGACAGTCGGAGGCCCGCCCGTGGTCCTCGATTTCCTGGCCCCACCCTGACAGAGGGGCAAAAGTTGCCCAGAAAACAGGGCGACGCGGGGACACCTAGTCCTCTTTTAGACGTTGTCCCTCTAAGCAGGCCGCCGTTTCTGCCCATACTGAGCACGTTCAGATGGTCGGAGTCCCGCCCAGGGGCCGCGATTTCCCGGCAGCACCCTGACAGATGGGCAAGACTTGCCCCGAAAACAGGGCGACGCGGACACACCTAGTCCTCTTTGAGATGCTGTTCCTCCACGCAGGCTTCCGTTTCTGCCTGTTCCGAGCCCGTTCCAACAGTCAGAGACCAGCAAGGAGGACGCGACTTCCCGTCCCCACCCTGACAGAGGGGCAAAAGTTGCCCCGAAAAGAGGGCCACGTGGACATACCTAGTCTTCTTTCAGACGCTGTCCCTCTGCGCACGGCTCTTTTTCTGCCAGTTCCGAGCGCGTTCCGACGATCGGATGCCCGCCCGGGGGCCGCGATTTCCCGGCCCCACTCTGACCGAGGGGCAAAAGTTTCCCCGAACAGGGGGCCACGCAGAGACACCTAGTCTTCTTTGAGATTGTGTCCCTCCGCGCAGGACTCCGTTTCCGCCATTTCTGAGCCTGTTCCACGTTCGGATGCAGACCCAGGGGCTGCGATTTCCTGGCGCCACGCTGACAGTGGGGCAAACGTTGCCTCGAAAACAGGGTGACGTGCGTCCACCTAGTCCTCTTTGAGACGCTTTCCCTCCGCACAGGCCTCCGTTTCCACCCATTCCTAGTGCATTCCGACGGTCGGAGGACCGCCAGAGGCCGCGATTTCCCGGACGCACCCTGACAGAGGCCCAAAAGTTTCCGCAAAAAGAGGGTGACGCAGACACACCTAGTCCCCTTTGAGACGCTGTCCCTACGCGCAGGCCTCTGTTTCCGCCATTTCCGAGCCTGTTCCACATTCGGATGCAGACCCAGAGGCTGCAATTTCCTGGCCCCACGCTGACAGTGGGGCAAACGTTGCCTCGAAAACAGGGTGACGCGGGTCCACCTAGTCCTCTTGGAGACGTTGTCCCTCCGCGGGGGCCTCCGTTTCCACTTGTTCTGAGCGCGTTCCAACGGTCAGAGTTCCGCCCGGAGGCCGCGATTTCCCGGTCCAACTCTGACAGAGGGGCAAAACTTTCCCCTAAAAGAGGGTGACGCGGACACACCTAGTCCCCCTTGAGTCGCTGTCCCTCCGCGCAGGCCTCCATTTCCGCCCATTCCGAGCGCGTTCCAAAGGTCGACGGCCCGCCCGGTGGCCGCGATTTCCTGGACCCAGCCTGACAGAGGGGCAAAAGATGCACGGAAAACAGTGCAAAGCGCGCGCACCTACTCCTCTTTGAGAAGCTGTTCTTCGCACAGGCCTCCGTTTCTGTCCATTCCGAGCACTTTCCGACGGTCGGAGGCATGCCCGCAGGCCGTGATTTCCCGGCCCCACCCTGACAAAGGCCCAAAGTTTCCCCAAAAAGAGGGCCCCGCGGACACACCCAGTCCTCTTTGAGACTCTGTCCCTCGCGCAGGCCTCCATTTCCGCCTGTTCCGAACACGTCCCGACGGTCGGAGGCCCGCCCGGAGGCCGCGATTTCCCGGCACCACCCTGACAGAGGGGCAAATGTTGCTCCGAAAAAAGGGCCACGCGGACACACATAGTCCACTTTGAGACGCTGTCCCTCCGCGCAGGCTTCCGTTTCTGCCCATACCGAGCGCGTTACGACGGTCGGAGGGCAGCCTGAAGGCCAGGATTTCCCGGCCCCACCCTGACAGAGAGGCAAAAGTTGCCCGGAAAACATGGCGATGCACGCACCTAGTCCCCTTTGAGACGCTGTCCCTCCACGCAGGAATCTGTGCCCGCCGTTCCGAGTGCATTCCGACGGGCGGAGGAACGCCCAGAGGCCGCGATTTCCCGGCTCCACCCTGACAGAAGGGCAAAAGTTGCCCCGAAAAGAGAGCCACACGGACAAACCGAATCCTCTTTGAGCATCTGTCCCTCGGGCAGGCCTCCGTTTCCGCCCGTTCAGAGCATGTTCCGACGGTCGGAGGCCTGCCCAGAGACCGCGATTTCCCAGCTCCACCCTGACAGAGGGGCAAACGTTGCCCCGAAAACAAGGGGAAGCGCGCGCACCTAGTCCTATTGGAGAAACTACCCTCAGCGCAAGCCTCCGTTTCCTCTTGTTCTGAGCGCGTTCCGACGGTCGGAGGTCCGCCCGGAGGCCGCTATTTCCCGGCCCCAGTCTGACAGAGGGGAAAAGGTTGCCCTGAAAAGAGGGCGACGCGCGCGCATCTAGTCCTCTTTGAGACTCTGTCCCTCCGCGCAGGAATCCGCTTCCGCCCGTTCCGAGCACGTACCGACGTTCGGAGGCTTGCCCGGAGGCCGCGATTTCCCGGCCCCACACTGACAGTGGGGCAAACGTTGCCTCGAAAACAGGGTGACACGCGTCCACCTAGTCCTCTTTGAGACTCTGTCCCTCCGCGCAGGCCTCCGTTTCCACCCATTCCGAGTGCGTTCCGACGATCGGAGGACCGCCCAGAGGCCGAGTTTTCCTGGCCCCATGCTGACAGAGGGGCAAAAGTTGCCCTGAAAAGGGGGTGACGCGCATCCACCTAGTCCTCTTGGAGACACTGTCCCTCCCCGCAGGCCCCCGCATCCGCACATACCGAGCAGGTACTGAGGGTAGGAGGCCCACCCGGAGGCCGGGATTTCCCGGCTCCACCCTGAGAGAAAGGCAAAAGTTGCCCGGAAAACAGATCAAAGCACGAACCTAGTCCTCCTGAGGAGCTGTCCCTCCGCGCGGGTCTCTGCTTCCGCCCGTTCCGAGCGCGTTCCGACAGTCGGAGGCCAGCTCAGAGGCCGGGATTTCACGGCTCCACCCAGACAGAGGATCAAAAATTGCTCAGAAAAAAGGGCGACAAACACGCACCAAGTCCTCTTTGAGATGCGGTCCCTCGCGCAGACCTCGGTTTCCGCCTGTTCCAAGTGCATTCCGACGGTCTGAGGCCCGCCCGGAGGCTGCGATTTCCTGGTCCCAATCTTCCAGAGGGGCAAAAGTTGCTCCAACAGGCGGGCCACGCGGACACACCTAGTCCTCTTTGAGATGCTGTCCGTCCACGCAGGCCTCCGTTTCTGCCCGTACCAAGAGCTTTCCGACAGTCGGAGGTCCGCCCAAAGGCCGGGATTTCCCGGCCCCACCCTGACAAAGGCCAAGAGTTCCCCCGAATAGAGGGTTACGCGGACAAACCTAGTCCCCTTTGAGACGCTGTCCCTCACGCAGGCCTCCGTTTCCGCCCTTTCCGAGCACGTTCCGACGGTCGGA
>NW_025336069.1:0-484 GCF_004798865.1 Varanus komodoensis
AAGATGTTCTCCTTGGGCCCTCTAGGTGCAGATTGTTTCAAAATACAGGGGCTATATATAAAAGCTCCGTTCAATACAAATTGGCTGGCACAATTTTGACTATTCATTCATCTTGGACAGATCCTTCATATGAACATAAATATTGTTTTCTTGGTTTAGGCACCAAGCAGTCTTCCTTACAAGCCTCAAAGGAACTTAACAGGATGCCGAGCCAGAGAGAACCACCCAGATTAACAGTGCCTGGAAACAGATTCCACTCAGGGAAGATGCAAGAGAGTCGGAAAGGAGATGGTTCCTTGGGAACATCCAGCGAAGTGTAAATCCCGTGTTTACGTTTTAACCACACTTTGACAATAAAAATGCAGTACATTCTGCAGACAAGGCACACAGAGACTTCCTGTTCTCTCTTGCCGTTCATGGCACTCATTGAGATTTTCGGACCGGCAATCCTCCAATCCTTCTCTCTCCCCTCGCCCCCCCCCCC
>NW_025336069.1:584-1139 GCF_004798865.1 Varanus komodoensis
TCATCTTTTTCTTGCCCAAGCCCCCCTGTGCTAAAGGAGGAAAAATTGTGGAGGGAAATTTAAAGAAAAACTGTGCTGGACATTTTGCAACTGCTAAGCCAGGGAATGACTCGCTAGACAGTTCATCACGAACAGGAGTCAGTATAATGCAGCCCCGTCCATCCTCAGCTGGTCTAATGTGTCTTCCCCCTTTCATTGATAAATAAGATGCTTCTCTCTGTCACAGGTCAATGAATTCAGAGAGTATCTCTGGCGAGGAAATGATACGCAAGCGGAGAAAGCAAATAATCGAAGTCATTGAGAAGGACCTAGAACTCTTTCTAGATGAGTCTGTCTCCCAGTCGGTCATCACGGAGGAAGAATATGCAGCCTTAGATAAAAGCAAAGAGAATGCCAAGAAGAAAACTCGAACGCTGCTGCTTCTGCTACAGAAAAGAGGGGGAGCAGCCTGCACCCAGTTCCTGGAATGCTTGGAAGTGGTATGTCCAGGTACAAACGGGGCACTGCAACGTTCAATACGCGGTGAGTCTTTTGAGCATTTTTCTTAAACTTCAA
>NW_025336069.1:1652-2754 GCF_004798865.1 Varanus komodoensis
AGGGCCCGGGGCCACAGAGACTGCCCAGCTGAGAGAAAAGGCAAGTCAGGAGACATGATCGAGGGGTTTGAAATCATGCACAGTGTGGGGAAAGTAGAGAGGGAGGCATTTTCTCTCTGTCCCGTAGCACTCGAACCCACGGTCATCCCACAGAGTGGATGGGTGGGAGGTTTCGGACCGATAAAAGGAAGTACGTCTTCACACAGCGTACAATTAATCTACGGAATTTGCTGCCCAGGAAGTGGTGATGGATGCCCATCTGCATGGCTTTAAAAAGTGACTGGACGGATTTGTGGAGCAGGAGGCTCTCAGTGACCACTAGCCATGCTGGCCATGCCGGCTTTGATCTCTGCTTCATGTTAGCTCAACCTGTCCCATCATCACATGGAGAGCTTAGGCTGACAGCCACTGAAATGCTAACTCTGTATGCTTGGAGCAAAGCATTCTATGGAATAACATCACCTGCTCGGCTTCAGAATTTTTCCGGCAGTAATGCTGAATTTTCTTCTCCTTAGAGCATTCATTTCCAGAGGAGCAAGCTGAACACTCAGAAGTATTGGAGGAGAAAAATAAAGAGGGTTCTAAAGGTATTTCCTTTCACAATTGGAGGAGGGGGGAACTCATAATCCCTCATTCATGGAATTCTGTAGGGCTTTTCCACAATATAGTCATCCGCCAGGCCCTCCCCTGTGTCTTCCAGGCAGTTTTGTGAGGTTTTTATGTTAGAATATGGAAAGTCTGCTATTACAATTCAAATTGCAACAAACCTGAGCGAAAGATTTGTGTAAAGTTGCAAATCCACTATCAGGCAGCTCTACCACTGCGCCTCCTTGTGGTTGGTTTGCAGAATATACAGGAAGATGGGGCATGGACCCATTTTTCATTCCGCAAGGTGAAAACAGAGCAGACTCAGTAAGCAGCGGGTTAACCCACGCCCATGTAAGCAAGTCTTTGGTCACAGATGTGCCTCTGCTAATGGGCGGAAGGTCTCTCCCATCTGAGTCTGCCTTCCCTTCACATCCTGGGCTGGTGGGTGGGTGGGATTGGAACATGCAAGGAAAAGGAGAATTCCTCAGCTCACTGCCATATGCACGTTTGTGAC
>NW_025336069.1:3983-5155 GCF_004798865.1 Varanus komodoensis
GCCTCTGACATTGGCAGAATCAGGTAAGGTATTCTCCTGAGTACCTGAGAGATGAATACTGATTTCGCACTGAATTTGGTGTAGGTTCGCCACCCTTCCTACATCATGCAAGCTGCTTTATGGACAGCTTGTATTCCAGGGACTTTGTTTGCAGCAAGGGGAAGAAATTGGGGGGATTTTTATTTATGAATTCATTTACTTACTTTCTTACTTACCTACTTATTTAAAACATTTTTATCCCGTCCTTTCCAAAAGGCTCAGGACGGCTTACAATTGCAATTTGTGCCTGTTCTTTGCAAAGACAGAATTTACCCGGGAAAGCTACAATGAAGCCTTGATAGTCAGAAGTACTTTAGCTCTGTGTGGAGAAAGCTGGCCTGGAGCTGTGGAGCTTTTGGTCCCCCAGGGCTGCCTTGCTCTTTGCCCTGGGGAAAGAAAGCGGGTCCAGACCCAGGCTGACAGCTGGTGGAGGCATGGCGAGCCCTCTCCACGCTGTCATGCAAAAGGAAAGTCCCCGAGTGATTTGGAGCATCTAGAGCAGGATGGGCACCGTGTGACCCCCGGGCTGGATGTGCCCCCCAGCAGGGGCAGGACATGGGGCATGCTGGGAGTTGTGGGCCTTTTCTTCTGTCTAAACTTACATAGGATTGTGCCCTTAATGTCTATTCAAACAACTTTAGGGTTATACATTTTGCTGAATACATAAATGCTCCGAAAAAAGATTTTCCTCATATTTGTTCAGCATATTTGTTTCTGCATCTGTTACATCATATACTTTGAATGCCCTCTCAAAATGCCATTTCTCCAAAGAAAATAACTGTTCATTTAAAAAAACATCTTTCAGGTCTGTGGGTTTGGAAGCCATGGCTTCCAGTGAAGACCCTTCGGACATTATACGCAAGGCCAGAAGAAAGTTAGCAGAAGCTCTTCTTCAGATAGATCCAGATTTAATTTTGGATGCCATCAGTTCTCTCTCGCTCTTAACGCCGAGGCAGTTTTTCTCCCTAAGGGAAATCAAGAGTCCAAAAGAGTTAATAGAACGCCTAATTGATCTGATGTTGGCAAAAGAGAAATTGAAGCAAGAATTATTTCTCGATTGCCTGAAGAACATGAGGCATTCCTTCCCATGTTTGCAACCCATTTCTGAATATTTAGAGAAAGGTGAGTAATAT
>NW_025336069.1:6475-7489 GCF_004798865.1 Varanus komodoensis
CTCTCTCTATGCATTCATCTTGCACACAAACTTCATATGAACATAAACATTGTTTTCTTGGTTTAGGCACCAAGCAGTCTTCCTTACAAGCCTCAAAAGAACTTAACAGGATGCCGAGCCAGAGAGGACCACCCAGATTAGCAGCGCCTGCAAACAGATTCCACTCAGGGAAGATGCAAGACAATTGGAAAGGAGATGGTTCCCTGGGAACATCCAGCAAAGTGTAAATCCCGTGTTTACGTTTTAACCACACTTTAACAATAAAAATGCAGTACATTAGGAAACCTGCAGACAAGGGACACAGAGACTTCCTGTTCTCTCTTGAATGACAGCTTGATACACAGATATCGGCAGGTGGAGTGCCGTTCATGGCACATGTTGAGATTTTCAGACCTGCAATCCTCCAATCCTTCTCTCTCTCCTCCCAACACACACTCCTTCCTTCATCTTTTTCTTGCCCAAGCCCCCCTGTGCTAAAGGAGGAAAAATTATGGAGGGAAATTTAAAGAAAAACTGTGCCGGACTCAATTTTACAACTGCTAATGCAGGGAATGACTCGCTAGACAGTTCATCACGAACAGGAGTCAGTATAATGCAGCCCCGTCCATCCTCAGCTGGTCTAATGTGTCTTCCCCCGTTCACTGATAAATAAAATGCTCCTCTCTGTCACAGGTCAATGAATTCAGTGAGTATCTCTGGTGAGGAAATGATACGCAAGGCGAGAAAGCAAATAACCGAAGTCATTCAGAAGGATCTAGAATTCTTTCTGGACGAGTTTGTCTCCAAGTCGGTCATCACGGAGGAAGAATATGCAGCCTTAGATAAAAGCGAAGAGAATGTCAAGAAGAAAACTCGAACGCTGCTGCTTCTGCTACAGCAAAGAGAGGGAGCAGCCTGCACCCAGTTCCTGGAATGCTTGGAAGTGGTATGTCCAGGTACATACGGGGCACTGCAACGTTCAATACGAGGTGAGTCTTTCGAGCATTTTTCTTAAACTTCAAGGACCTTTAATGC